>NW_012148463.1:1765300-1766382 GCF_000956105.1 Propithecus coquereli
ATGTAGAAAAAAATCTCTCCCACACACACAAATAAGAAATTTTAAAAATTATACTTGATTCTACAATATGTGGTCATGTCTATTTCATTTATTTATCAAATGATTTAATTCTTTAAATGATTGTTGTGATATACTGAGATGGTCTTCTAACTCACTGACAGGTGGCAAAAAGTACTCTGAAAAATACTTAAGTAGAAAAGACCAAGATAGTGAGGACCTTGGTTTTGCTGGTCAGTTGTAATTTGCTAGTGCCACAAATTGACAATTTACTGGAGATGAGACTTACGTTTGTTGTGTCATGATACCAAAGAGGTGAAAATAAAGGAGAGAGACCAGATGGGGATGAGGAAGTTCAAAGCTGAGATTTAGAAGAGACCACTTTTCCTTCGCCCAGCAAGTACTTACCAAGTGGTATGAGTGGGAGGGTTGGGTAGGGTTGGGGAGAGGTCTGGGTTTCCAAATTCTAGGTGCAGTTTTGAGATGATAATGATCTATTGTTTCACAAAAGGAATGCAGTGAATTCTTTGTGTGTCATTTATTGCCTAATCTCTAATACCAACATTTAGGAAATAGCAATTATTTATTGCCAGGTGCTCTTCTAAACATTCATCTCTATTAACTCATTTAATTATCACAAGTATCCTATTATATAGGTGCATGATTTATCCCTAGTTTACACAGGAAACTGAGGCACCAAATGGTTTAATTTGACTAAATTGCAGAGTGTAAGAAATTTTAGTCATTATGGAACAAATCCCAAAGTATCTACTAGGTAAAATTGCATTAATAATAACAATAATACATCCATAGTTCCTCATTAGTAGACTATACCCTTCCAAGTTGCTCCTTCTTATTGTATGGAACACGGTGAGTTTGTAAGTAAAAGTTGTTTGTGTTTCTTGTAGTAGTTAATTCTGCAGGCATTATAGGGCAAATCCTATACACATGAGTCTGGAATAATAAAGATTTGGGCACTGATATTGGTGGGAAAGTGAGAAGCATATGAAACTTTTCTTTGAAAAGGAATCAAAATGTCCTGACATTATGATTATGTACAGCTATCCAATAACAGAAAGAAAAAA
>NW_012148463.1:1767807-1769674 GCF_000956105.1 Propithecus coquereli
AAGCAAACTCATAAATAATTTAAAAATTATTGATACACTCCCTTTAAATTAGGGGAATAGACAGTAATGGAGACATAGCATAGAATTAGAGAACATGGCAAATAATTTAAAGAAGAAAAATGAATAAAATTTTAAGATTAAAAGAGAAGAAAACAATGCTGTCATTATTTAAAGATGATATATTCAATTATGTAGAAAATCCAATTGAATCTACAGATAAACTACAATAATTCAACAGAGTCTTGGGCATAAAATCAATCTACAAAACTAAGTGCTCTTCTGTACTAGCTACAATCAAAGAAAAAGGATAATGGAAGAGAAATATATTCACATGTAAAGCAAAATCCGTTAGAATATAGTACTGACTTGATTAAAATAGGATTATTTTTTGTTTTCAAAATCAGATCTAGAAAAAAGTGCCTCCAGAATTAAAATAATACAATTTATTTAAAAAATCAAGTCAATAGAAATACATAGAATGTTGAATACTTGAAATAGAGAACAAACATTTTTAAAAATATGTCCATGGAACATCAACAAAAATACAATTTAAATAAAAAGACAAGTGAGGTTTTTCCCTCCCAAGATCATAGAATAGGAGCTTTGGAAGAGCATTTCACCCACTGGGAAGTAGGAAAACAGTGTGCAGAGATTTGCATTGTAACTTTTATCCAAGAAGGAATGTGTGAATTCAACATTAAAGCAAAAGAAAGCTTTTGATACTGGGAAAAAGAGTGTGGGCAGCAGTCCTCATGGTGGGGTCTGGTGGAAAACTGTGAGTGAATTTCCAGTACATTAGAGAAGGAGTGAGTGTCTCCACAGTATCCATCCTTAGTGGGGAGCTGGACAATTCAGGCCACAGGGGAGTTCCTTGACCCTACCAAGCCCTGGATATGACTTGGGGAACTGTCAGGAGACTATGAAAAGGAATGGCAATGAGAAGTGTTTTGCATGTGCTCTTAGACCTGGGTGCTAATAGAAGGAGGCTATTCCTGATCTTCACTCGTAGAGGGTTGCATAGGAACTTATTAGCTCGCAGTCTGTAAACCAGACTTTACAGTCACTGGTTTGTAAAGTCTCAGTCTCAGATTGGTGATCTGGTCTAGAGTGGGGAAGGGCCCCCAGCCAGAACTGAGAGATGAGTGTAGCATGGATCTCAGCTACAGGAGCTGGAGTTGGGCAACCCCCTCTGTGTGACCAGAGTGGGAGAAGATCTACCAGACAGGTGTGGTTTTGGATGAGGCAGTAAGTTTTATAGCCTGGAGCAGTTTTGAAGACTGAGAGCAAACTGCGTATGACCTGTCTGACTCCCAACTTGGTGTTAGGGTTGGGCCATAGAGGAAGCCTTGCAGGGTCTGAGAGCAAAATGGGTCCCTCTGTAGCAGCTAGAATATGGTTCCAGAGCTACTCTTCTTATTGTGTCCTTGGTGTGGCAGTGGCTGTTCCACTCCTCACTGAGGACTCCCTTCTTGCCAGTGGTTGTACTCAACATTGGGGCTCCCAATTGTGGCATTATCTAGCCTGGCCCCACCAGGCTCCACCCACTAGCCTCAGAGGTGGATCATAGGACATGGACCACTGAGCATTCTATGACCCAACCCATTGCCTGGGATACCCAAGTAGTTCCATTATTAACAAAGGGCAAGCATAAACCCTACTGCCGCCACCACAGCTTGCTCTCTCACCTGTAAATGCCACCTACTGTCCTAGAGGTTGACCTTCACATCCTGTTACAATATCTTCTGACACAGTGCACAACATTTTGGAAGGTGTCAGGCTTCTAATGACCTCTACTACCACCATAACCTACAACACCCTGGCTGTCCAGGAGGCTATGAGCCCACTCACCTGCCCCGGTATACGACTG
>NW_012148463.1:1769724-1770703 GCF_000956105.1 Propithecus coquereli
AGAAAATTTAAGTAATTTATTGATGGAAATGAGAAGCAAATAGTATATTAAAGAGTCAAACCAGCTTCAAATCCTGATTTTGCCACTCAGTAGCTTTATAAGCTTATCCCATATATCTAGAGAGGCTTAATTTTCTCACAAAAAATAGAATAAATAAATTTTCATGTAACATGATGTAGTGAAATTCAAGATAGTACATGTAACAGGCCTGATAGATAATAAGTACAGTTGGTTCTCGATATCCATGAGTTCCATATCTGCAGAGTCAACCAACTGCAGATCAAAAATATTCAGAAAAATAAAATGGATAATTGCATCTACACTGAACAAATACAGAATTTTTCTTGCCATTATTCCCTAAACAATACAGTATAACAACCATTTCCTTAGAATTTACATTGTATGAGGTATTATAAGCAATGCAGTGATGATTTAAGGTACTCAGGTGAATGTGTGTAGGCTATATGTACATACTACACCATTTTATATAAGGAACTTGAGCATTTATAGATTTTGGTATCTGTAGGGAATGCTGGAACCAGTATCCTAAATAAACTAAAGGAGCACTGTACTGAATAAATAATATTTTTCTTCCGTGTCCAAATCCATCTACTTTTTGAGAGCAAAATAGACCTTCAAACTTCCTGTCCCTTTCATATATTTTTACCTTTCTCACTAGCCTGAAATGTTTGTCCTAAAATGCATTTTTAATCAATTAATTCTGTTAACCAGATATGGTCTACGCTGTCCTCATTGCACATAGAATTAGCTCGTATTCTTTACTATAATACTATAATTCTTTACTATAATAGGTAACAACATTCATGTTGTTACCCTACCATTTATTTTTAGCTTTACACATCATTGTCAGGCTTAAAGGTTTATGGTTTACCTTTTTCGAATCTGACCACCATTAGCACATCTCCTCTTTTTGTAGTCACTCATTTTATTGTTTGTTTTTTCCCATTGGTGTTGAATA
>NW_012148463.1:1773296-1774685 GCF_000956105.1 Propithecus coquereli
AGCTGTTAGACCTGTGTCACCCTTAAATGCACAAAGGACAAAAACAGTATGCCCATTTGAACTTAAAGCCCGATAAAAAGGAAAAAATGAATACTCAAATCATATAGCTCCCAGAAAAAATAAAATTTCTGGAGGAGAAAGATGACATACTAATAAAATGGCGATAATAATGGTGATGGTGGTGATGATATTGCAATAACAACAAGAAGATGCCGTTTATCCAGCTGATGAAAATTTCTGAAATATTATTAAAAATCTTCTGATATATTTAACAGAATAGTGATAGATTACTGAATATCCAGGAGAGACCTAGATCCTAGCACTATGCTAACCCATGGGGCTACTTTTCCTTGAGGTTATTTAATAATCTAGGAAATAAATTTGAGAGTCTGGTTTGTGCTTTTGATAGCCAACTGGAACTTGCAGGACAAAAGATAGAGCACACGTCCTGACAAGTGTGGAAATCTGGATAAATATTCCCTGGAGTTCAGTCCCAAAAGGGCCACGAAAAATTTTAAAAGAACTAGAAGTAAACAAGCCACAACACGACTTTCTGATGAGTTTTATGTCATTTGTGTAGCCAGGAAAAATCTCAAGAACTGAAATAGAACTAAAATGA
Source organism: Propithecus coquereli (assembly GCF_000956105.1). NCBI lineage: Eukaryota > Metazoa > Chordata > Mammalia > Primates > Indriidae > Propithecus > Propithecus coquereli. Next base: position 1,773,916 of record NW_012148463.1, read on the forward strand.
CCATTCATTATGTGTGCCCCTTGACACCTGGAAAAAGCAAGGGAAAGCAAAATCATCTAATACTTAAAATATTTGCTCAAATTAGTTTATACATAATGGCTAATACATGACAGAAGATAATCAGACATATGAAGATGAATACCATATGAATACCAGCAGAAATAAGAAGAAAACAGACTCATAGATACAAGAGATATTTGAATTGTCAAACATATTTCAAAAATCATATAAACAAAAAAGCTGTATTTACTATAAATATACATGAAGATATAAGGCAATTTTAAATATTTAGCACATAACCAAAAATTATTTTTGAAAACTCACTTCAGTGATTTGAAAAAAATACAAATGAAAGTTGAATAAATTGTCCTACATTAGAAACTCAATGAACTAGTTTAATAGCATATTAGACACTAAAGAGAGACTAACAAAAGCCTCAAGCAAACTCATAAATAATTTAAAAATTATTGATACACTCCCTTTAAATTAGGGGAATAGACAGTAATGGAGACATAGCATAGAATTAGAGAACATGGCAAATAATTTAAAGAAGAAAAATGAATAAAATTTTAAGATTAAAAGAGAAGAAAACAATGCTGTCATTATTTAAAGATGATATATTCAATTATGTAGAAAATCCAATTGAATCTACAGATAAACTACAATAATTCAACAGAGTCTTGGGCATAAAATCAATCTACAAAACTAAGTGCTCTTCTGTACTAGCTACAATCAAAGAAAAAGGATAATGGAAGAGAAATATATTCACA
>NW_012148463.1:1774735-1775994 GCF_000956105.1 Propithecus coquereli
TATACATTTACAGATTTATTCTAGATGGTGGGTTTGTTCTCAGTTCCTTTATTCTGCTCAATAAATTTTTATATTTTTTTTTACATGGAGCAGTGGAAGAGCATGAAAATTGAAGTTGGAGTTGAAAAATCTGAATTTTGATATAGTCTGTAATTTGTAGTTTATTGTCACTTGGATATGCTAGCATTTTTTATATCAGTTTCATAATTTGAAAGCTATTATATAATAGTATAACAAATCAACTGGAGTGCATAAGTGAATAGAAAGCATCTATCTTGGTATCATTTTTCAGTCGTGCACTTGATATATCCTTCTCCTTTTACATATTGAAGATTAAATTTATTCTATCTATGTAATAATTCTTATGTTTTTACACCTGACTTTATTTAAGTCTTTACTACCACTATGCCTATATCAAGTGATCTCTTTTTTTTATTTTATAAACCTAAGTTGACATGATAATTTTTTTCCCAGATTACCATCACTTTTTTTTCTTGGAGCAGTTTTTTTTTTTTTTTTTTTCTAGTGAATCAACAAGGGTTTTCAGATGGGCTGCAGATTGGCTGGAAGAGTCCTCTTCCACTCATATATGTCCTGTATAATTGTATTAGATTCTCAAGATATTTTGCAAAAGATAGTGTACATTACAATAATAATGTTGATGTTAAATAATATGGCATTATAAAGCAAGAGAATGCTCGGTTCACTGCAGAAGAGCTTCCTTAGCTCAAGAGGTTTTCTCACCCAAGAGTAGTGGGGAAGAGGAGCTTAAAGGGTTTTGATTAATCTGAGATAATCAATTATTGCTATCTAGCATCCTTTGGATATTGTCACTATTTCTGAAGAGTTTGTAAAATAGATGTTTTAATGATTCCATTTGATGAAATACTTATAATCATAAGGATCTTCTGGTTCTTTAAGCAGTGTCAATGAGGTCAAAGTGATGAATATCTCTTCTGCCTTCTTTTTTCAAAGTCCTAAAAGCGGTTTCCCTAAAGCCAGAAAAAAGACTTAGATAATTCTTCTCTCTCGTTTTTTCTTCACTTATTAAGAAATAAATTTATTTTTTATTCTTTATGGTATTCTAGAAATGAAATAAAGTAGTGTTTTTCAATTCCTTGATCATAACCCACAATAGAAAAGTCTTTCACTCAATAATGTAGAAAAAAATCTCTCCCACACACACAAATAAGAAATTTTAAAAATTATACTTGATTCTACAATATGTGGTCATGTCTATTTCATTTATTTATCAAATG
>NW_012148463.1:1779580-1780732 GCF_000956105.1 Propithecus coquereli
TATGTATTCATGTATTTCCTTTTGGATATACACAGAAACACATGTAGGATTGAAACACTTGTTTACCTTCCGATACACTTTACATTATGAGTATTTTTTAAATTTCTGAGTGAATTTGACTCCATTAGATGTGCTATTGAATATCGTTTCTTGTTTATTCTCTGGGTCTTCATGGATGACAAGGGGATTTTGTCAAAAAGTAGAACATGGGAAAAAGAGATGATTGAGACTCGGGGCCCATAAATGGAGAGATGAAGAGGATGTGGTTGCTGGAGATTGAAAAAAATTTAAGAGTCAGAAAACTAGAATGTCAGGAGAGGCAAGGGAAGATCTGAAAGTACAGAAACGAGAAATGACACATATGTAGATCAGGTCGTCAGCAATTTTTTAAGAAACAATTTGAAGGAGAGTGTGTCTGAAAGGTCAATATCCAGGTAGCAAGGGCCAAAACATAAAGAAATGAGGGCAGAGACATTACCTATGAATAGAGATTAGCTGTGTCTTTGTTATTTATTACTTATTGTAAAGGGTGAAAATTAACACAAATTGTTGCTAGACCTGAGATCCAAGATAAATTAAGGAGAAAAAGTAGCTAAAATTGACTGGAAAGAGGTAAAGAAATTTTATTTTCAGATAACAAACAGGGAAGTGTGAGCCATATCAATTTGTTGTGACAGTACTCATTAGCCAAAATGGAGAAGTATAAAAGATTGCTTATTTTTTGTCATTGTTTGACTTTCTTTCTTTTCTTTCTTCTCCGAGAATTTTCTCATCAGTGTCCATGAGAAAGAGGTCTTTTTCTTTTTGATTTGGGGAAAAAAATGCAATCCATGACTCTACCAGATGTGTTCATTTATTTAACTATATCTCACAATATAGTTGCTTTGAATGAAGATGTGGTAGCAATGTCTCTACTAAAATAGAAAAAATTAGCCAGGCATGATGGTGTGTGCCTATAGTCCCAGCTACTGAAGATGCTGAGGCAGGAGGATCACCTGAGCTCAGGAGTTTGAGGTTGCTGTGAACTATGATGATGCCACAGCACTCTAACCCAGAGTGAGACTCCATCTAAAAAATAAATAAATAGAGAGAGAGAGAGAGAGAGAGAGAGAGAGAGAGAGAGAGAGAGAGAGAGAGAGAGAGAGAGAGAGA
>NW_012148463.1:1780782-1782618 GCF_000956105.1 Propithecus coquereli
TAAAAATTTATAAGATTTGAAATGACATAAAATTCAAAGCTATAGATAGAAAATATGGGAATTATTATGAAAGACATATTGAATTCAATACATAGAAAAAAACTTCAGAAAATATTTGAATTTCCTTAAAAATATAAACATGACATCTTCTAACCTGAATTCTCATTGGAATCACTGGGCATAATTTCGGATGAAAGATTACAATTGTTCAAGCCCTCCCTATATCAGATCAATTAAATTGGGATATACAGAACAGAGCTTAACATGTTTAAGTTCTTTAGGTGATACTGATGAACACTAAAATTTGATAACCTCAAGTTTATATTTTCATAAGAAGATTCATTTCCTCTGTGTTCTTATATCTGTTGTCATTAGTTTACTTAGTATTCTCTTACTGTAGGTGTTGAAAAGTAAGTTAAAATATACCAATAAAAAGACACGTCCATCACACCATTTTATAGCTCAGTTCTATTAAACTTTTAAAGAGAGAAAGAAGTAGAAAGTACTTTTTATATTTGAGACAATAGTAAAAAATAAAAAGCCTCAGAATTTATTCTATAGGAACAATAGAAATTTAACACCAAATCCTGATTAAAATAATAATACTACCATAGTAAAAAGTTCTTCTTATTTAAAAATGTCGCCAAGGACCTAAGCAGACAAATTAAAAAAAAAAAAAACTACCAAACATGAAGGCATGTAACCTATTTTTAAAGGTTTTTTGGGTTTTTTTTTTTTTTTTTTGAATTTTGAGTTTTGGCTCACTGAAAAATTCAGAGGAAGGAACAGAGGTATCCCACATAGCCCATGTACCCACATATGCATAGCCTCCCCTCTTCCCTTGTTGACATCCCCACCAGAGTGATACATTGGTTACAATTCATGAACCTACCTTGATACATTATCACTGAAGGCCATAGTTTACATTAGGATTCACTCTTCCCATAATATATTCTGTGGGTTTGGTCAAATGTGTAATAATGTGTATCCATCATTATAGTATCATACCAAGTATTTTTACTGGCCTAAAAATCTCTTCTCTGCCTATTTGTATCTCCCTCTTCCCTAACCCCAGGAAACCATTTATCTTTTACTACCTCCATAGTTTTGTCATTTCAGAAAGTCATATCATATTCTAAAAATGTATGTAGCTCTTTTAGATTTGCCTCTTTCACTTGGTATATGTGTTTAAGGTTCTTTCATGGCTCCATAGCTGTTTTTTGTTCTCTTTTTTTGTTTGTTTTAGTGCTGGATAATATTCCATTGTCTATGTACCACAGTTTACCTGTTCACCTACTAAGGGACATCTAGGCTGCTTCTAAATTTTGTCAGTCATGAAAAAGACTGTTATAAACATCAATGTATGGATTTTTGTGTGTTCATAAATTTTCAACTCCTTTGGGTGAATACCAAAGTGCATAGTTGTTAGATCATCATATAATATAATTTTAACCATCCTATTCATATTAAATTTCACCATATCCTCTCCGTCATTAACAGGAAAAGCAGCTAGAGAGAGCAGCATTTTGGAAATATCTTCATGGAAAGAAAGCTAAAAAATACTCCTCGTATAAAAATTGGATGTTGTCCTATATAAAAGGTCTTAAATTATTTTATCTAATCCTGCCTTTTCACAGATTGCTATTGAAATGATTTCTTGGTAACTTCAGCTCCCTTTTATTTATAATTTTCCTGTGTTCCAATAAAATGTAGTATTAGTTATATGTCAACCATTAGAGAATATTTTTATAAAATGAGGCTTCTCCCAGATATCCAGCTAAGCTGGGCTCCCCTCATAAACAAATGAATAAATAAAACATATAGTTTTGCCTCCGT
>NW_012148463.1:1782668-1783784 GCF_000956105.1 Propithecus coquereli
ATTTCTAAGCATGGAAACAAAATGATGATTGTCACTATCATAAAAACACACAAAAATGTAAAATCACAGGTCTTATAAACAATAAGATGAAGAGGAAGAAAAAAAATCAAAAAGCAATATGACAGAACTCCACCAAACTGTCAAACAGATGGATAAAAAATAGAAAGAAAGAATCCACAAAACAACTGGATAACAACATTATGATAGAAACAAAACCTCAGAGTTAATATAAGTATTAACTCTGAATGTAAATGGATTAAATGTTCCCCTTAAAAAATACAGATTAGCAAAATAATTTTTTTAAAAATCATGAACCAACTACATGATACTTATAAGAAAATCACTTTACTGGTAAAGACAGTTATAGAATGAAAGTAAAGGGGTGGAAAAAGATATTTCATGTAAATGGAAAACAAAAGCAAATAGGAAGAGCAACACATATGTCAGATAAAAGAAACTTCAAAAACAATAAAAAGGAAAGACAAAAAACATGATTATATAATCATAAAAGTATCAATTCAACAGGAGGATATAACCATCCTAAATATAGAGGCAGCCAACACTGGAGCACACAGATTCATAAGACTCTCAATGGTGGGAGAGCAAAGAGGAATGAGGGATGAATAATTTTCTAATAGTTACAGCGTACATTATTTGAGTAAAAATTACACTAAAAGCCTAGACTTTACCACAACACAATATATCCAAGTAACAAAACCACACATGCACCTCTTAAATTATTATCAATTTAAAAAAAAGGAAAAAGGAAACAAAATAAAGGTAATGTGTTGACAGACAATAGATACTTTATAATGTAACAAAACTGAAAATTTTAAGATTTATCCAAAAGTATTTGTAAAAATACTTAAATAATTGAATTTTTTTATTTCACCATATTACGGGGGTACAACTATTTAGGTTACATATATTGCCTTTGCACCACCCGAGTCAGAGCTTCAAGTGTGTCCATCCCCCAGATGGTGCATACCGCACCCATTAGGTGTGTATATTGCCATTACCTCCCCCCCGCCCATCTGCCCGACACCCGATGAATGTTATTACTATGTGTGCACTTAAGTGTTGATCAGTTAATACCAATTGGATGGTGAGTACATG
>NW_012148463.1:1796314-1797999 GCF_000956105.1 Propithecus coquereli
AGAGAGAAAGAGAGAGAGACATGTAGGGAGAGATAGGTGAGAGAGCAAAGGGGGAGAGAGAGAGAGAATATGTTGGGTGTGGGAGAAGAGACTGATTACTAGAAAAGATACTATCCCGGGATACTTAAATCTTCTAATTGAATCTGATGAAGTAAATCTTATTTTCCTAATTTTACATTTGAGAAAAAATTGGACTGGAAAAAAATTACAAGATTTGTACAAGACTTCAAACGTGGAAAATAATAGAACTGCATTGCAAATCTAAGTACAATTGAGGGCAAACTATTTTCTATATTCTGCTGGAGTGAGAATGGTGGGGAGTGGATATAAGCTTTATTTTAATGTGAAAAATAACATAGCAATGCAAGCATATCACAGCCTACACAACTAAAGGTCAATAATACTGGAGAAATAAATACATTTTTGTTAATTATTAAGTATGTTTTGTAAAATGTAGATTGTCATGATGACAGGAAGATATGAAATTGAGAGGATATTAGAGATACTATCTTAATATGAGTCAGGGATTAGTCTATAAAAATTATCGTGAAGGGGAAAATTCTGGGAAGATAATTGAGAAGAAAACCCCAGGAATCTATTTCCCCACCTAGATGAAAATTACACTGGCAGAGTCTATCTGATGTAACTATTTTGGAACTGTGGAGTATATTGAAGGCTTACAACTTCCAGGGAAAGTTTTGGAAGTAAAATTGCAAATAATTTTGATCAATTTCAGCTCTTAGAACAGCTCTAGCAGCTACATATCCCTCACCACCATGGCAAACAGCTCTGCATGTACGTGTGGAATAGCTTGCACACAGCTAGCATGAGCAAGAGTGGGCAAAAAGTCCCTGTCCTCAAAATATGAAAGATGTGTGCTCTGATCCCTGACTGCTTCTTCTGAACACAGAGGTCCAAAAAGGCAATGGCCATTGTTTAAGTTCCCTTATCACCACAAACCCCTCCTGCTTCAACTGAAGTGACTCCCTGGGTATGTAAAAAGACAGTGTCATTTTCCCCAAATGCTCATTTTTCTTTTTTCTCCCAATTTTCTTATTTTTCTATTTTTCTCCTTTTGGAAGATAAACTATAAAGTTTAGAATACTTAAGAAACTGTGAATATGGAAAAAATTAGAAAGACCTGAGAAGACCTAAACTTTACATCTGAGGATTATGCTTGGCACTAGCACAGTGTACAAAAATAAAATAAAATAACAAAACAATAACAAAAAAACAGCAAATCCTGGGGAAGGGTAGCAAATCTGATTTCCACACTAACCACATCATTAGATTCAAATGTCTAGTTTTAAACAAACAAAAAAAATTACAAGATATATAAAGAAAGAGGAATGTATGGACCACTCAAATGGGAAAAAAATTAAATCAACAGAAACTTTCCCTGAAAAAGACCTCATAGCAAGATCTATCAAGCAATGGCTTTAAAGCAACTGCTTTAAAGATGCTCAAAACAACTAAAGAAAGATGTAGAGAAGTAAAGAAAATAATGTAAATGGAATCATCAATAAAGAAATAGAAAACCTATTAAAAAAGAAAGAAATTCTGAAGCTGAAAGTATAATAACTAAAATTAAAAATTGACTAGGACAATTCAAAGGCAGATTTGAGCAAGCTGAAAAAGAATAAACAAACTTGAAGACAGGACAATGAAAATTACTGAATCTGAAG
>NW_012148463.1:1798049-1798971 GCF_000956105.1 Propithecus coquereli
ATATAAATTAAACATTGCTTTAATTTTCCATCTGATATTTATTTTGTAAACATACAAAATCAGTTTTGTAACTTTCTTCTTTTGCCTTTGATCTTCACCCAAATGGTTTCCATAAAGAGACATTCATGTTTTGGATTTCCATACATTACATGTAATGTGTGCATTTGTGCAAAAGGAAATGAAAGAGAAACAATGCCAAAGAAAACCACTTTGCAAAGAAAAGAATCTAGTGAAAATTTGGCTTACCTGACAAAGTATTCTAACCAGGTTCTAAACATAAATAAACGTTAGTTATCTTTTCAATGGACTTGTATGATTTGTCAATGTATCAAAAAATCACAACTGCTTAATTAATAAAATCGTTACAATGTTGTGGTTTTTGCTGTTTATATTATCACAAATCCTATAGTGAGATTCTGGTCCTTTTGCTTAGAACCAGCAAAGAGGACAGAATTATGAACATAGTTACCTATGCATTTTTTGTGTGTATTATCTAGTCTCAATGCAGAGAAAATGTATCATTCTTAAAACGTCTTTATCCCCTTTACTGTTTTCAACATTTTATCTAAATCATATAACATTTCCCTTCTCATTTTTAGTAATAATTCTTCAGGTGACCTTCTTATACATAAAATTTAGTGCTGTGTGTTGACAAACATTTGTCTGTAGATGGTGCTATTCAAAACAACCAAGAAAGCAAAAACTTTACATAGGATATGGCACTTCCAGTACTATTTATCAATGAGTGTAAAATGGAAAAAAAGCTGGCAAGTGATAAAACAATAGAATGTTGCAGAAATATGCAAGTGAGTACCTACATGCTCATAGACCTAACACAGATTCCTAACCAGAGATGAAAGGGAGATTGAAGGAAACAAACATCTATTATGTAAAAATTCTTTCTATAGTATATATTCTAACA
>NW_012148463.1:1809211-1810638 GCF_000956105.1 Propithecus coquereli
AAGATTATAAACATTTACACACCTAATGATAGATCATAAAAATATATAAAGGAAAAACTGACAGAATTGAAGGGAGAAATAGACAGCACATTAATAACAGTTGGTTATTTCAATGCCCCACTCTCAATAGTACATAGATTCACCAAAAGAGAAGATAATTAGGGAAATAAAGGACATATACAGAACACACCACACAATAAAAACAGCATATACATTCATCTCTAGTGCACATGGGACATTTTGCAGGATAGACCATATGTTAGGCCACAAATTAAGTCTCAACAGATTTAAAAATACAAATATCATGTGCAAATTATCTTCTCTGACCACAACAGGATGGAATTAGACATCAATAACACAAGTAAAAATGGAAAATTCACAAATCTGTGAAAATTAAACAAAACATGCTTAACCAAACAGTAGATCAAAGCAGAAAACAAAAGAATATTAGAAAATACATAGAGAAATAGGAAAAAAACCACAACACATGAAAACATATGCAGTAAAAGTATTAAGGGAGAAATGGGTAGCTATAAATGCTTACATTAAAAAAAAAATAGAGAAAGATCTCAAATCAACAGCCTAAGTTTACAGTTTAGGGAACTAGGAACAGAAAAAACTAAATCCACTACTATTAATAGCAGAAAGAAGGAAAAAATAAAGATTATAGCATAGATCAATAAAACAGATGCTCAAAAAACAAAAGAAAAAATCAATGAAAACAAAAGTTGGTTCTATGAAAAGATCAACAAAACTGTCAAACCTTTAGCTAGACAGAATAAGAAAAAAGAGAAAACTCACATTAGTATGATCAGAAATAAAAGTTGTAGCATCACTACACATTCTATAGAAAAAGTATTATTATAGTAATATGAACAATTGCATGCCAAAAAGTTAGGTAACATAGGTGACATGAACCAATTTCTAGAAGCACAAAATATAACAATAAATCACAAATAAATAGAAATTTTCAATAGATCTTAACTAGGGGGTAGATTGAGTCAGTAATTAAAATTGTCCCAACAAAGAAAAGGTTTAGATCGGATGGCTTCACTGGTGACTTCTAGTATACATTTAAAGAAGATCTAATACCAGTTATTCTTAAACTTTGCCAAAAATTGGAGACCATGAAACACTTGCTAACTCATTCTATGAGGCCAGCATTACCCCGGTACCAAAGCCAGACAAAGACACTACAAGAAAAGAAAACTATAGATCAATATTCCATATGAACGTTGATGCCAAAATACTCAAAAAAAACTAGCAAATCAATTATGTCAGCATATTAAAAGATTATACACCATGACCAAGTGGGATTTATCCTAGAATACAAGGATGTTACAATACATAAAAATCAATCAATGTAATAAACTGCATTAACAGAATGAAGAAAAAAACACAATCAACTCAACTGATATGGAAAAATC
>NW_012148463.1:1811753-1812817 GCF_000956105.1 Propithecus coquereli
AAAACCAAACAGCTCAATTCAAAAATGGGCAAAAGACTTGAATTTCTCCACATTCTAGACATTTCTCCACAGAAGAAATACAAATGGCCAATAAGCATATAAAAAGATGCTCAATATCAATAATAATTAGGGACTTGCAAATCAAAACTACAATGAGCTACCACCTCACACCAATTAGGATGACTACTATCAAATAAAAAAGAAAATAACAAGGGTTGACAAGTATGTGAAGAAATTAGAACCCTTGTACATGGTGGTAGAAATGTAAAATGGTATAGTGTCGTTGGAAATAGTATGGAGAATCTTTAAAAAAATAAGAAATAGAATTGTCATATCATCCAGAAATTTACTTCTGGGTATATACTCCAAAGAACTGAAGGCAGGGTCTTGAATTTTGTATATTTTGATATTCGTACATCCACATTAATAGCATTATTCACACAGTTAAAGTGTGGAAGCAATCCCAATGTCCATTAACAGATGAATGAATAACCCAAATGCAGTATGTACATATCAGAGAATATTATTCAGCTTTAGAAAGGAGAGAAATTCTAACATATGCTACAACATGGATGAACCTTAAAGACATTACACTAAGTGCAATAAGCCAGTCACAAAAGAGACAGATACAGTTGGCCCTTGAACAATGCAAGGATTAGGGGTGCTGACCTCCACACAGTTTATAATCCATCTATAACTTTTGACTTCCCCCCAAATTACCTACTAATAGCTTACTGTTGACTGGAAGCCTTACTGATAGCATAAACAGTCAATTAATGCATATTTTGTATGTTACATATATTATATACTGTATGCTATAATAAAGTAAGCTAAAGAAAAGAAAATGTTACTAAGAAAATCATAAGGAAAAGGTCATAAATTTACTATTCATTAAGTAGAGTGGTTCATCATAAAGTTCTTCATCTTTATTGCCTTCATGTTGGCAGAAGAAAAAGAGGAAGAAGAGGGATTGGTCTTGCTGTCACAGGGGCAGCCGGGGCAGAAGAAAATCCTCTTGTAAGTGGATTCACACAGTTTAAACCTGTATTGTTCAAGGGTCAACT
>NW_012148463.1:1814510-1816284 GCF_000956105.1 Propithecus coquereli
TCTGGAAACAACTGCAGCAGGCTAGATAACCACCATCTTCCAGTGGAAACTTGGCTCTTGTTCACTCTTTTGGCTAGTAGGCCCCAATTTCATTTTAGCCTGGTGTTTGTAAAAGCAAATTGTTTAAATTTTAAAAAAGCAAATGGCTCAATTTGAGGAAATATTTTTTAAAAGGAGAGGATGAAGTTTCTCAATCTACAAACTGAGATTCAGAGTGCATCAGACTTGCGAACATAGAGCTCACAGAAACTGTCTTCTGGATATGTTCTCTCATCCACCATGAGTAACAATGTAACTTTAAATGTTTATTTCTGTAGTGGCAGTTGTTACTGCCTGTGTCCACTTCTAACTGAGCTGATAAATATTACGTAAAATTATAAAATTAATATAAGTCTTTGATCATTATTTGTTCATTTATAAAAAGGATAAATGCAGTAGTGAAAGTTTAGATGGCTGGCTATTATAGGTTAGCATTGTGTGGCAGTTATGGGAATGAGTTGTGTGTTCAAATCCTGTCTTTTCAAGTAACTAGCTATATGCCTCTGAGCTAGTCAACTTCCCTACACTTCACTTTTTTCCCATGGAAAGTGGAGAAGATGGTGGTAATGATGATGTTAATAATCATAATAACTATGCTATGAAGCTTATTGTGAAGTTTATGAAATAATATTTGCTGGACAGGAGTGGTAGATCCCACCTGTAATTCCAGAATTTTGGGAGGCCAAGGCAGGAAGATCGCTTGAGGCCTCCGGTCTGGGCCTGGGCAACATAGCCAGACCCTGTCTCTACAAAAAAATTTTTTAAATTAATGGGAATGGGCATGTTGGCAAACACCTGCGATCCTAGCTTCTCTGGAGACTGAGGCAGAAGGATTGCTTGAACCCAGGAATTTGAGGCTGCAGTGAGCTACAATCATACCACTGCACTCCAGCCTGTCTCAAAACAAACAAACAAACAAAAAAACCTTCTAAGCTGCTTATCACAATGCCAAAGTGAATAGAATAAACTCATCTCCTCCACCAGCTCATGTCAAGTATTAATAGCTTAATAAAGCAATTGTTGAAGACTATATTAAACAATAATAATTAGCTCGTAGAATGAGACACACTAGCCTTATGTTTGCTAAGAGCTCACAGTACCAGTCAATGGGAAACTTAGGACGTGGGGATACTTGAAAATAAGTCTATAAACATCTTGTAAACTTTATCTGTAAAAACTAAAATGATTTGTGATGGCATGATAGGAGACTACTCAATTTATTTCTGAGGAGTGATAACTGAAAATTTGGTTGCAAATGATAAGGAGCATAGAGTGACAGGGACATTCTAATGAGTTCTTCCATAGCAGTGTAAAATTTAAGATGGATATTTGTTTGAGTATTATACTGTTGTAGTCTTTGAGGCTGACTCAGAGTTACTATTTGCCATGGAGGACCTCAGATTCATTTAATTCAGGTCCATGACCAATTTATATAAGATAATTGGCTTTGACCTCTGGCCACTATTTCAATGATGTTTTGTTAAGTTCCCTGGGGAAAAGAAATCTGCCTTTGCATTTTCACTTCTCAGAATCATAAAATTGTTTCAAAACAGAAAAAAAAAAGGAAAGAAGGAATCAAGAGTTTCAAAGACCTGAGACAGATCTTATGCATAAATAACCAGATAAACCTCTATATGGCACATTTTCAAAGATTTCAGGTTCAGATAGATCTCAATTATCCCTGGTATTGTGTCTTAGAAAACAAACAGGCTGGAAACAGGGAAGAAAGGAAAAA
>NW_012148463.1:1816384-1817242 GCF_000956105.1 Propithecus coquereli
CTGACTATGAGTGAAAGAGGAAATGAGAGCTGACAGTAACTTATCACATTGGATTTGGCCAAGGTGTGGAGTCTCAAAAACTAAATTTACCTCCTTTACAACTTTGAATGGTATGCACAGATCCTGATATAAGTTTAATAGTGATGAATGATGCAAATCATTCTTTATTCTGTATATCTATTTTTTTACTTTTACTTGCTTATCTTTTGAAAAATTAATAATAATCACCATTATTTTTATAATATAACCTTAAAATCTGAATACACACTGATAGATTTATCTATAGAGATACTATAATACGGTGTGTGTATTTGTGAGTCTATAAAGTAGGAAAATCACTTTCTAATAATTCAGACAATGAACTGAAATATGTAGGGGTTTTACTGGGAACAAAGTAATACATGCAGTTAGGTAATTCAGCAATTTAAAATGAGTGAAAAAATATTTGACTCAAAGGAAGCAAATTATCTTAATGTAATGACTTTAAACCATTAAAATAGATTACATTGTATAAACTAGATTAAAATTTAAATACAACATAAAAACAACAAAAAAATGAAGTTGTAAAAGGGGATATAGTAAAATCAATATTGCTCTTTTGGAGTGAAAGTATTCTCTTGGAACCAGCCAGCAAACCATTAAGGTACCAGGACAAAAAATTTCAACTAAAACTCCTATAAATTTCAAGAGTTTAATTACTGACGAATTACAAGAATATAGTAATCTTAATTCTGGGATCTTCCCAGCCAATTTGTAAAGTGTGTCAATGAAAAAACTATCTCTATGTCAATGACTATTCAAAATATATAAATGTAAATCAAGTTTTCAGGACAAAAAACATGTAGCTAAACTATTTCA
>NW_012148463.1:1825076-1826072 GCF_000956105.1 Propithecus coquereli
TTATTCATAATTAAAAAATAATATGGAACAATTAGTCTGAGTTTTATCTCTAAGATGGGAACAAAAATAAACACATGGAAATACTTTCTAAAATGGTAAGCAGGAAATGGATATTTTGTAATAATTCATAAAATAGGCCTGAAATAATATACTTAGCCTAAGAAATATTTTACATTTAATCTAATTTTCGTTGCCACACAGTGAACGTCCCCTATAGGAAAGCTGCCGCCTAGAAAAGTCAAAGAGTCATCATATCAAAAAACTAATAAATGGTAGAGTTAGAATTTGAAAGTTGGTCACCATATTCCACAAGTTCAGGCTTTTAACATGCTGTGTTTCACAATTTACTAGCGTTTTAAAGAATAAACAAGAAATGAATTTTCCCTCCAATTTGATATAATTTGCATATAGTATGGTATATAAATAAGCAGAATTTTACAAGCCCAAGAACTACTCAAAGAGTCTTCACAGAATACATTTACCTCACTACAATAGCAACTCTGTCCACAGGAACATTAAACATCGGGAAAAGGGAAAATTGATGGCCCTTTTACATTTTCATGCCTGATACCTTGATTTCATGTTGTTTGATGTGACAGTACTGACTGATACTCATTCCTAGTATAGATTTGCAAGTTTTGTAAAACTGACAACTGATCATAGTTTGGTTTTCTCCTCCCTTTTTTCTGAGCCCCTTAAATAATTTGCCTTCGGTATTCATTAGCCTTTAAAAGGTTGGATTTTTTATAATCCCTCTATTCTGTATGAGATAAAAGTCCCTTTCCTCTCTGTCCTTATCACTGGGCCCTCTTTTCAGCTTTTATTGATCACCATGTATGTTATGGATGTTACCCACACACAATATTGCTGTGCCTTGTTAAATTATGAACACATTGTATTACATGGGTTTTTAGGATCTTTCTCTAACTTTTCTCTACAAGATGTATGATTAATGTGTAGACACAAATTTCTGTCTCTTTTTATTTTTTTATTTTT
>NW_012148463.1:1833852-1834879 GCF_000956105.1 Propithecus coquereli
GAAACCATTTTATAAAAAAGACACCTGTACTTGAATGTTTATTGTAGCACAATTCACAATTGCAAAGATGTGGAATTGACCCAAGTGCCCATCAATTCATGAGTGGATTAACAAAATGTTAATACACACACACACACACACACACACACACACACCATGGAGTACTACTTAGCCATAAAAAGGAATGAATTCATGTCTTTGCAGCAATTGTATGGAACTGGAGACCATTATCCTAAGTGAAATATCTCAAGAATGGAATAACAAACACCATAGCTATTCTCTAATAATTAGGAACTAATAATGGGCATAGATAGGCACAGAAAGAAGTAAAAATTGTTGGAAATCAAGAAGGGAAAAAAGAAAGGGAGAGGGGTAAAAACCTACCTAACATGTGCAATAAACAGTATTCAGGTGACGGGCACACTTATAGCCCTGACTAAACCATTATAAAAGCTATCCATGTAATCAAACATTTGTACTCCCTTAATATTTTGAAATAAAAAAATAAACAATTTTTTAAAAAGAGTCAACATAGCAGGCTTGTGAATGTCATCTTTACAAAGACATGCTTGCAAGATGGATCCTTTGATAGCTGGAAACTTTGATTTCAGAAGGGTTCCTACCACTCCCTGATAATAATGGCTCACTGGGCCTGTACTGTTTGCTGACAAGAATTTATAGATTATATTACTGTGGAGAAAACTTTTGGAACTGTCTGTTCATTTTTAAGATTCACAAGTCCTGTGAGAGACAAGTCCCCTTTCAGCAAATCCCTTTGAGGCATTTAACTTTGAGAGGTTCTTATACACATCCAGAAGGAAATGTTTTTAAGGATATACACGGCAGCATTGTTTGTAGTAGTCAATAATTGGAAAGTACCTAAAAGTTCATTCAGAGGATATTGGGCAATATGATATAGTCATATAATGAAATATATATGTATGCCAGAAAACATTAAAGAGTATATAATTGAGTGAAAAAATGTAGAAGTATATTTTAATATTACTTTAATATTATGGGATTTATT
>NW_012148463.1:1835805-1836254 GCF_000956105.1 Propithecus coquereli
GTCCAGGTCTGGTAACAGGAGCCAGGAAGACTGTAAGTTTCTGTCTCCATACCTGTGGAAAGCCTCAGACTTGCAATTCTTGCCTGTTATGCTTGCAAGGTTTTGTATTAATAAAATAACCCCTCCTTTAGCTTTTGCCTCTGTTTTTTGTTTCCAGCGATCTGCATATATATTTCTGTGTGTGTGTATGTGTTTATATACTATATATATTCTGACTGTCATATATATAGTCTTTGTTTAAAAACAAAAGATATAATTTATTTGTGGATCCAGACAAAATGTGGAAAAACTCTTGTTTTATCTTCTCAATTATCAAGGAGTTACTGAAATTCTAATAACTTATTTAATATAGCATTAAAATATCCATGCACAAACACACACACGCCAGATATTAAGTAGCTCTGAGAAATACTGTACTTTTCCCAAATTTTCTCGTATCTTAATGACTA
>NW_012148463.1:1838274-1841175 GCF_000956105.1 Propithecus coquereli
TAATATGCTGAAATAAAAAAAAAAAGGATACAAAATCAATGTACATAAATCAGTACCATTTCTATATACCAATAACAGTCAAGCTGAGAATCAAATCAAATATTCAATACCATTCACAATAGCTGCAAAGAAAACAAAATACCTAGGAATATACTTAATAAAAGAGGTGAAAGATCTCTACAAAGAAAACTAGAAAACACTGAGGAAAGAAATCACAAAGGACAAAAACAAATGGAAAAACATATCATGCTCATGGATTGGCAAAATCAACATTGTTAAAATGTGCATACCACCCAAAGTGATTTACAGATTCAATGCAAACCCCATCAAAATACCGATGTGATCCTTCACAGACCTAGAAAAAATAATTGTATGCTTTGTTTGGAACCAGAAAATAGCCTGAGTAGCCAAAGCAATCTTAAGCAAAAAGAACAAATCTAAAGATATCACATTACCAGACTTCAAAATAGACTACAAGGCTATATTAACCAAAACAGCATGGTACTGGTGCAAAAATATAGATATAGACCATTGGAACATAATAGAGAACCCAAATACAAAACCACCTACCTACAGCCATCTGATCTTTGACAAAGCAGATAACAATGTACACTAGGGGAAAGAAGCCCTATTCAATAAATGGTGCTGGGAAAATTTGATAGCCACATGCAAAAGAATGAAACAGAACCACTATCTCTCACCATGAATAAAATTAATTCAAGATGGACAAAAGACTTAAATATAAGACATGAAACCCTAAGAATTCTGGAGAAAAATGTAGAAAAAATCAGTTCTTTTTTATAGTGTCCATAAAGTTGTTCGATTTCTCATTTTGTTCATGTATTTTCTTTCTGATTTTATATTAATATAATTGTCTAGCTGTAATCTTTTGTAGATCACCGATCTTTTTAACACATTGACTGCCACACAGAAAACACCAGAAACTTTTCCTTGGGCCACAGTGTTTTATTATGAAAATAGAGTAAAATATTTGAGTGTAATTTAAAGATAAACAAATGGGAAAATAATATTTATTGACTTCTATTCATTTAATCCACACTTTTAGAATTAAATTGTCAATATTAATTGTAATAATGATAGCATCAACAAGTAAGATTTTATATAGGCTTCACGTGACCCAGGGTTAAAACTAGAGTGAGTTCAATACAACTCACATGGCAGTCAATGTGTTGAGGATGATTCTTTTAACTTCTTTGCCAGGCAATTCATAGATCTCTATTTCTTTGGGGCAGACATTGAAACTTTATTTTATTCCCTTTGTGGTGTCATATTTCCTGATTCTTTATGTTTTCTGATGACTTGTACTTTTTTCTTCACATTTGAAAAGCAGTCACCTACTCAAGTTTTTACTGACTGGTTTTCAGAGACAAAGACTTTACCCAATCAGCCTGCCTAGAGATTTTGGCTGTCACTCATACTTTTTCATGGGATGTACTCACTTCATTACTTCATTATTCCTTCTTAGGAAAGAATTCTCAGTATTTTATGCCATCTTTTGATCCCACAAATCTAGGATTGGTGCTGAGAGCCTCCATTATATTTTCCTTAAGGTTGTTTCTTGAAATGCTCAAATTTGTGCACCTATTCTCAATCCAGAAGAGTCAAGCTTGCAGCTAAGATCCATACATAGTACTTAGATCCATGTGCTATCTTTAGGGGCTTGGATGCACATGTCTGAGTGCCACGCATGGGTGTGTATGAAGTGCCAGCTACAAGGGGACACACAGGGTGCTAAGGGCTTGCATTGGCTGCGTCCACAGGTGAGTTGTATTGTGAGGTTTGTGGGTGAGGCTCATGGGTGGAGTCCATGAGCAAGTTAGGAGAATCCATGGCCAGTGGTTGAAATTCACACTGTTAGATGTGAGCCCTTGTCTCCTCTGTCTGTTCTCAGTTGTTCCTACATGATTCAGCCATGAAAATCCCCTCGGTGTTCTGGATAGATAAGACAGAAATGGGCCTTCTAGGCAGTCTCCTGTAAGGCTGAGGAAGCTGGGTGCTCATGTAACTTTTACTTTTTCTACTGGGTGCAACCATAAGCCTATGAGGCCTCTCTTGGCATTTAACTGTGCTACCTTGAGGGATGGGTAACATGGGTAAAATGAAATTTCTTACCTTTTTTAATACATCTACTTTCAAACTTTTTGCTCTAGTGAGATACTGGATCCTCTCAGCTAAAATATGGGGCTCCCATGAAGGTATTCTCATCTCTTGGTGGTTGACAAAATAGCTGTTTCTTTGGGGGGAAATGATAACTAAAACCTCTATGATGTCATTATGTTGACACCTCTAATACACTTTTAAGTTAGAATTGTGATCTCATTTGGTGTTTTCTTATTTAGTGCTTTTTCTTCCTGTTGTTTCCTGTGTATTGTTAAGTTGAAAAACATTTTTCAATTTTTTTACCCTTTATTACTTTAAAACGTATGAATTGCTTTATCTTCTTTATATTACATTGAGTTGATAACACATTTGATTATAACTATAATATAGTGTAAAGTTATCAATATGTCTATTTCCCTCCTAAGCAAGGGGACTGAGAGTCCCAAGACTCTCAGTTTTTCACACTGGTAATTGCTCTCTGAAATACTATATTAAACATTCTTATAATATTGTTTATGATTATTCATTTAATTCAAAAGTATTTGGAAGGCACTTAGTTGAATCTAACCACACATTGCACAATTGGTTTTTTACCACTCCTTCATCCTGATTTTCTTCTTTTTCTGCTAAGGTATTCATTTCAGGAGTTCTTTTAGGAAGAATTGACCCAAATAAAAATTCCTCTCCCTAATAGTTCTTAGCCATTCTATTTTACATTTTTATATTATCTTTTGGGTTTTTTGAAATTGTTTATTTCACTGATTTGAAGATACACTTTTA
>NW_012148463.1:1841225-1842000 GCF_000956105.1 Propithecus coquereli
GATTACCAGTAAAGCTGAGAAAATTTTCACATGTTTAATTACTCAATTTTTCTTTTTCTGTGAAATGGTTCTCTATGTTTCCATAGGGTTACTTAGTCTTTTTTTCTCCTAGAATTGAAGGATTTTTTATTGTGGTAAGACAGATAACATGAAATTTACTCATTTAACAAATTTTTAAGTATACAATATTAAATATGTCAGTGCATACAGTATTAAGTATATAAGTATGATGCTGTACTTTTAAAGTACAGTGTTTAGTATGTAAGTTTTTTTAAATATAAAAACAATATTTTACAACAAATCATCTTGAATTACTAGCACCTGGTATTCATTGATCATCAGGTCTTACACTGAAGTCTTTATCCATTTTGAGGTGAATTTGTTGTATAGTGTAAGATAAGGATCAAATTTCATTTTTTTGCATGAGGATAGCAGGTGTTTCCATCCCCATTTGTTGAGGAGAATATCCTTTCCCATTGTGTATTCTTGGCATCTATGTTGAAGATCAGTTGACCACACATGTGTGGGATTATATCTGAGCAATCTTTTCTGTTTCTTTGGTCTGTGTGCTGTTTTCATGCTAATACTGCACTATTTTGATTACTATAGTTTTATAATATAGTTTGAAATCATGAAGTGTAATACTTCATTTTGTTCTTTCACAGAATTACTTTTCATCTATGGGGTACTTTGTTGTTCCATACAAATTTTAGGATTGCGTTTTCTTTTTCTGTAGAAAAATCTCATTGAGATTTTGATGCAGATTACACTGAGT
>NW_012148463.1:1843404-1845018 GCF_000956105.1 Propithecus coquereli
GGGACATATTTTTAGGTATTTCCTAAATTTCTTTTTTATTTCAAAATATTAAGGGAGTACAAATGGTTTTGGATACATGGATCATTTTTGTAGTGCTTGAGTCATGGCTATAGGTGTGCCCATCACCAAAGTAGTGTTTATTGCACTTGTTTGGTAGGTTTTTGTCCCTCATCTCCTCCCCCTCCCCCTCCCCCCTGCTTGATTTTCACTGAGTTTTACTTCTCTCTGTGCACAGGTGTGCTCATTGGTTAGTTCCAATTTAATAGTGAGTACATATGGCATGTGGTGTTTCTTTTGCCATTCTTGAGATACTTTACTTAGGAGAATGGTCTCCAGTTACAACCAAATTGCTGCCAAAGGCATTAATTCATCATTTTTTTTATGGTTGAGTAGTATTCTATGGTATATATTTACCACATTTTATTAATCCACTCATGAATTGATGGTCACTTGGGTTGATTCCACATCTTTGCAATTGTTAATTGTGCTGCAATAAACATTGAAGTGCAGGTGTGTTTATGATAAAATGACTTATTTTCCTTTGGGTAGATACCCAGAAGTAGGATAGCTGGATCAAATTATAGGTATATTCTTAGTTCTTTAAGGAATCTCCATCCTGTTTTCCATAGAGGCTGTAATAATTTTTAGTCCCACCAACAGTGTATAAGCTTTCCTTTCCTTCTGCATCCATGCCAACATCTATTGTGTCTGGCCTTTTTAATAAAATCCATTCTGACAGGGGTAAGGTGATATCTTATTGTAGTTTTAATTTTCATTTCCCTATTAATTACTGACATTGAGGACGTTGAACATTTTTTTCATATGTTTATTGGCCACTTGTCTACCTTCTTTTGAGAAGCTTCTGTTAATGTCTTTTTGCACACTTTTTAATGAAATTGTTTGTTTGTTTTGTTGTTGCCAATTTGCTCGAGTTCTTTGTGGATTCTGGTTATTAACCAGTACATCTGACCTACTTTGCATATTTAATTTACCTGCCATACACCTGAAGGCAGAAGAGTTTGCAACAGTTCATCTACAATTAAAGTTTGCTATAGGATATAATCCATAATATGCTGTTAATAATTTAACAATTGACTCTGTGAGGTAAAAAGCTCATATTTGTAGCATTTTCCAATGTTCATGGTGGATATACTCCTATCACAGCCAATTTCAAGGTACCAACATGATATCACAAAACATAATGTTGGGAAGAGTTGCAAAATCAGCTCTTGTGAGCTGGTATAAATCGGTTCCAGCATATCACTGGCTGGAATTGTCAAATTATTCTTGATTTCTCAAAGATCATCTAGACTTGAAGTAAGAGTAATGGAGCAAGAGAGATTACATTTTTAGCAACTGGCAGAGGAATAGCTCAGACCTTGCTGTAAGAATTTGCAAGAAATGCTCATGGTGTATACATGTGCACTGAGGAAAAAAGTCTAGAACAGCAATTTAATGGGAATTGAGACTATAGGCCCTCCAGTTTGAAGCATACTTTGCCAATCGGTTAAATCCTTAAATCATTTTTCTAGCTTGTCATTTCAATATACCATTATCTAAGGCATATTTCCTCTTGTGCTTTTCTTTTTATAAAATTGATCTAATTCCTTTTAA
>NW_012148463.1:1845068-1846998 GCF_000956105.1 Propithecus coquereli
TTTATGCTATATGTATTGGGTTCATATGAACCATAAATGAATTTTGTATTTAGAGTTGGGTTCCCTCCCTAAGATATCTCATTATGTACATGCAAATATTCGAAAATTCAATAAAAATATGAAATCCAAAATACTTCTGGTCCCAAGCATTTTGAATAAAATATATTAAACCTGCACCCCCCCTTCCAACTCTTAATCCTATATCCCCCAGAAAAGTAGAGGAATCTATCCAGTGGGGACCCTCTCTTGTCTACCTCTCATGTTCAATAAGAACACATACCCATCCATGAAGATGTTTAAGGTAATTGTTCCTGCTTTTAACTCCTTTAGTTTTAGAAAACAAATATTCTAATTGTCCATTCCAATTTTCTTAAACCATTACTCTGAGGATGAAAATGTTCCTTATTCTGAGGAAATGTGGCTTAGTTGTCCAACTTAGTACTTGTATTCTGTTCTGATCCTTTTATAGTACTGTGAGAATTTGTATATACCACTTTATTTTCTAGAAAAATTATTACTAATAGATATAGCCGATTTGATATTTATATATAAAAGAGGACATTTCTGGTAGTCTTAAAAGCATACTTCTCAGGCATATGCTTTCTTATCCTTAGGGCAACAAGTACAGACTCTTTTTATTATTCATGCTTTAGTTTTCATAGCATTTAAAACATTTTTATGTGCCATTCTCACTTTAAGCCTGTTAGGATAACAGAGACTGAATCATTACATATCCTTCGTAAATAGGAAAATAATCCTTAAAGAAGTTATTTGATGTGCTTAAATTAATTGAACCAACCAATAGAAGATGAATTAATAAAACTTAAGTTCATTGTTATTTTTTTCTATGTATAATATGGCCATGTCAAAGCCAAGTACTGCCTAAAAACAGGTTCCAGAGTTTTCCTGAATGTTCACTAGGGCAATATTTCTACTCTGGTATAATTTTTGCTGATTAATGATGTGCTACCTCAGATGGAGACTAGGGAGCAGAGGCAAAATTTCAGCATGGACCCTTGCAAAGCCTGGCACAAGTAAATAATTAAAGTAATCCATCAGATAATTCATGTGGAAACAAGTCCCCATTTTAGAGCTTAACTATAAGAATAATACAAGAGCATATGAGTATTTTCTGATGAGTGTGCATTGCGGGCATGAGTGTAAAATGATAAATTAAAGAATGCCAAAATAATATCCGTTGTCTGTTTCATGTGATAAGAGTAGAATGAGCTTCAAAGATAGTGTTAGAAAAACAAATCTGGTATTTAAAGGCAGTTCTAAATGCAATAAGCCTCAAGAACTGACAAATCAGAATAGACAAATGACCAAAAAATCATCTCTCATCATTGTTATCAGCAAACAATTATTAAACACTTCCTGTTTTACCATTAATTACATAGTATTTGATATGTTTGGACATGATAAAGAGATTACAGAATCATCTTTATTTAAAAAACACTTAGTTGAGATATGAGTGGCATGCAAATGAAGTACATATTTAATGTATACAACTTGATGAGTTTGGAGCAGACCTGTGAAATATAGATCTGTGAAACAAACCATCACCACAATCTATACCGTAAATGTATCTTTCACCTCCCCAAATTTTCTTTTGCTCTTAAAGAACTGTTTCTAAGGAACTAGCAATGCATTTTGTTCTTTAGGTTACATAAAAATATTTAGGCATCTATTATGGGGTATTAGTTTTGCAGGTAGCAAACAGAATACAGGCAGAGGAGTAGAATACACATACCTGAAATGAATATGACATACACATAATTTTACCTGTGTTCTCTGGTATATAAGGTATTACCTAATGGATTTGTGTTCTATAGCAAGTGAGAACAGACAACATGACCTATCTTCAGAATATAGGTCATAAATTTGGGCTCATCAGATATGGTTCACAGGTATATTTTATTTAACTGCA
>NW_012148463.1:1847048-1849144 GCF_000956105.1 Propithecus coquereli
TTTGTTAGCCATCCTCTTCCATGTTCACTGTCAAATAATGACTAGGTATTATTTCCATCTAGTGATATGCACTAATGTCATTTTCAGTAAAAATGCTAATGCTTTCGTAGGCAAACTTTTGTAATTTTTTATGTGTTTGTTTATCATACGTGATAAAAGATATATGCATATTTTCTTGGATAGTCATAGCTTGTTTCCTTCTTTTTTTATAAATTTTGTCAACTAACTCCAAAACATTCTCTAATGGTACATTCAGATGAGGTTAAGCAAACTACAAAGTTAGAGGGCGAATATCCCAAACCACTCTCTCTCTGACATGCACAGTGAGTTTGAAAGGAAGGGGACAAATTGGATCCAGTCGCTCTCAGGTTTGATAATTTGCTATAATAACTCACAGAACTCACTGAAGACTATTGCACTCACAGCTATGGTTTATCACATGGAAAGGACACAGATTAAAATCAGCTAAGGGAAAAAATGTTGAGGCAGAGCCCGGGAGAACTACCAAATGCAGAATTCCTATTGTACTCTTCTCATGGAGTGAAGGTGTGTTACTCTTCCAACATTTACATATGACAATATGCACGAAGAAACACCAACCAGGGAAACTCATCTGAGCATTGGTATTCAGAGATTTTATTGGGGCTCCATTATGTAATCATGATTGATTGATTTTAGGGTTCATCTCAGTCTTTAGGTCAATTGATACCATGTAATCCAAAACCCTAACCCTAAATCACAGTCTTGGTCTTTCTGCCATAGCTAGCAGTTCCCCTCTACCCCCCGTTATATCACATTGTTATCTGGATAGGCCAAGGGGCCAAGACAAACAAAGATTACCTCCCAGGAGTTAAGGATAGATATTAGACCTTTTTGTGCCAGGTTAAATTATTTACTGCACAGGCTATCCTCTGGGCTTTGGTCAGGGATCTCTTACAGCAAAATGATCATGTTTATTGGAGCATCTATATTTAATATAAAATTTATATAATAAATATGGCAATAATCTCATTATGAATAATCCTAATATTTATAGGAGTCAGTGAGGGATAGGAATAGATTTAAAGAAACACATAATCTATAAGATAAAGCCAGTACATATATTTTCATATTTTTTTCCTTTGATCTACCACTACATGTAACTTATGATAAACTTGTACAAAACTATTTATCATAGAAATTAGTTGCTGGTTAGCCAAACCCCATTCATCTTTAGGCTAGTCATTTTATGTTGGTATTACATCCTCAAAAGTCTTTAAATGAACTTTCCAATAGAGTCACCCATCAATATTAGTATTATAATCTTACAAACAATGACAGTATTAGGCTATACCCCAGGATGGCTATAGAGGCAATCTGAAAAATAAGAGTCAGAAGACATGCACTTTACTAAACTCCAATTCAGATGTTAACAAATAGTCTAGGCCATCTTTATATTGTATGACCAAAATGTCCCTCAGAATGGTGCCACTCTGGGTTGTAGGTTTCCATTTTATCCTGTCAAGTGATAAAAGTAGAATTAGTCTCAGCAACATATGGTTTTGTTACGGCAGGGCTGACTGGGAATAGACCGAGAGACACACCCAGAGATTTGGCAAAAACAGGTTTTATGTGCCGGCCGGCGATTGGCCCAGAGGGGAATTTGCTCTCCCCAAATTCTGAGCACCAGACAAAGAGCATTGCAGTCTTTTATACACTCTGCTTAAGGAGGAGGGGCACAGTCACAACAGGGTTAACTTTAGTGAGGCAGGGTACTGAGCCACTTTACAGCCTGGTATGTTAATTGCTACAGGTGATTTATGAGGGCAAGTTCACAGGGGAGGAGGGGGCCCAGGTAAGGATCGCAAGGAAAAAAAAAGCCCGGTAGTGGAATTTTCCAATCTTCCACTTCAGTTTCACGTTTTGAGGAATCTAGTCTAATTAAGATAAGAGACAATGTTATCTCTTACTTTAAGCCTTTTTTGAGACACCAATATAATATTGGATTCCTCTCATTGCATAACTCATTTATTTATTCCTTTACCTTCAGCAGCCTTTCCTTTTTCTCTCCATTTATAATCCAAGTTTTCAAACTTTAGAGGGTACATTAGTGTCAT
>NW_012148463.1:1849194-1850695 GCF_000956105.1 Propithecus coquereli
AGCCCTTGTCTGAGGGTTACTGAAAAAGAATCTTCAGAAAAAAGTCTGCATATGCTGTGTTTTGACAAATGTTGCTAGGTGATTTATGTTTTCAAGCCAGATAAGAAAATATTGCCTTGGTCCATTATTCTGGGCTAGATCCTTTTTAGCACCTATAACTCCTCATCACCAAGAAAAGTCTCAATATCCAAACTATATTGGCCAATTGCTCATTGTCATGGGATGTCACCGTTTTTGATAATAGTTAATTGACTTCCTGAGCTCTAATCCTGAGCCTACTTTGTGAGATTTTCCTTCACCTCTAGGGAGGAATATTTCCAGTTCTACATTTTTGGGTGCACCGGAACACTTCATAACTAATTTGTCACTCAGATCCCTGGTAAAGAATGATGACTGCTAACAGGGAACAAAGAATACTACTTCTGAAGCCACTTGGGTTCTTAATCTCTGAACTTAGAGTTATCTGTTTGTAAAAGTGTCACACGCCTCTAAAAACTATTTGATAATCCTGCAATCATTGATTTCCTTCAAATAGTTTTCACGTGTGTGTGTGTATGTGCATGTACATATATGTGCATTTTAGGAACCTGTGGCTCGAGAGACAAAGTGGATTTTATATTTTAGAAGTTAGTGTCAGAACTGGCAATAACATTGATGGAAAGAACATCAGCTCGTTGCATTTTATTCTGTGCAAGGGAATATTTGTTTAAATTTTAGTGTATTTCTTAAAGAAATGTGTGATAGTTTTTACATTCATATTTCATGCAGTACACTGGGCTAAATGTCACTACTCCGAAAGTCTCTACCAGGTGGACCTTAGCTAAAATTTTAGGTTAAAATCAAATCAATTTAGATGAAATTAAGTTTAGAGCTTGCTCTGACCTTGATGTTAAGCAAGATTCTCTCAATTTGGCAGGAAAATTGTGCTTTCAAAAGCCAAATTTATTTTCAAGCTTTTTTTCTTTTCCCTCTTTTAACTTTATTTCCCTGAAGTCAAAATGAATCAAATTTAGCAGTATCTTTATTATTTTAATTTGATAACTTCAACTGACAGATTGTGTTTTAAAATTCCCATTCTAATTTATTAGATCTGAAAAGTTAAAGAGCTTCTTGGGAAAATGATTAAATAGAAAAGATTATTATTTGCTGAGAAGATTGAAAAAGGATTTGGGGAGAGTGTTTTAGCTTTCAGTATTTCTGGGGGAAAATAAAACAAAGAAAATATGTGTTAGTAATTAAGAGTCAAGGGCACAAATTTGCCCTGATATTTCAATGTCTCAGCTAACCTATATGTACTATTAAGTTGATAGACAATATGATCTCCTTTTTACTAGTCTTCAGAAAAAGAAAGATTAGAAAAATGGAACTTCAAATATAAAAGTGGATTAAAATATGTCTTTTTCTCCATACAAAGAACACAATTTATATCAAATCAGGCTAATTAAACTCTAAGTCTGTGAGAAAATTTAAGGTCATGAATTCCAGGTCTCTATCAAGACAA
>NW_012148463.1:1859910-1860264 GCF_000956105.1 Propithecus coquereli
TAACTATGATAATGTAAAGTATTAGACTGACATTTTTATCATAAATAATTATACAAGCTGTAAAAGACAAAGTCACATATAAATTAAAATTTATTAGACAATGAAGCTAAAAATATAACTTATTAGGAAGAAAATAAGCACTCCATAGCAACTGAACCTGAGATGATAAGATGATAGTATTAGCACAGAATAATATTAACACAGCTATTATATACAACATCAAAGACTTTTACAAAGTATGTTTGTGTGATTTGGGGACATATTTTTAGGTATTTCCTAAATTTCTTTTTTATTTCAAAATATTAAGGGAGTACAAATGGTTTTGGATACATGGATCATTTTTGTAGTGCTTGA
>NW_012148463.1:1862911-1863971 GCF_000956105.1 Propithecus coquereli
AAGAATGTAACGATAATTCCTTGATACCAATATATAACCAGCCAGTGTTCAAATTATCACAAAAGTTTCCTGTTTTTATAGCTTGTTTGTTTGATTCAGGATCCAAATGTTATAGATTCTGTACATTGCATTCAATCTATGTCCCTTAAATAATAATTTTGATCTTTGTTTTTCTACTTTCTTTCTTGCAATTATATTTGGAGAAATTAGATCATTTGTTCTCTAGTTTCCCACATTCTGGATTTTGTTGATTGTATCTATGTGCCTTCTATATTTCATGTAAAGTGGTATTTAGATCTAGAATTTATATTAAATTTGGCCCTTCCTTCCTTCCTTCCTTCCTTCCTTCCGTCTTTCTCTCTTTCTTTGTTTTCTTTCTTTCAGAATATTGTATAAATTGTGTAATGGGAAGCACATAAGCATTTGATATGTTTCTTCTTTTGTGACAGAGTAAATATATAGTTAATCTGTAGCTGTTCTGCAATAATTCTAGTCTGTATTTAACTCTAGGGATGCTTGAAGCCATAACAATGAGTATGGCCAAGATAAGAAGAAATGCTCTTACTACTTGTTCATAATGAACAAGTTCAATGTCCCAAAACTCACCTCGAAGGGCTCTAATCCAGTGTACTATTTATCTATAGCAATCATCAAAAGCATATAGATACATATAATGTGATGCTTGGTTTTGGCTCTGTGACCAATGGAGTATGAAAGATTCCTCAGTAAAAATGTGACACAGAGGCCGAGAGATATCACATATGCCTCTTGGGGTTCATGATCTAAAGAGGAAGTAAATCTGGTGTGGCTGAGAAAGGACTTTGAAACCTGAACCTAAAATTTACCAGGAGTTTTCTTTCTCCTGCTATATTGAATCCTTTGTCTTTATTAAAGGCTTTATTAATTAGGTATGTCATGCTAGGCTATTAGGAGTCTTCTCGATTATTTGGATGCTGTGTAATTGCTGCAATAAGAATAGCAGCCACTGATAATTATTGCTTAAATCCATTCCATTGTTAGACATTGAAGAGGGAATTATTAAAAATGTTTATGTACTTTA
>NW_012148463.1:1864021-1864348 GCF_000956105.1 Propithecus coquereli
GATCAATCCCATTCAGAATACATCCTTTTTGCCATATAATCTAACATAATAATGAATATGATTGTATTTAATCTTATTCAAAAGTTTTATCCATACTCAAAGGGGATAAAGTTATAATAACATAAGGGTCCTTGAGGTCAATTTAAAATTCTGTCTATCACAAGGATCATCCTGTTAGTCCAGCAACACCTAGGATAATCTCCCTTTTTAAAAGTCAATTGTGTCGAATAACATAGCACAACCACAGGTGTGATATGCCTTTATATTCATATGTTTCTCCTATACTCACTGGGGAGGATTATACAAGTGTGTGGCTCATTGGGGTTC
>NW_012148463.1:1864398-1865286 GCF_000956105.1 Propithecus coquereli
CAACAAAAAGTCCTGAAACTAATAAATGATTATAGCAAGGTTGTAGAATACAAGGTTACTATGCAAAAGTCAATTGCTCTCCTATATAGCAATAATAAACAATAGCAATTTGAAATTAAAATTACAATGTCATTGACATTATCACCCAAACTATGAAGTACTTAGGTATGAATCTTACAAAATATATGCATATGTTCATGTTCTATATCAGGAAAACTAAAAACTCATATGAATCAATGAAGATTTAAACAAATGGAGAGGTATTCTACGTTCATCCATAGGAAGATCTAATACTAAGATATCAGTTCTTCCCAACTTGACCTATAGATATAACGTAATCCCAGAGAAGGCCAAAGGAAGATACTTTATGGATGCCAAATACTGAGTCTAAAGTTTACATGAAAAGGCAAAACATCGGAATAGCCAACACAATATTGAAAAGGAACAAAGTCAGATAATTGGCACTACCCAACTTCCATATTTATTTTAAAGCTACAGTCATCAAGAGAGTGTGGAATTGGTGAAAGAAGAGACAAATAGATTAATGGAACTGATTAGAGTGATGAGAAATAGATGCACAGTTATATAATCAAATGTCCTTTGGTAAAATTATAAATGCAATTCAATGTGGAAAGAATAGTCCCTTTAACAAATAGTCTTGGTACAATTGGATACCCAGGGACAAAAACAAAAAAACAAACAAATACAGAAAAAATTCCTGGACATACACCTTACAGCATTCACAAAAATTAACTCAAGATGAATCATACAGGTAAATGTAAAATGCAAAATGTAAAACTTCTAGAAGAAAATATAGGAAAAATTTTATGAAATGAGGGATCCATGTTAAGTCCTAGAAACAACACATAAAGCATGATTGATGAAAAA
>NW_012148463.1:1865336-1865978 GCF_000956105.1 Propithecus coquereli
TTATTTATTTATTTATTTATTTCAATAGATTTATGGAGTACAAGTGTCTTTTTGATACATGGATGAACTGTATAGTGGTGAAGTCAGGGCTTATACATTGTACCCTATAGGTAATTTTTGATCCCTTGCCCTCCTTCCACCCTCCCCACTTCTAAGTCTCCAAAATCCATTATAGCACTTTGTATGACCATGTATACCCATTGTTCAGTTCCCATTTGTGAGTGAGTACACGCAGAACTTGTTTTTCCATTCCTGATACACTTAGCTTAGGACAATGCCTTCCAGTTCCATCCAAGTTGCTGCGAAAGACAATAACAGATGTTACTTACCTACTGGATGATATACTTCTATAATTATCAATGTCTCTTTATTTTTTGGTTACCATAAAGGACAAATGAAAGACAAATATTTGATATTTCCCCTATATTTACCAATTTTCATAATTATGAATTATTTCTCCAGAATTATTTCTCCTCTACTGACTCTGTGTGTTTATGTGTATAAACGTGTGTTTATATTTTAAACATTTGATATTTAGTCAATTTAAAATACTATTCCTACTAATAGTTAAAATGTCTTGCTTCAAATAGTGATACATCAGAAGGCTCCAGTGGAATCTTCTTCAGGTCGATAGTGTTTAAT
>NW_012148463.1:1866028-1867686 GCF_000956105.1 Propithecus coquereli
CACACACACCTTAAACTTTTTACCATAGTTAACCATGCTTTTCTCTGAAGTGTTGAACCAGGAACTTCCAGTATTATCTCTGCTGGAGTATATCTCCTACACATTATCATTTGTTTTATATTACAATTTCCAGAAGAAATCCTGCAGGATTTCATGTCCCAGGATGACTAAAGAACAAAAATGTTGAAAATATGAGGAGCCTACCACAGTGAGTCCACATGTTAAATGAACTAATAAATGAGATTTCATAGCAATAATGGCTTTCCAAAAGAATGACATGATACTTAATGTTGTAGTCATGAAGCACATTTTTGTTTCTAAGCACAGCTGAATATATTGAATGATGATCAAAGAATCAGTATAAAATAATATTTTATTTTTTCACTCTAATTTTTGGCCTCTGTATAGAAATCACCAGAATATTTTCGGTTTATCTTAAATATGACTTCTTTCTTGTTCCTGCCATAAATATTCTAATTAAATCCAGGCCAATCGAAGGGGTTAAAGTATGCTATCCTGGCATATTGACTACTTAAAGTAAAGGTACTTAAAAAACACCATGTGCAAAAAGATTACTTTGACCTTTATGCTACTTCTCAAAAGCAGAAGATAAAATTCCCATATGAAAGACTCCCTCCCCATACCAGAAAGACACAACATCTTTATCCTCAAGGACAAGAAGCTGAAACCAAGAGAATTCTGTACAGATCTTACTAAAACACTTGTATCTTTTAAGGCTTCCTACATAATTTAGTCTCATTTTCAAAATTTACTATTCTTTGCCCAATACAGCATAAGTAACTGACTGTAACTATTCCCTCCAGGTCTTGATTTCTTTATGAGGGCATCCATGTAACTTAAAACTTGCTTTTCTTCTACTAATCCATTGTATGTCAATTTAGTTCTCAAACCTAGCTGGGACCCTAAAAGGATGAAAGGGAGTTTTTCCACCCCTACACAATCAGGATGATTTCATTGTATTATATGCAAGATATTATCATGTTTAAGTCCATCCACATCAATATACACTAGGTAAAGACACCATACCTCCTGATTTGCTAGGGACATCCTAGGTTTATACATGTTGTCCCAAAAAAGTCCTAAAAGTTCCCCCCCACTTTTTTTTTTCATTTCAGAATATTATGGGGGCACAAAGGCTTTGGTTACATAAATTGTCTTTGCACCACCTGAGTCAGAGCTACAAGCATGCCCATCCCCCAGACAGCGCACACATCTCCTGTTAAGTGATTAGGTATGAATTTACCCATCCCCTCCTCCCTCCTCCCACCTGCCCAACACATGATGAATGTTACTTCCATATGAGCACATAACTTCCTCCTTTCACTTTCAAAAATGTTCTGGGATGGATTATAATTTATATGATTTCCCTGGATCTGTAAATTTTCCATATGCTCTGAGAATGCCACTGGATTATTTTTAATCCCAAACATTATAAATTTGATCTCTATTTCATAAGGATGCTTAACAATATCCACCATACCAGTAACACAACAACAAGAATGTAACGATAATTCCTTGATACCAATATATAACCAGCCAGTGTTCAAATTATCACAAAAGTTTCCTGTTTTTATAGCTTGTTTGTTTGATTCAGGATCCAAATGTTATAGATTCTGTACATTGCATTCAATCTATGT
>NW_012148463.1:1867736-1868920 GCF_000956105.1 Propithecus coquereli
ATATTGGTATAAGAAAATTTAATGCATCAATAGATGTCATTAGGTATATTATTAGTTAGAAACTTGATAGAACTGACAACATTTTCTATAGGAAGTCTATTAGTTATCTATTGCTGAATAACAATATTACCACAAACTTAGAAGATTAAAACAATACATATTTATATCAGTGTTTGTAAGTAAGGAGTTTGATCAAGGATTAACTGAGTCCTTTGCTTAGGGTCTCAGGGTGCTGTTATCAAAGAATTGCTGTTATGTTCTCAACTGGAGGCTCAATTTGGAAAGAAATCACTTCTAGGCTCACTCACATTATTGGCAGAATTTATTTTCTTAACATCGTAAGGCTGAGGGCCACAGCTTCTTGCTGACTGTTAGCTAGACAATGTGCTTACCTCCTAGAGGCTGCAGACAGTTTCCTGCCATGTGGACTTTTTACAACATGGACACTTACTTCAACTAGGCAGCAAGGAGCCTTTAACACAAGTCTCCCAGCAAAATGGAGTCTTAGCTAAAGTAATGGCATCACAAGATTGACATCTCATCACCTTTGCCATATTCTGTTAGTTAGAAGCAAGTCATAGGTCCCACCCACATCTAAGGACTTTGAAATACACAAAGGCATAAACATCAGGAAATGAGGATCCTGTGGAGGTGGAGGGGGCTCTTTAGAATCTGTCTGTCACTGGAGGACGAAGGCTGGAGAGGTCACTATGTTTTGAAAATTTGTGGGATGAAAAGAATTATGATGGGCCTTGATTGACAGATAAAGATTGAAAAGATAGATTTGGAGGAATTAGTTTTATTTTAAGCCCTACAGGGCAATGTCGTTGATCTTTGCTGTAGAATATAGTACTACAGCAATTACTTCAAATGAATGACGCAGGTATGTGATGCACAAAATTTAAGATCAAATTAGTTATGTGCATGGGCAGGTACACTAGAAGTCTGTCCAGCAAATGACTCATATTTCTTCTTCTTAGCCAGTATGTCAGGCAAGTCTCAGAGGTTGCTGAAAGTAAACCCAAATCAGCTTACACACAAAAGTTTATTAACATAGCTAATGAAATTCATGTGTAGTTTAAGGGGATTCACAATGTTTCAGTGGTAAAACTGTCATTATGATACAATAATCTTGTTCACCATTTAAAAATTTGCTTTCTTCTATAAATTTCATTCATTGATAA
>NW_012148463.1:1869991-1872622 GCF_000956105.1 Propithecus coquereli
AGAAAGAAAGTGCCCAAACTGAACAAAGTATGTATGTAATAGTTTACTATGATTTATTTTTAGAAACTTTCATAGTGACTTTCACTACTGATTAGAACTATGTCAAGTGCTCATCCATGAATACGAGGGAGATGAGGAAATTTTTTTTAATATCATTTTATTCACATTCTCATCTTCTATCTCATCTTAAAGATAATTCTTCTAATTGTCAAAGGAAAAACTAAACTCTAAAATATTTTTTAAAAATTTATTCTGAGGAGGGGCCAAGATGGCGGACGAGAAAAGCCGCCAGTCAGAATGTCTCTGCAAAAAAGATGAATTTTAGAAGAAAGGAAAAAATAAGCTAGCAGAGAAACATAGATCGGGTGAGGGTCGGAAGAAAGGCTTCCTGAAACTACAGGAGACTCCACAGGAAGACTTCTCAGAGGAGAACTGGAAGGAGAAAGGTCCCGAGAGGCTTGGAGACCAGCGACAAGGGTAGGTGGAGCGGTTAACTTCCCCCTCCCTTGCATCTCGAACTGCTGGTGGCTCCTGAGCAGCTGGAGAGACCTGCCAACACCAGCCCAGAGATGGCTGCCGCCAGTGAGCAGTGACCTCTTGCGGACTCAGCTCCGGGCTCCCAGCCCCCTCAGGGCACCTCCCCGGGCACAGACCCGAGCCTAGCGGCAGACGCCATAGTGCTCCATTCTCTCCTTCCCCCTGCCTACCTGTGGATGCACAGAGAGACAATTTAGCTATCACAGGGAGGCATCTCCAAGGAATGAGACCTTTCCTTTTGGGGCCCTACAGCAGACTGACGGGTACTCAGACTGCGAGTTCCCTACCCGCCAGCCCTCCCAGGTGCTACTTGCCTGGGGACTCCAGTAAAGTGGGGTAAATCCCGAGGTGGAGTGAAATCGATCCAGCTTGGGCACCCTGTAGGTGATTCAAGACCAGTAACTGTCCTCCTGGCAGGGTCAGGGATTGATTTCCAGAGTCCAGGGAACAGGTCTGCAGACCAGACCCCATACACCCGGTCAGGATTGCACTGCCCTGGGAGACAGAAGAGAGATCTGTGAAAGAGCCTACTGAGGAGTGTGTGCCTTCAGGAGCAGATCAGCGAGCCAGAGCGGCAACCCTCCTCCCAAAAGAGGGCTGTGCACCCAGCTCAGGCTACAATCCTGGGTAGGGAACCTCCCAGCCCACGTCACAGCCAGGGGAGATCCATCGGCCTGAGGTCCTGCTTGCTGGCAAAGGCCTAGGAGAGGCCACGGAGAGGGGGAGATTGGAGGGGAGCGAGACCTGCTCCAGAGTGCGGGTCTTGGACAGCCCCACACCCCAAGGCCAGACTTTCAGCTGAGTGGAGCCATTTCATGCCCTCCCAGCAGCTATGCATGGAAACAAAGAGCAAACCTTTGACCCCTGCTAACAGCAGTTATGGAGCCTGAAGGCAGGCTTACCCAACCCAGCCCCACCCAGACTCACTCCTGGTCCTGCCCTGACTGAGGTGGAGAATAAGGACAGCTCAGGTTATGATACTGGGTAGGGAACCTCCCAGCCAATGTTACAGCCAGGGGAGATCCATTGGCCTGAGGTCCCCTTGCTGGCAGAGGCCTGGGAGAGGCCACGGAGTGGGGGAGAGTGGAGGGGAGCGAGACCTGCTCCAGAGTGCAGGTCTTGGACAGCCCCAGCCCACAAGCCCAGACTTTCAGCTCAGTGGAGCCATTTCAGCCCCTCCTGGCAGCTTTGCACAGAAACAAAGAGTAGACCGTTGACCCTGCTAACAGCAGTTGTGGAGCCTGAGGGCAGCTTACCCAACCCAGCCCCACCAAGACTCACTCCCCCCACTGAGGTGGAGAATAAGGACACACCTGGAAATCCCAGGGCCCCACCCACCACCTGAGGCACAAGAGGGCATCTCTAGAGGAATAAGAACTAGCTACAGGACCCAAAAACAGCACTGCAGCTCACTCCTCCCTGCAAGTGACACCTACTGAAAGGGAGGTCATCCTGCACATACTTTTACTGCACCTACTGTTTCATCATAAAGGGTGTGGTCGAATCTCACCCACAAACACCACCTACTGGCTCAGAGACTAAACAGGGCATGTCATTATCCAAACGAAAATCTAAAGACAAGAAGGAAAAACTGATCCAGATGGGAAGGAACCAGCGAAAAAACACTGAAAGTATGAAGACTCAAACGGAAAGCACACCCCCAAAGAGGAGCAACAGCTCCCCAGCAATGGACATTAACCAAACTCAGAACACCGAAATGACAGAAGAATTTCAAACATGGATTGCAAGAAAACTGAATGATATGCAAGAAAAAATGTAAAAGCAACACAAAGAAACCACAAAAAAAATCCAGGACTTGGAAGAAAATATCACTAAAGAAATTGAAATATTAAAGAAAAATGAAACCAATCTCCTGGAAATAAAGAACTTATACAGGGAACTACAAAACACCATGGAAAGCCTAAAGAACAGGGTAGATCAAACAGAAGAAAGAATCTCAGAGATTGAAGACAACTCATTCCAAGTAAATAAGTCAGTGACAGAAATCGAGCAGAAAATTAAGAGAAAAGAAATAAGCCTACAAGAAATCTGGGATTATGTGAAAAAACCAAACCTGAGGGTGATAGGGGTTCC
>NW_012148463.1:1876812-1877333 GCF_000956105.1 Propithecus coquereli
AGAAAACCTGATAAAGGGAATCAATGGCTCAAAAGCCAGCCTCTTTAGGCAGAGTGACCAAGAACAAAAGAGAAAAATACACAAGTCATGAATGTAGGAATAAAGAGGAGACCTAACTACCAGTCTTACGAATATTACAATGATAAAAAAAGAATATAATTAAAAACAGTATTTTCACAAATTTGATAAACATATATCAAATGAACAACTTCCTTCAAAATCATAACTTCAGGGTTCTCTCAAAAAGGAATGGATAACCTGAATAGACACATATGCATTTTAAAAATTGTATTTGAAGTTAAAAAACACACACATAAAATATTCAAAATCAGACAATTTCATTCATGAGTTCTAACAATATTTTTTAAATTAAAAAGCCACATAATTTTTTTTTTATTTCAGCATATTATGGGTGTACAGATGTTTAGGTTATGTGTGTTGCCCTTGGTCCCCCCCTCCAAGTCCGTGTTTCAAATATGTCCATCCTTCGGGTAGTGCGCATTGCACTCCTTGTGTATACA
>NW_012148463.1:1877383-1879450 GCF_000956105.1 Propithecus coquereli
AAAAAAAAAATTATTCTGAGACAATAAGAGTGATCATGGCTGAGGGAAAACTCAAGAAGTCTTAGGAAAGTGGTCTCATAGAGGGCAGACTGAAGTTCTGTTTCATATAGTCCAGGGAGGAAGAAATTACAGGCAAAGTCATAATTCATTACATGGAGGTTATACACTGGTTTGGCCCAAAATGGCGGGATATCTTGAAGTGGGGGCTTATAGATCATAGGTGGATTTTGACATTCTTTAATTTGCAATTAGTTAAAGAAGCAAAGCTTTATCTAAAGCTTGAAGTCAGCAGGAAGGATTGTATAAGTTTTAAATTTAACCTACATAAGATAAAGAGTCTGTTAATCATTATGTGATGCTATATCAGAGGCAGATTGCAAAAGCAAGACACAATACACTGGGTCAGAGTGACTTGCTCAGCAGAACTGATGGTCCACAGACATGACTCTCTACTGGCCCCCTAGGAAGGAATTTGGAGCAAAGAGCAGTGGTCAGAGTTTAGTCTTCATAATATTATTTAGTGTATATTTATTTTTGTGCAGCTCACTCTAAAATTCATTGTATTATTAAGTATACACGTATTTTAATTTGAACAGGTTGTGTGTTTTGTTTTCTTTTTTACTTTAACATCATAGATTATGGTTGAGAGATTCATCTATTTTCCAACACATACATGTAGCCCAGTATTCTAATCATTGACTAAGACTCTATAATGTTCATCCAGCACATGCTATATTCAAAATCCCCCATCCTCACAGTATAATCAGACTGTGTAGACAGCCTTGTACGTGTGCACTTATGGATCCTTGTAAGAAATTCTTTGAGATACGTATGAGACACAGAATACTTAGTTTGACTAACTAGTGCCAGAGTTCTCTCCAGAACGGTGACAGCAATATACATTTCTAAACTGCAGAAGTTTCTTTCTCTGTAGCCCACATCACTGCTGACCATATAAAATTTCTAAATTATGCATGTTTAATAGGCATACTGCTTTTTTGCTATTTCAAGTTTAGTGTCCCTGTTAACATTGATTCTGTGCTCTTCTTCATATGCTATTTTGGCTTTTTATTACTTTTTTCTATATTTGAAGCTTTCAACTTATATTCGTCTTTGTTTTTCACCAATATTCTTTTTATTTGATTTATAGAATATTTTTATATTTTAATGCTATTTCTATGTCAGATTTAGAAATGTAAATTTATTCTCTGAAACTGTTTTTAATATGCTACCTTCATTGACTGAATGTACTTAATTTTAAGTAACACCACCAAACCATTGAATGAAAGTACTTAATGGTGATGAGTATGACACAGACGCAGATGTAGACCACTGCCCGTACCAGCAGAGAAGGTTCTTGACCTCCCCTCTAGAAAGAATTCAAGCAGGGTCACAGGCAAAAGAGAGGAATTCAGACATGAAATATAGGCAGAATCAGATGCATTTATTGAAAGCAGAGTATACTTTTAAGGAAAGGCAAGAGAGTGGACTGATCTAAGAAGCAATAGTGTCACCCCAGGGTTAGGGTCTGTTCTATGTCAAGTCTTAATGCTATGCTAAACTTGGGGCAGAATATTCATGATTTTTCCAAGAAAAGGGTAGAGAGTTCTTGAAACTGAGAGTCCTTCCCCTTTTCAGTTCATACAGGATAATTTCCAGGAATTGTCATGGCATTTGTAGACTGTCAAGGCCCTGGCTGGTGTGTTTTTCACTATGTTAATGAGGGTAGTTCATTTAGGGATACTGTGGCCTCAACTGTATTGCACATGCTCCAATTAAAGGAATTCCTCCATTTACCTTAGATAAAAATGTTGTGGCTGAAGTAAAATAACTAACGTGTCCCTATTTGTTACATTTATTTTAGCTAAGCATATTTACATGTCGTGACCTTCTTATTCGGTTGGGCTTCTCTTTCTGACTCTTGCCCTAACTGCCTGCAGGGTATCTGACTCCTGTCCCAGTAATGCTATCAAACACTTCCTTTTATTTTGCTTCCAATTTTATTTTGGAAGATATTTAAGGTTCCTTTTACAATGTAAGTTATCATA
The DNA here is from genome assembly GCF_000956105.1 of Propithecus coquereli. NCBI lineage: Eukaryota > Metazoa > Chordata > Mammalia > Primates > Indriidae > Propithecus > Propithecus coquereli. The sequence continues at coordinate 1,879,432 of NW_012148463.1, forward strand.
TTCACAGGTTTCACATAAC
>NW_012148463.1:1883350-1898158 GCF_000956105.1 Propithecus coquereli
AACATGGTGGAATGCACCTATAGTCCTAGCAACTTGGGAGGCTGAGCCAGGAGGATGCCTTAACCCTAGGAGTTCAAGGTTACAGGAGGATATGATTGCACCACTGCCCTCTAGCCTGGGTGACAGAACAAGACTCTGTCTCTTAAAAAAAAAGATGAGATATGAGGTCAAGTCAAATCATTATCCTTCAAAATGGAGAAACATGCAGGAGGATACAGAGAATCACAACATAGCAGAGCAGAAACCTCCATAAGAACCAGTGCTTGGGTAGGAAACCCTGAACTGTAATTAATGACAAACTAGTGGATAGGTGTGAAGAAATCTGACAGCTGAAAACTCCAGGGCAACCCAGTCACGAGGGAGCCTATATTTTTCTGAGTTTTACCTTCCACAGTTTAAGCAGGTTCTCACAGTAAATACTGAAGAAATATCCCCTCATACTTCTGATGGGGGAATGGAAAAGAAACATTTAGAAATACGCCCGATTACTCTGTTCTTAGCAAGACCTGCTCTCAGGAGAAACGAGTTAAGCAGGGAGTAAATTTCTATGAGTTTATAGGAGGCTAAATGACCTAGGGGAATAGAAATACCAAACTCCAGCCAACTCTAGCCTTCCATGTGGGAGAAAGGAAATACCTAACGCATCCTACTTTAGCCATCCTTTCTCACCTAAGAAGGGAGAAAAAGACTTAGAAACATTTGTGTAGTCTAGAAACCTAAGCTTACTAAGAAAATAAGATATAATCATAGGACTACAGAATGTTTTATTTCCCCACACACCTAACCAAGATATTATAAAAGTCCTATTCCTGAAGTTCTTTTTAATCCAAAATATTATGCCCAGCTATCAAGAAAAAAATTGAAAGACATACTAAATGGCAAAAAATCACAGTTTGAAGATATAGAACAAGCATCAGAACCCCTCATGGCAAGGATGTAAGAATTATCAGATAGGAAATTTAAAACAACTATGATTAATATAGTGATGGCTCTAATGGATAAAGTAGGTATAATGCAAAAACAGAAGAGCAATGTAAGTAGAGAGATGGAAAGCTTAAGAGAGAACCAAAAAGAACTGCTAGAGGTCAAAATGCAACAACGGAAATGAAAAATACCTTTCATAGATTTATTGGCAGATTGGACATACTGGGGAAACAATCTCTTTAAGCTTGAAAATATTCCAGTAGAAATCTCTAAAGTGGAAAAGCATAGAGAACAAGGACTGGGGGAAAAAAAAAAAAGAAGAAGAACAAGTATTTAAGAATTGTGTTCTTAGATATTATAGCGAGAGAAGTTGTAACATACATATAATAGAAATATATGAAGAAGAAAAAAGACAGGAAGAAACAGAAGACATATTTGAAACAATAATGATTGAGAATTTCCCCAAATTCATATCAGATACTAAATGACAGATTCAAGAATCTCCGAGAACATCAAGTAGAATACGTGCCAAAAGAATTATATTGATTCATATCATTTTCAAGCTACAGAAAATCAAAGATAGAGAAAAATCCTAAAGAAGCTGGTGGGGTGGGGGCAAATTACCTTTGGAGGAGCAAAGATAATAATTACATCCACCTTCTCAGAAAGAAAGCTAACAAGAGAGTGAAGTGCAATATTTAAAGTGTTAAGAGAAACAATAAAACAAAACACTGAGCTAGAATTTTGTATCCTGTGAAATTGTCCTACAAAAGTGAAGGAGAAATAAACTTTCTCAAACAAACAAATATTAAGAATTTTTTTCTTATAGAGCTGCCTCTTAAGAAATGTTGAAAGAAGTTCATTAGAGAGAAAGAAAGCAATATGGGTCAGAAACTTGGTTCTACATGATGAAAAGAATATCAAAGAAGGAACGAGTGAAGATATTTTTTATTTGTCTTATGCTTAATTGATCTAAGAGATAACAGGGTTTTTTGTAAAAAGTATGGATGATTGTGTATGCTTATGCATATGTTTTATGTGTGTGTGTATACATGCATACATATATACTTTAAAAAATATACACACATATGTATATTCTTTTATTTTTTTAATTTTTTTATTTCAGCATATTATGGGGATACAAATGTTTAGGTTACATATATTGTCTTTGCCCCATCCGAGTCAGAGCTTCAACCATGTCCATCCCTGAGACAATGTGCACTGCAACCATTATGTCTATATATACCCCTCCTCTTCTTCCCCCTCCCGTTTGCCCGACACCCGATTAATGTTACTACCGTATGTTCACTTAAGTGTTGCTCAGTTAATACCGATTTGATGGTGAGAACATATGGTGCTTGTTTTTCCATTCTTGTGATATTTCACTTAGTAGAATGGTCTCTAGCTCTATACAGAATAATACAAGAGGTGCTAGATCACCATTGTTTTTTGTGGCTGAGTAGAACTCCATGGTATACATATGCCACATTTTATTAATCCACTCACGTATTGATGGGCTCATGTATTAATTGAGGACTGCAAACTAGTATAACCTCTGTGGAAAGTTATATGTAGTTACTTCAAAGAGCTACAAGTAGAATTACCATTTGATCCAGCAATCCCATTACTGGGCATCTACCCAAAGGAAAAACACACATTCTATAAAAAGACATCTACACTCAATGTTTATAGCAGCACAATTCACAATTGCGAAGATGTGGAAATATCCAAACTGCCCAACATGGTTGAAGCTCTGACTCGGATGGGGCAAAGACAGTATATGTAACCTAATCATTTGTACACCTGTAATGTGTTGAAATACAAAAAAATAATAAAAAAAAGTTTCTATGTCTGATATAACAAATTATTACAAACTTATTGACCTTAAACATTCTCTTAAACACTTGAATTTATTAACTTACAGTTATAGTGGTTAGTAGCCCAATCTCAGTTTACTAGGCTAAAATCAAAGTCCTGATGGCCTGCATTTTTTCCACAGAATCCATTTCCTTGACATTTCCAGGTTCCATAGGCTGCCTACATTCCTTGTTTTGTGACTCCTTTCTCCATCTGAAAAGCCACCAACATAGCAACTTCTCTTCCTCTGACTGTTGCTTTCTTCCTAGTATTATCTGTCTTTCTAATTCAGATCAGCCTGCATTCTTCTTATAGGGACTCTTGTGATTGCATGGGGTGTACTCGGATAATCCAGGGTAATATTTTCACCTCAACATTGTTAATTTAATTCTACCTACAAAGTTCCTTTCACCAAATAAGGTAGCATATTCACAGGCTCCAAGATTTAGTATTTAGACATCGTGGGGTGTGGGCCATTATTCACACCACCATATTTACATTATTTCTTCTCAGTAAAAATGGAGTTCCCTTAAGTAGGAAGAAGAGAACATTTGAACAACTAACAGTCACTACAGTGGGATATAATCCTAGAGAACTGACTATTAAATATACTCTCTCCCCACCATTCCATTTTTTAGTAAAATCTATGTGGAACATAAATAATAAGGTGTTCTGTGAGTCATGAGAGTGGGTCTCTTATTCTCACTTATTCAAAAACTATTGCAAATTCATAAGGGTTATGCAACTGCAGGGATAATTTTGTATCTAATTCTTTTAAAAGAGAATATTTGGAAACTTCAGTAATTTGTAATCTGTGACTAACTTGTCTCAAACATGACAACCACTTTTCACAAATTTCAGTTCCATGACATTGGAATTGCTAAATATGTCATTCTTCCTTAGCCAGCTATTTCTATGTAGACTCTCCATTTTTAGTCATTTATAACTTGTAAGCTCATATGAAACAGAAATATGTAATTAATATTTAAACTAGACTTTGGAGAGCTTTAATCTGACTACTAAAATTAATTTATAGACTATATCTGTACATATTATATAAAATCTCTCATTTTCAGTTTCCTCACCTGTAAAATTTGGATAATGATAATTTTATGCCTACCTCAGCACATTTAAAAGGATCAATACATGATTATAATTTGTAAATTACCAAGTGCTCTATAAATGCAAATTATTACTGATATAAAAATTAGCTTTCAAGCATATTCATACTTCTGAGGACACACGTATATTGATAAAAACTTTCCGAAGGGATATTTGAAATCCTCATACTTTGTTGCTGGAAATATAAAATGGTGAGGCAGCTGTGGAATACAGTTTGGTGGTTTTTCATAACGATAAATTTAGAATATATGACCTAGCATTTCTATTCCTAGATACACACTCCAAAGAATTGAAAACAGGGACTCAAACAGACAATTGTATAACAATGTCCATAGTAGCATTATTCACAAGAGCCAAAAGGTGGAAACGAACCAAGTGACCATCAACAGCTGAATGGATAAAAAAATGTAGTATATACATACAATAAAATATTATTCAGCCATAAAAAGGAATAAAATTCTGATACATGTTACAACACAGATGAACCTTGACAACATAAGTAAAATATCAGCCACAAATGAACAAATATTGTATGATCCTACTTATATGAATTACCTAGAATAGGCAAATTATAGAGACGGAAAGCAGACTTGAGGTTACCAAGGACTGAGAGGTGGGGGAAATGGGAAGTTACTATTTAACGGTTACAGAGTTTTTGTTTGGAATGACAAAAAAGTTTTGAAAATAGATAGCAGTGTCTGTATAACATTGTGAATATAATTAATGCCACTGAATTGTACTTGAAATTTTTAAGATGACAACTTTTATGTCATATATATTTTACCACAATAAAGAAGTGGTTTTAAGATATTTATATATCCCTCAGTGAAAATGCTCACTGTTTTCTTTTACCGTGGATTTTGTCTTTTAAAATTATGTTATCACAGAATGTCATACAGAGAAAGAATATATGTCATCTACTCCAACTGCTGTATTTTACTGAAGTGGAAATTGAGCCCCAGATGGGCTTAATGCCGTAAATCACGCTACCATTTACTTGAAAAGAATGCATTAGAATCAAGTTCTACTAACGTGTTGGGCCTTTCATTAATTTACAATTTATTAACTTATTATGTAATGAATGGTTCATTTTTACTACAGGACTTCTAGAGTTTTTCAATCAGATAAGGGTTATATAATTTTCTGGAAAAAGTCTAGGGTAGAGTAAAGGAATTTGCAGAAGGCTTGAAACAATATTTCATAAACAACTGCTTCCTTGGCACAGTGTGCAGCCCCAGGGTTAGGAGAGGACAGCAGGCAAGGAGTGAGAAATCCAATTAAGGAACATGTATAGGAAACTGATGGATTGGGGCCTAAGGTGCACAGCACTGGTCTTAGCAGCACTCAGACCTAATTCCTAGCCCAACTCCCTTAGAGTCTAGGGTTGCTACAGCTTCAAACAATTCCTTCTGGGCTAATGATGTGGCCTGAAAGTCAGAGTTGAGCTGGTTACTTGAACCAGGCAAATTAAGAAAGAAGTCAGTCCCAGTAACACCATTTATGCATGATCAATGCTGAAAAGGAATAGCCTGAATATTTAAGCTATTCCTATGTTAAAAAGAATTGAGACCAAATCATCTGTAACATAAGATCTTGGTGTCTGTCCTCTCTTTAATAACAACTCTGAAAAGTGCATGCTGGCTGATATAAGCTGCTGAATAAATTGACATTCATAAGAACATTCAGTGAGAGTGCTGTGAAATGTAGTGGTAGGAGTATTTAATTCAGATTACGCGGGTCTAAACTCTAATTCAACTAATATTCTCAACCTTGTTGTGAATGAAGACAACAACAGTAAGACATCACTTTCTACCTCTAAAAACTTCCTCATTAAACACAGAGATAATTATACCAACATACTCCAGTAAGCTTTGAGACCCAAATGCTTGTCATGGTTTCTTTTAGGAAGTAATCATCAATAGCACCTACCTAAATGGCTGCCACTGTGTTGAAGAAATTATTTGTAAAATTCAGCAAGGTTATATAATGGAATTTTTAAGATGCATCCAGTAGTTGTGATTGGATTGACAAAATCTTACCCAACTTACAAATAAACTATATAAATCTCAAGTACATTTTCAACATTTTCCATGGTAAACTCAAGGACCAATATAAAAATGGAAAAATAAAATATTCACATTTGGTGATTGGAAAGGTTAATTTTGGCTGACACCTGCTTTTGTAGGGATAATTTTGTGATACCCTTTAGATTTGCTGTGTAGGATAAGAGCTTGTGAAAGGCCTGCTCAGTTCCTGGCAGAGTGAACATGAAATTCAATTCTCTTACAAATATCCATCTCTTCATCTACAAAATCAGGAAAACAATAGCTGTCTTGACTGTTGTAATGACAATGATGAGATAATCCACATGAAAGCAAAGTCTTAAAGGTTGTATAAATGGTGACTGACTGACTTGTCAGTGCCTACCATGTCCATGTAGCCTAATGGAGAAATCTATAGTGGGATGATATGGGTGGGAGTCTAAGACAGTAAATATTATCGTTAGATTTTAGTGTATGGGGAAGAACTTAAGACACAGACAAAACCTGAGCCCGTGAGCTGATTTAGAGTAACTTGAGGTAATTTTTGAATACATTTATTCCAAGTATACATGGTTGATTTTCAAGATCTATGCCATTGAATTTGGGCAGGAATCACTAGAGCAGGAACTGGCTCTTGATTATTTATGTGCATTTTGTTCTTGTTCTTTCTTCACTTTTAGGAGTCATAGGCTAATCGCTATTAGTGATGGCTAAGTTACCTCACTCTTGGTCTCTTAGGCACATACGCCATGTCCTTAAATCCATCCATACTTCTCTCTTTCCTAATGCCAACTGCATCAGCCTCAGCCAAGCAAGAGCTCCACAGACTTCCTTGATCTGAATGAAAGTTACAAAGTCAGGTCAAGTTCTGGTAGATTTCACAGTTTTTCTCTCTTAGAAATTAGCTGGATGGGATAGGGGAAATATTCTTTGTTTTTCAGTTACTGACTTATTTTGTGTTTCCTAAACTGTTAGTTTATAACTGGAAAAGCAGTGTCAATTTGAAAAAGTTACTTAACCTTTCTATGTCTAATTTTCTTTATATGTAAAATGGGAATAATATAATAATAGCATTTTCTTCATATGGTTGTTTTAAATAGTAAATTGTTTATAATACAGCATTAGAATAACATTTAGAACCTAGTAAGAACTACGGGTGTCAATAATTATTATTACCAACCTGTATACTTCCTGAGATATTCTCTACTCCACTTGCAGCCACCTCTCTCTATACATGTTTATGTATGTGTGTGTGTGTATGTGTGTGTCTCAAAACCACTAGATACAAATAGGAAAAAAATCTACTCTTCAATAACTTATTTGAGAATAGGTTCACCAACCCTAACCAAATGAACAAAGACAATGAAGGCTATTCAAAATCAGTGTGAATGTCAACATACTTAGACAGATGGCCAAACTGTCTTGTGAGATGCACAGTGAACAAATCAATGAAACCTATTAGAAGGTACTTAGGCATAACAAATAACAAAGAAATAAATAATATTTTAGCAATGGTTTGGCTCTGAGCTCTTCAATTGAAGGTGTCAAAATTGGAAATTACTTGAATATTCCCCTTATAACTTAAGGCAAATATACAAATTATTTTTGAAAGGTCAAAACTTCTCTGCGTGAACAAAGTATATTGGTCAATTTGGGGCTTAAGTGTTCTCCTTCACCAACTGGCCTGGGCATGAAACAAGAAAACTTGTTTCTCTCTGCCAGTGTGGTTAGCCTCCACCTCACCTCCCATTTACAGTTATAAATGAGAAAACATTGGATCAGAACACCCAAACCGTCACTATCAGATGCATAAGCAACACAGAAAATTGTCCTGAGCTAGTGGCTGGGAAAAAAGCCACTATTTTATTTTAGCATTATATCATGTATCTGTTTACCCCTAGTTATTTTCCCATGTTGTTTACTGTTAGTATGCTTATGATAAAGGATCTGTCTGAGCTTGGGGTAAATGGAGGACCTGCTACAACTTTAGCTAATCAGAAAAGACATAAATAGTCATTTATATTTAACTGGTTAAAACCTTTAGGAAAAGTTTCATTTCAACAAGGGATAAGCCTTATGTCACAGAAATGAAACTATAATTTTATTGGTTGAGGCAGCAGTGAGCAAATGGAGGACGAATTGGGGCTATGGAAGTCCGGCCACTTTCGCTGAAATCATATATTCTACTCAAGTAGCACTTTTCTTCCCAGCGTTAATGCTAGAGTCACCCTGGGTTTTGGACAAAAATACTGTCAATCTGTACATTGCCTTCTGGAATTTTGAATCCAATTAAACCATGTGTTGGTGCCCTGGAGCACACCCACCTACAAGTTTCTCAGCTAATGAGTTGCTCTGTGGTTTGACTAAAAGAGTTTCTCCACAAGGACCATGCCTTATCCAGTTAAAAAGCCTGTAAGAAATTGCTAGAGAAGAGACAAGTACAAGAATATGTCCTTTTTGTATAGTTAAAGAGTCACTGTCAGACAAGTGTGTGAAAAGGGGATATGATCACTTCAGCAATTGGATGTTCTCTTCATGATTTCTCTAAATTTACCACTCTTTAGAAAGGAATTAAGTTAGTCCTGAAATAATATCCTCCGTTTCATCGAAGAAGTTGCCTTCTCTGTCAGTAATGAAGAATATGCCACTATAAGATATCTTCAAAAATGGGCAGATTCTGCTTACTGGTGAAAATTTACCTATTATCCTCCATAGGAACCAAATGTATGATGGAGAAATCTTTTCCTCATGTTTTGTATGTGTGAGGGACCTACTAATAGTTACTAATATAGCACACTAACATGTTACTGGGAGAAATTGTGAGGAGGAAGAGAGAGAGAATGAGGTGGAGAGAAACAAAAAACAACCTGGAGAGAGAGAAAGAGAAACAGAGAGGGAGAGAAAAAAAACAATAGAAAAGAAAAGGGAGATAGAAGTTAAAAAAAAGTAGAAGAAACAAGGAGAAGATTAAAGGAAATGAATCTTCCCTAAAATTACTAATTGAAGCTTTTCTTATCCTAGCAGTTTTAATATATTTGTTCAGAAAACATTCACCTTACATTTAACCTTAATAATAATGCAATTCAATTCATGTTTAAAGCATACCCCCCAACACACAATAGTAGATTATTTTTTTAGAAACAGGTTTTCCATATACTATTTAGACTTATGTACTCTTTTTGCTAAAACTAATGATATCTGATAATCAGTCCATAGGGTTAATGATTCACTATTTCAATAGTTAAAGGAAAACTGTGATCAAAGAAAAATTTTCTGCATTAGGCTAGATATTGACATTTATTTACACAGATTCAAGTTTATAAATAAATTTCTTCTTATATGCTAGCACTCAGTAATAGGTAGTGACTGCCTGCGTGCTGATTTGAGAAGGATACTGATGTCAAAGACAGGCACAGCAGAAATGAGTGACAAGTCTTCCATGGGCACAGGAGAAGAAATTGTGTCATACATCCCAGGTATTTGTGATCTCTGTTGTAGTGCTACACTGCCAAATAAAGTAGCCACTAACCACATGTGCCTATTGGGCACTTGAAGTATGGCTAGTTCACATTGAGATGAACTATACAAGTAAAATATTCACTGGATTCGGAGACTTAGTACCAAAACTATATAAAATACTTTGGTAACAATTTTTTATATCAATTTCAGTTTAAATGAATTTTGAAAATGGGACTACTAGAAAATTTTGAACTATGTGGGAAGATCACATTACATTAATATTTCTATTGTGCAGGGCTATTCAAGAATATCCACTCAAATGATAGTCTTGCTGATCATGAATCAAAAAGATATTAAGACAATATCCTTTCAATTTTTTGATATGAGTACTACACTATAATAGAAATACATTTTTGACTTTTTTGTGCTAAGAAGATCTGATTACAGTATATACAAACAGTATAAATAGCTAACATTTACTAAGCATTTATTAATATAATATCCTATGAAGTATATACTATAATCTCATTTTATAGATGATGAAAATGAGGAATAGTGTGCTTAAGGAATTGACCAAAGTTGACAATCTGGAAAGCAGTGAAATTGTGCTTTAAATTCTCATAGTCTGATTTAACTACTGCTTTATACTCTCTGCCTTAGGCTCGTTAACTATGTAATGTGTTTAAGATTATAATTGACTCTAGAGAATCCTTAATTAAATACCGCAAAATCGCCAAAACTCAGGTAAATCATGATCCCTTCTTGGGAATATGATTTGTAAAAAACTTCAGGACATTATGTAAATAATTACTTCTCGAAGGATATGTACTTTCTCAAGGGAATTCCTGGTGATCCTGGGTGTCCAGATCTTTGTGTTCATTTGTTACTTACGAGCAGAGGAATGGGAACTGCTGTGAAGAAAAACAGGGTAAGTATATCTCACTAATGATTCTGCGTGAGTGCAGGCCTCTGTGTTTATTATCACTGTGTAAGAATAAGTGTCACAGACACAGTTTGTATCTCGTTTGTTCAAACCTGTTGAGGATTGAATATGGTATGTAATTTATGTCATAGTCTGAAGAATGAAAGTCTTTTTATTTTAACCTTTTCCCCCTAAAATTAATTCCTAACTTTTTCCCTTTGCTGTGGTCTAAATATTTATGTCCACCTCAAATACATATGTTAAAATGAACTCCCCAACATAATAGTGTTAAAAGGTGGGCCTTTGAGAGGTGATTAGGCCGTGAAAGAAGAACCCTCATGAATGGGATTAGTACCTGTTCTGGAAAACTCTCAAAGTGTGTTTTTCCATCTGCTTTCACACCACAACAATTATCAACACAGAAGAAGTCTTCTGTGACCAGAGGTGGAGGGTTTATCCCCACCAACAAACAAGGAATCAATTCTACAGTCAATATTAGCTGGATATCCTTCAATTCAATTCTGACACTGTCTAGCTAGAGATAGTATCAGATCCTACAGGATGAGGGCTCAGTCCCCAAGACTGACCTCTACTCACATCAGTCAGTCTGGGCCTCCAGAATTTCTGACCAAATGGCTTCAAGTTGGAGTTCCCACAACCCCCTCTTTGGGTTCAATTAATTTGATAGAGTGTCTCACAGAACTCAGGGAAACATTTACTTATGTTTACCAGTTTATTTACAAAGGATATTTTAAACGATTTAAATAAACAGCCAATGAAGAGATATATGGGATGAGGTCTGGAAGGGTCCTGAGAGCCAGAGCTTCTTTTCCCAAGGAGTTGGGGTGCACCATTGCCCTGACACTTACGTAAGTTATTATTTACCTTCCTGTTTGCCTGCATGTGTTCAGCTCTCCAGAAGTTCTCCAAACCCTATCCCGCTGGATTTTTGTGGAGGCTTCATTACATAGACACGATTGATTAAACCATTGGGCATGGGTGATCAATTTGATCTTTAGCTCTTCTTCCTTCTCTGGAGGTTGGGGGTTGGGCAGGGCTGAACATTCCAACCCTCTAATCTTGCCATTGTCTTTCCAGTGACTAGCCCCATCCTGAAGTACATTAGTATAGAAAAAGATAGTACTTTAGAGATTCCAAAGATTTTAGGAGTTGTATGCCAGGAAACAGGGATGAAGACCAAATATGTATTTTATAATATTGTAGTGCTCTTATAAAAGAGGTTCCAGAAAGTGACCTTGCCCCTTCCATCATGTGAGGATGCAGTTGAGTAGGCACTGTCTATGAGGAACAGACCCTGACCAGACACCGAATAGTGTATCTTGGACTTTCTTGATCTTGGACTGTCTAGCCTCCAGAATGGTGAAAACAATTTGTTTGTTGTTTACCACCCAGTCTATGGTATTTTGTCATAGCAGCTCAAATGGACTAGGACAAGCATATCTCACTGAGCATAATCTCTTGATGAATAAATTAAAACTTATAAGCATCAATTATTTATGTGTGTTTACATGTAGCTAGACTTCAGAATAATATAAAATATATCAAAATTACCATGATTGAGAGTGGCACCTATTTTTGACTAAAGGTGATGGAATTGAAATAGAATAGGTTAACTTTGCAACTTATTTCAATGTGATAAATTACCCTCAAAATACCTCACCACACAGACACAGGCGCATGCACACACACGCGCGCGCACGCACACACACACACACACACACAACTGGTCAAATCAATTTGGGTATTCCTCTTCCTTCTCCTGGCCTTGGACATTATGAGGTGATGAACATATGCAGAGAAACTCACCATGCAATCAGTTTTAGATAATGGTACATGTATGTCAAAGTGACAGTGGTTTAAACCCTATAGTAAATTGTGTAACATTCACTCTATTCACTTCGATGGGATTATATGGAAATCAAGCAGACGTTGTCTTTTCAAATTGCTTATTTACTCTGGAATTATTCACTATAACAAAACATTATCCAGTATAAAGTTACGTAATCTATCTCAGAGAGACTCTTCTCACTTAGATATTAATTTGAGGTAAAGGAGGAAGGACACAGTATCTTACCTCCTAGGTGAGGCTCCACGGTGGTCCTCATGACTTGGATGCTCACCGTCTCCTAGGAAGCAGCCAAGGCCACCACTGTAGATTAGATCTAGCACTAGAATTTTCTTCACAGGAAGATCCGTACCCTCCTTCCAGAGCCTTAGGAGCGTTGGTGGGTACCACTGGAGTAGGAGTAAATGTCACAGTGCTAGAAAAGTTCAAGGACTTTATTCTTAGAAAATGTGAATGCATTGATCTTAAATTAAAACAGTGCATGTGTTGACTCTTCTACCCACACCAATCTGGCTGTAGGTTTTACCTACATGCAAATCATGCAGCTCTAACATGTTGATCTTGATCACTCCAAATAAGGGGCTGTTATGGATATGTATTGCTATGTCTAGAGCTGGGATTTATCGTCATAATTTGTGACACACACACTCTGAAATGTGTAGAGGTCATTAAATCCCCACCCACCATGTCCTGTTCTAGTTGATTGTTTTCTTTCTTCTCCTTATCTTTTTGCCATTTCTGCTTTTTCTTTTCCTCACTTTTTTTTCAATAGGTCTCAACATATTCTTTGAACCCTTCACTCTCCTTTAAAAATCTCTAATTTTTCTTATACAACTTCCTATATGCTATGTGACCATCACTTAGGTTATCCCTGAAAAACTGCAAAAAAAAAAAAACAAAATAAAAAGAAATAATAAAGCATACTAAATCTCTGATCACAATAGATCATTTAAAACTTAGTTACTTAGTTTGAAAATGTAGAGATGGCTCCATTTCTTATTGATACCTGTTTTTCTCAACTGTCATTGCTAAAGACATTTTTGTTTATTTTAGATGTTACAGATATTCACATTTAATACTTAAGTGTCCTCAGTAAGTAGATTGCTTGAGAGTTCCACTGTAGAAAAATCAACCTCATTCTCTGTAAAAACAAACTACATTGAGGTACTGTTCGATTATTAATGGGGTTTTCAAGAAGAGTTTACCAAGCTAGAGCTGACAGTTGTCTATATTGTATAGTTCTTAGGATATAAGGAAAGATTTTTCTACCAAAAATAAATAGATAAGTTAAAAAATACCATTCAGAAATTACACCATCATTAATTTCTGCACTTTGTATTAAATATTATCCTTTGTTGACTCCTATTTTGAACTAAAAAGATAATCACTTCTCAGTTGGCATAAGTTCACTGTTTTCCTCAGATCAAGAAGATTATAAACTGGATGAAAGTACTGATGCATATCAGGGGAGGGAAGAATAGAATCTAATTTGGGAACCAAAAGGAGGTTCCAGATCATTAGATGCAATTCTCTCCATTTTGCAGACAAGGCAAATAAGGACAGGAAAAGAGATGATTTGCTCTACCTCATATATTTGTCCTGCCGCATGTTCAGCATACATTACTTTCTTGGGTAAATCTCTGGGTTTTTACTACCCCAAATCCTAAATAGACTGCCCAAAATGGGAAATTTAATATAATGTCATGGTTGTCAATGTCACCTGTACCTCCAAGGCCAATATTTTTGAAAATCTTTCTAAAATGTTAAATTATATCTATCTGAGAAAAACACATCACTTTAAATTTTTTCAGTACTGTAATTTATGTTGATCAGGTACTTCTGCTTCCCTTTGAATGGGCTGATTTATTCCTAAACTATGACTACCACCATCTGCTACTTTTCCTTTTGTATAACCTATTTTTATCTTCAAAGCACCCTTGCCTTATATTCAACTTCTTGGTAAATATAAAGCAGCCACTGCCCTGTTGGTTACAACCCTGCTGCCTTATTCCCTAGCACCTAAAGAATTGTTGTGGCTGTTTTCGTTAACTTTCATCTCTGCTGAAAATGAGAGAGTAGGAGGGGAGAAAAGGTGATGGTTCCATCATAGGCTCTACTTCAAAAGAGCCTTGATCATGAAAGAAGGTGAGGACCATGCAAGCTGGCTTTCTCTTCGTGCATAAAATTACCTTATCATTAAGTAATTTACTCTATAATTATTATGAAATTATGCCCTCTAAAACTGGGTATATTCTTAACATGAATTTATTTCAAGTTTCATTCCACTTAAAAAAACTATATTGAGTTCATGCCAGGGATCAGATATATTGTAGGCTACAATGATGAAAAACTTTCGGTGCTGTCATAGACTTGATGGCCTACTCTGTAGTCCAAATATGCAAAAATATTTAGCATATCAATATATAATATATTGAAGGAGGAAAATATATTTTTTGAATTTTATGGATAGCATACAGTGAGGCAAATATTAAGGGGCAAGTATAAAATGCTTGCAAGTTCAGAGAAAGGAGTCAAACAGAGCCTATATGTTTCCTCTGTGTTTTTATTTAATTCATTAAGATTCCTTCTGACCTAGACACTCCCATACTCCCCTT
>NW_012148463.1:1898208-1901268 GCF_000956105.1 Propithecus coquereli
AATTGTGCTTTAAATTCTCATAGTCTGATTTAACTACTGCTTTATACTCTCTGCCTTAGGCTCGTTAACTATGTAATGTGTTTAAGATTATAATTGACTCTAGAGAATCCTTAATTAAATACCGCAAAATCGCCAAAACTCAGGTAAATCATGATCCCTTCTTGGGAATATGATTTGTAAAAAACTTCAGGACATTATGTAAATAATTACTTCTCGAAGGATATGTACTTTCTCAAGGGAATTCCTGGTGATCCTGGGTGTCCAGATCTTTGTGTTCATTTGTTACTTACGAGCAGAGGAATGGGAACTGCTGTGAAGAAAAACAGGGTAAGTATATCTCACTAATGATTCTGCGTGAGTGCAGGCCTCTGTGTTTATCATCACTGTGTAAGAATAAGTGTCACAGACACAGTTTGTATCTCGTTTGTTCAAACCTGTTGAGGATTGAATATGGTATGTAATTTATGTCATAGTCTGAAGAATGAAAGTCTTTTTATTTTAACCTTTTCCCCCTAAAATTAATTCCTAACTTTTTCCCTTTGCTGTGGTCTAAATATTTATGTCCACCTCAAATACATATGTTAAAATGAACTCCCCAACATAATAGTGTTAAAAGGTGGGCCTTTGAGAGGTGATTAGGCCGTGAAAGAAGAACCCTCATGAATGGGATTAGTACCTGTTCTGGAAAACTCTCAAAGTGTGTTTTTCCATCTGCTTTCACACCACAACAATTATCAACACAGAAGAAGTCTTCTGTGACCAGAGGTGGAGGGTTTATCCCCACCAACAAACAAGGAATCAATTCTACAGTCAATATTAGCTGGATATCCTTCAATTCAATTCTGACACTGTCTAGCTAGAGATAGTATCAGATCCTACAGGATGAGGGCTCAGTCCCCAAGACTGACCTCTACTCACACCAGTCAGTCTGGGCCTCCAGAATTTCTGACCAAATGGCTTCAAGTTGGAGTTCCCACAACCCCCTCTTTGGATTCAATTAATTTGATAGAGTGTCTCACAGAACTCAGGGAAACATTTACTTATGTTTACCAGTTTATTTACAAAGGATATTTTAAACGATTTAAATAAACAGCCAATGAAGAGATATATGGGATGAGGTCTGGAAGGGTCCTGAGAGACAGAGCTTCTTTTCCCAAGGAGTTGGGGTGCACCATTGCCCTGACACTTACATAAGTTATTATTTACCTTCCTGTTTGCCTGCATGTGTTCAGCTCTCCAGAAGTTCTCCAAACCCTATCCCGCTGGATTTTTGTGGAGGCTTCATTACATAGACACGATTGATTAAACCATTGGGCATGGGTGATCAATTTGATCTTTAGCTCTTCTTCCTTCTCTGGAGGTTGGGGGTTGGGCAGGGCTGAACATTCCAACCCTCTAATCTTGCCATTGTCTTTCCAGTGACTAGCCCCATCCTGAAGTACATTAGTATAGAAAAAGATAGTACTTTAGAGATTCCAAAGATTTTAGGAGTTGTATGCCAGGAAACAGGGATGAAGACCAAATATGTATTTTATAATATTGTAGTGCTCTTATAAAAGAGGTTCCAGAAAGTGACCTTGCCCCTTCCATCATGTGAGGATGCAGTTGAGTAGGCACTGTCTATGAGGAACAGACCCTGACCAGACACCAAATAGTGTATCTTGGACTTTCTTGATCTTGGACTGTCTAGCCTCCAGAACAGTGAAAACAATTTGTTTGTTGTTTACCACCCAGTCTATGGTATTTTGTCATAGCAGCTCAAATGGACTAGGACAAGCATATCTCACTGAGCATAATCTCTTGATGAATAAATTAAAACTTATAAGCATCAATTATTTATGTGTGTTTACATGTAGCTAGACTTCAGAATAATATAAAATATATCAAAATTACCATGATTGAGAGTGGCACCTATTTTTGACTAAAGGTGATGGAATTGAAATAGAATAGGTTAACTTTGCAACTTATTTCAATGTGATAAATTACCCTCAAAATACCTCACCACACAGACACAGGCGCATGCACACACACGCGCGCGCACGCACACACACACACACACACAACTGGTCAAATCAATTTGGGTATTCCTCTTCCTTCTCCTGGCCTTGGACATTATGAGGTGATGAACATATGCAGAGAAACTCACCATGCAATCAGTTTTAGATAATGGTACATGTATGTCAAAGTGACAGTGGTTTAAACCCTATAGTAAATTGTGTAACATTCACTCTATTCACTTCGATGGGATTATATGGAAATCAAGCAGACGTTGTCTTTTCAAATTGCTTATTTACTCTGGAATTATTCACTATAACAAAACATTATCCAGTATAAAGTTACGTAATCTATCTCAGAGAGACTCTTCTCACTTAGATATTAATTTGAGGTAAAGGAGGAAGGACACAGTATCTTACCTCCTAGGTGAGGCTCCACGGTGGTCCTCATGACTTGGATGCTCACCGTCTCCTAGGAAGCAGCCAAGGCCACCACTGTAGATTAGATCTAGCACTAGAATTTTCTTCACAGGAAGATCCGTACCCTCCTTCCAGAGCCTTAGGAGCGTTGGTGGGTACCACTGGAGTAGGAGTAAATGTCACAGTGCTAGAAAAGTTCAAGGACTTTATTCTTAGAAAATGTGAATGCATTGATCTTAAATTAAAACAGTGCATGTGTTGACTCTTCTACCCACACCAATCTGGCTGTAGGTTTTACCTACATGCAAATCATGCAGCTCTAACATGTTGATCTTGATCACTCCAAATAAGGGGCCGACATTTTTGACTTTTTTGTGCTAAGAAGATCTGATTACAGTATATACAAACAGTATAAATAACTAACATTTACTAAGCATTTATTAATATAATATCCTATGAAGTATATACTATAATCTCATTTTATAGATGATGAAAATGAGGAATAGTGTGCTTAAGGAATTGACCAAAGTTGACAATCTGGAAAGCAGTGAAATTGTGCTTTAAATTCTCATAGTCTGATTTAACTACTGCTTTATACTCTCTGCCTTAGGCTCGTTAACTATGTAATGTGTTTAAGATTATAATT
>NW_012148463.1:1903093-1904831 GCF_000956105.1 Propithecus coquereli
AAACTCCTGACTTCAAGCAATCATCTTTCCTCAGCCTTATATGCATGTGTGTGTGGCGGGGGGAGGCATATATTATTAATGAAGACACCTGCCCCTCCTGTATAAAACTGATGATAATCAAGGTACCTTGGACTCATCACATTTACATTCTTTGTCTTTGTACTTACAGAAGTAAAATTTGGATTAAATTCATTTGTAGTATGCTAGGTAAGCCATAAAAGGCTAATTGGAGTTTGCAAACCTGTTTTTACTTTCTGCGTGTGAGACTCTGCAAACATAAAGTACAAAGGTTACATGAGAAAAATATCAAGGAGAGGAGTATACACAGCTTCACAATGCCTCTCTAGACCCCCACAGATGTGCAATCAAATTTTGTATTCAGTGAAGCCCATGCAGAAAGAGAAACTTAACCAGTGTCAAGGAACACAGAAACCACAGGCTCTCTCTTTAACACAATTAGTTGGAATGGGAGGTGGGATCTACTTTCAACTCTCTAAGGCAATTTCTTATGTTTGTCACACCACGAAAATAGATGTTTCCACTGAGATTCAAAGACAATTGAAAAAATATTCAAAGGCGATTTAAGAATTCATGCCTTCTAAATCCCTTATTCATATTGAAATTGAAGGTATGAATGGTTGAAAGTTGGAGAGGTGGAGTGGACTTATTCTTCCCCTCACCTGAAACTTAGGGAGAGGGAACTTTAAGCAACCATCTGCAAAAATATGCAGTTGATCATTTCGAGGAAACTGCAGCAGTATGTGAGAATATTTTTCTGAGGAATGGACAAAAGCAGAAGACAGACACACACACACAGAGCAAGGGAGTGCTAGTTTAAATAACTATAAAATTCAGAGAGAGCCTTAGAAGATTATATTAATAGTCACAGTTGACAAGATGTAGGAGCACTAAGTGACAAAAGTAAGAAGTTGACCACTTGACCCCTCGCTAAACTCAGTCTTCTCTTTAGCATTGCATTTATCTAGGGCAATGGAGAAGTTTGAACTCTAAAGCAAGTTGTAATTTCAGATTATTCTGAGAAGACATTGTATTTATTGAGTTGAGATAGTGTGGCTTCTATCCTAAAGTGACCAATACAGCTGCATTACCTAAGCATGAGCACTAAAGGCATGGCATCTTATCGAGTTTTCATCCAGAGAATGAGGGAAATCAAGTGCCCCGACTGTATTCAAATGGACAGAAGGAAACTATAATGCACTTCTTATGATTATATGCCATAAATTGAGCTGCTTAAATGTAATAGTTACGTGTCTATTACTGCATCAGTAAGCCTACACCAGGCTGGCCATAGTATACCACACTTAGTATGACTGATTTATTGAAGAGTCTTAACCCATCATGACTTTTAATAAGAAACTATTTTATTTTTCCACTGACTTTTTGGCAATACTTCTATATAACCCCCCCTTCCATTGATCTTGTTTTTAATTTTTTGACTAGATTCCATGCCAGTCACTTCAGTTTATTCGAACTATGTCATTTCATTTTCAAAATCCAGCCCTTTTTACTTTAAAATTTCATTTAAAACTCATCGCCCCTCCCTGTATTGCAGGCTAGACCTATCTGTGGCTTTAGCAGCTTTAGTAAGTAGATCTGGGTTCACATTTTAGAGCTTACCCTAAGTAATTAGGTGATCTTGGTGTTTGTCCTTTAATAGTGAGCCTATAGATTCTCTCCTGTAGAGGTCTGCATACACGTAATTGGTTTCTATAACGAG
>NW_012148463.1:1905291-1906203 GCF_000956105.1 Propithecus coquereli
TAGGTATTAACTGATGGTGCTAAAATATTAATATTTATCATATTTCATTCAAAGAACATTCTTTGTTTAATTGCATTAATTGATAAACTTCACATCTCTAATTTTGTCATCCTTCTCATGATTGTGTCCTTCTTATGATTGTCCATTCATATGTATATTGCTTTTTGGCTGTTGCTATGGTTTGCATGTTTTTGTCCTCTCCAAAATTCATGTGTGGGAAACTTAACCTCCAATGCAACAGTGTTGGGAGGTGGGACCTAATGGGAGTTTAGGTGATGAGGCCTCTGCCTTCATGAATGTATTAATGCCTTCATGAAAAAGGGCTTGCAGGAATGGGTTTTCTCTTTTCTGCTCTTCTGCCAAGTGAGGACATAGAATTTCTTCCCTCCAGAGGGTGCAGTGTTCAAGGCACTATCCTGGAAGCTGGGCTCTTACCTGTCAGCACCTTGATCTTGGATGTCCCAACCTCTAGAACTGTGAGAAATACATTTCTGTTCTTTATTATCCAGTCTCAGGTATTCTGTGATGCAGAATAAGACAGATGTTCTCTGTGCCAAGGTGTTAACCTTCTGGCATGATGACTTAGTAGAAATGTCTGTCATTTTAACTAAGCAATGACTTAGTGAGAATTTGGGCAGAATTGTTTCCTGAATCCTTTGTATGTTTTCAGTGGAGTGACTCCTATGTTATGAGTCTCACAGCTCCATATCTTTGCCAGATAGAACTAAAAGCCCACAAGTTCTGGGTATGAGGTCAAATGCTTTTATGTTTCACATTCGCAGACATTCATTGCCCACTTGGAATAATCCCAGTTATCACTCATGGTTCTACTACAGGCATGTCTATTACTGTTCTTATAGAGGAATGCATTTATACCATAGTTAAAAATCATTGCTTATGTCATTAAGGCAG
>NW_012148463.1:1907448-1908436 GCF_000956105.1 Propithecus coquereli
CTGGAGAAATGACCTTTTCTTCCAGGTCTCCCTGGCCAGCCCTCTCAGTGCAGTTCCTACATAATGGCTCCTGTCCTTTGACTACCTTTTCCAAAAAATATTCTCATGATCACAGAGTATATTCTGGGATGTGTTCTGGAAGATTTTCTGGAAAATTGGTTCCTATAGTTTATTGCTCTGGATATTTGTGCTCATTCCTCCTCTTCAGTCAATTATGACATAGAATCTCCATGTAAGCGATTTTCAGTAATACTGGAAAAACCACCTTATTCTAAAAAAGTACATCCTCGTGCAGAACACTAGTTCATAATTGCTGAGCATTTAACGTGCCAGTTATCTCCACTGAGTATGTTTTATAACAACCTATCCTACCTTCCTGAAAACTCTACACTGCTTACTGGAATTGCACAATTTCCTTCTCATTAATTCAGTTTAGGGCAGTGTCTGTAATAAAATGGTAATACCATTAGGAGAGTTAACCTATTAAACACTGGCAATCATTTAAACATTTCCATGACCCTATCTTGAAAACAGATGTAGATAAAAGGCTAGAGAAGAGAGTATGAATGTCCTGATTTAGCCTGATTTATCCATGACCACTCTGCCCTCTAGCCTATTAGAGGAAAGTCAAGATGACGTTAATGTGCGCTTGTGTAGAAATGCAAGAGTGCGCCTTCCTCTCCACGATCTGTTCCAGCTGTAGCCCAATTAAATTCAACAGTTCACAGGTGTTCTGAGAAATGTTTTCAACATAAAACCGCAGTTGTTTTTAGGGCTCTTCACTCTTTTTAGTGCTCTTTAAATTTGAAATATTCTTCCAACAGAACAAACTACATTTGCAAATGAAGAAAAAAAATATAACAGATGATGATGAAGATGCTAGTAATTATAAAATACTATGAATTACAAAAGGAAAGATCTTTTGCCACCAGCTGGAATCCCAGTACATTTAACCTAAATCTAAAGAAAAATAATATTATATTGATTG
>NW_012148463.1:1912086-1914922 GCF_000956105.1 Propithecus coquereli
AAAAATATCATAAAATTATCTTCAGGCTATGTGTATAATGTCTATATGAAACATAAATACAACTTTTGTTTAAAATTGGGTCCCATCCCCAAAATGTCTTATTATGTATGTGCAAATAATAGGCTATTAAGTATGAAATGCCAGATTTTCTTAAGTACAAAGTTTGACAGTTGATATCTCTGACATTTCACTTTGACAATTCTAGTTTTATTTTTATTGTGAAGGTACATCCTCAGTCTTTCAAACTCGCATTTTGGCTTGTGATTACCTTTCAAATTTTTTTAGAGCAATTTTTGTGAAACCATGGATAAGTCAAATATTTTGTGTTGTTTTCAAATATGAGTTTCATTGTGGAACCAATGCAGCACAGACAGCTTGAAATAAGCAATGAAGTGTTTTGGAAGGATGTGGCTAATGAATACACAATACATCAAAGGTTTCAGAAGTTCCATTCTGGTGACTTTAATCTTGAAAATAAGCCATGTGGGTGACCTGAGACCAAGGTGGATAATGATGACCCGAAAGCTATAGTGGAAGCGAATCCATCTCAACGCGTGAATTAGCAGCAAGGTTTGACGTTACTATTCCAGCAGTATTGGAACATTTGGAACAAATCAGCAAGGTAAAGAAGCTGAATAGATGGATTTTGCAAGAATTAAACAAGCATCAGAAAAGAAATTGTCTTGAAGCTTGCCTTTCTTTGCTGTCACAATGTAAAAGTGAACCATTTCTATACCAGATTGTTATGTGTGATGAAAAATGGATTCTTTTTGATAATCACAAGCATTTGGCACAATGGTTAGATAAAAATGAAATGCAAAACACAGTACAAAGACAAATAATCATCGAAAAAAGCTAGTGGTGTCTGTTTGATGGTCCAGTGCTAATATTATCTACTGCAGCTTCATGAAACCCGGTCAATCCATTATAGCAGATGTCTACTGCAACCAATTGGATGAAATGATGAGGATGCTTTTGATTAAACAGCAGAGATTGGTCAATAGAGACAGGCCAATCCTCTTACAAGACAATGCTCACCCACATGTTGCACAAACAACACTGCTCAAACTACAGAAGCTGGACTTGAAAACTCTGTCATCCACAGTATTCACCAGACCTTGCATGAACTGTCTATCACTTCTTCCAGGCTTTGGACTCCTTCTTGCAAGGAAAAATATTCAATTCTTAACATGCCGTGGAAAACACCTTTTGCAATTTCACCCCACTTGCTCTCCAGGCTTCCTTGCTGCTGGTATACACAAGCTACCATTAAGATGGCAAAGCTATGTAAATAGTTTAGGCGCATACTTTGATTAATTGTACTGCTTCTTGTTTGAGATATAATAAACCACTTTTGATTTGAAATCAGACATTTCATATTTAATGACCTAATATTTCAAATTCCAAAAATTTCAAAATCTGAAATACTTCTTTCCCAAGCATTTCAAGTAAGGGATGCTCAAATGGCAGCAAAATGAAGGGGAAAAAAGAGATAAATTGAGGAAAGAACTATTAAGCACAAAAGAACCAGGACCTAATGATTTTTGTCCTATGAAGATTGCAAAAGATGCTAAACTTAAGAGATTCTCTGTCAGGAAAGCATCTTCTGGAGATAAAACCAAAGACCAAATACAAACTTTGCTAGTTCCTTGGAAGGATCAAAACCTTAGAGTATTCAGTCACTCAGAGGACTCTGAAAAATTAGGCTTATGATTCATTGATTCCCTCTACCATCTCAACAGAAGACAAAAATAGAAATGTGATTATCTAGGAAAGGCCTGTCTAGGAGCCTCTTGTTCCTGGGCTGACAGTATACATAATATCTCAATCAACAATCAATCCATCAATCAAAAGCCAAATATGTTTGAGGTATTTACTTTTTATTTTTTCCTGTGTTAAACGCTTCAGAAAGTAGGAAAGGAGAATAAGTTTGATGATTCCGTCCAAGGAAATTACAGATTACTTGGGGACTTTTAAAAAATTAAATAGAAGAGAAAAATAGAATAAATTATAATTAAATGATTAACTGTGTAGTCTAACATTACAATAGGAGTTGAGAGAAGACAGATGTATGTAGAGGATTTGAGCCTTCCAGCAAGGAGGTGATATTTAAGTTGGACTTTTAAGGATCAATGTTATTTTCATGTTGAGCAGAGTGGCGGATAAGCAACAAAGAAAAAAGAACTTCGGAGTAAAAAGTACACATTGGCTTAAATTAGAGAAAACACCTATTTGGGGGCTGGGGGGTAAATGTTGGATAAATTGTCATCAGAATTTATTGAAAGATCATTGAAAGAATCAACTTACTAGAGGCTTGAATCAATCACAAGTGTATTTGTTTTTAAATTAAAAATGCCTATCCTTACTCCAGCTTTCTTCTGAATAGTAAGTAATAAATAAATAGCCTATGTTTTATATTTCACAATGTACCATGTTAAGTAGATGAATACGTGAATTATTAGATTGATAAAAGTATAAAAAGAAGAAAATACTCTTCTTTTGTGATCAGAACCATAAATTGAATTATTTTATGTGATGCAAATTTATATTGGAGTGCATGTGTATTTGTGCACAGAATACACTAACTGTGTAAAAATTCCAGATCTATTTATGAAGAAATGCCAATAACTGTGTTGAAAGCTCTTGTACAGTAAATTAGCTGTCATGCCAGTGTGTACCTAAAAGTGGAGTGTGTCATAATTACAGGTTTTATTTGCTTTTGTTAAATTCCAATTAATTTTGTCCCTATTCTTTTCTGTTTTTGAAAAACTTCTTTCATCGAATTATTTGCTTTCTGGGAGATTTATATTTGCCTAATGATTTTATAATTACTCTG
>NW_012148463.1:1915572-1916539 GCF_000956105.1 Propithecus coquereli
AAAAATAAAGTATATTAAAGCCAGAGAGGTAAATATATTAGTTCATCGTGTGCTAATTTAGCTAATAGACTCAGTTAGTGGGCCTGGATATTTGAGGCTGTGGATATATTGCCCATCTGAATAAAGAAATCAGTTCTTGTCCCCATGGCAAAAGGAAAAGTGGAACTGGGGCAACTATCATAACTTCTGCCTGTAAAATTACTCTCCCCACATTAAAAGAAATCAAGAGAAAATATGCCCTTCCTGTTGCACAAGGAATTTTAGAAGATACTGTTATCCTTTTGACACAATTACAAAAATGTATTTTCTATGAGAAATGAAAACTGCTGCTTGTGACCAAAATGGAATAACCAGGACTGAATTTGCTTCTTGCTACTAACAACTAAAATAAAGACACAGATAAAATATATGAAACAACGAATTTCAAACATTGAACATCAGGCAGCAAATGGTAGTGAACAGGAAAAGAGAGGAAACAAATGAGGTGAGCCATCTGATTGCTCTAGCTTACTAACTCAAGAGAGTTTCTAAACTGCAGTGCAAGAAGTGGAAAATCAGTTGGAGCCTGGCAGTCTCTCTAAACTGTGAAGACAGATAATCTCAGTAGATGACAAGCAGTTGGAATTCACAGATTAAAATACTGAAGAAAAGGGAGCAGTGAAGAGAGAATCAGAGGCTTTGAGATTTCCACAAGGTTCTCCCTTCATATTGAATCTAAGCGTTGATAAACACATGAATATTTTTAAAAATTCTCCCAAAACTGATAAATACCTATCCAAAAGAATCATACAAAACATTTCCCAGGGATTACATAGCATGGGGACTATTTTATGTTCACACCAGCTGGAGAAGGCCTTTTAATTCACTGGTCATTGGATAGAATAATAATTATAAGGAAAGCCTCAGTAATAGGGCAATGACTTTCCTAGATTAAAGTAGCTCTGATTCTGCCTAATAAAGCTTAAAA
>NW_012148463.1:1916589-1916972 GCF_000956105.1 Propithecus coquereli
TAATTTTGTCCCTATTCTTTTCTGTTTTTGAAAAACTTCTTTCATCGAATTATTTGCTTTCTGGGAGATTTATATTTGCCTAATGATTTTATAATTACTCTGATTTGTTATTTTAAAAAAGACAACATCTTAGATTCATAGACATTTTGAAGTATATGAGATCCAACTTGCTAAAAAGAGGCAAATAATAAGATCATTAAGCTTTGTTTCCCATTTGGGATAAAAGCATTATTATTGCTTTAAAATGTATGAATTAAGCTGGTTTCAGATCCTTAAGGAGTTGAAATCTGAATAATCTGATTTCATAGTCTAGTTTTTTGGCCTTTTAGCCCATTTACCTATAACAAAGTAGATCAGGTTAAGTGTCATCTGCTGGCTTTTAC
>NW_012148463.1:1918617-1920151 GCF_000956105.1 Propithecus coquereli
TACAAAATTACCTAGGACCCAAGATAAAATTCATAATATCTGGAACCCAATCAAATATTACCAAGCATGAAAAGAGGCTGGAAACTGTGATCTATACTGATAAGAAAAATAAATCAAGAAGAAAAGACACAGAAATGACACAAACTTTAGAATTAGCATACAAGGTCATTAAAACAGTTATCACTCAATTTCATATTTTTAATAAGGTAGATAAAAATGTATGCATGGTCAGTAGGACATAGAAGAAATTTAAAGAGGCCTGGATTGAACTTATAAATACCACAATGTTTGATACAAATACACTGCATGGTGTGAATCACAGATTAGAGGTTGCAGAAGAAAAGGATAGTGCACATGAAAACATGGCAGGAGAACTATCCAGAAAAAAACAAATTGAGAAAAAAACAAAAACATTAAATGCACAGATCCAAGAAGTTCAAAAAAATCTCAAGTACATTCTTGAAGAAAAATTACAGAAAAGAAACATGATATTGAATTGCTTAAAACCAAAGAAAAAGTAAATAATTGATAAACAACTAGAGAAAAAAGATATTATATATACAGCAGAACAAATGTAAGAATGAAAATAGACTTCTATCATAAACAAGTCCAAAGATGATGAAACATTATCTTTCAAGTATGAAAGAGAAAAGGCAATTTAGTAAAAATACCTTTCTTAGTGAAAATATCTTTCAAAAGCAAACAAAGACATTTTCAACATAGTAAACCTGGAAAAATTTATCATCAGCATACCTGTGCTATGAAAATGTTAAAGCAATTCCTCCAGACAGAATGAAAGTAATACTAGCTGGAAATTGATATCTAGCCCAAAGAATTAAGAACAGCGAAAAAAAAAAAAAAAGGCTAAATAAGTGCATAAATAAAAAGTAAAATTTTATCTTAATTTTGAAATCACTTTAAAGATATTTAAACCAATAACAATGCAATATAAAGTTCATTAAAATGTCTGGCAATAATATAATAAATGCCAGAAGAAAGAGTAGTATTACACTGATGTGAGGTGGTTATATTATACATGAAATAGTACAGTAAGTCATTACTTCAAAGTTATAAACCCAAAGTAACCATTAAAGGAAAAAAAGGAGTTATAGCTAATAAATAAACTAAGAAGGTAACATTGAATTATTAAAATATACACAACTAATCCAAAGGATAGCAGAACAGAAGACATGAGGGAAAAGAACATATGGAACTAATAGTAAAAAATCGCAATATTTAAAAGCAACTATGTCAATAGCTACCTCCAAACAATCCAATGAAAAATTAGAAATAGACCAAAGAAAATGTAAGATATTAAAATTTGCTTTCTTGAAAAAAATCCACTCTAAATATGATCTCATAATAGTTCAAAGTAAAAGTATGGGAAACTATATACCATGCTAACACTAATAAAAAGATAGATGGAATAGTTATGTAAATGTCAGACAAATATAATTTCATAGCAAAGAATATTACCAGGGATTAAAAGGACTATTTCTTACTGATAATGGCATCAGTTTACCAAAAAGATTAA
>NW_012148463.1:1922061-1923406 GCF_000956105.1 Propithecus coquereli
AAATTGCTATATTCTACTGCCGTCATAGTGGATGATTTTCTAATGAGTTCCTTTCACCTAAGATGCATGAAAAAAATCCTAAGTATACTGGGATTGTTGTAAATTCCTTAAATGGAATCCATACTGGACAGCAAGATTTGACTTTGAAATCAGGAGAAAGAAGCAAGAAAGTGATAACTTGGATGCACATTCATTTTCAAAAGATGAAATGACCTTGCTTATTCCAATCTTTACTTTCTCATGGAGTCTATAGGCACAGACACTTTGGTATATGCCACTAGACCTTCCTGTTGTGCAGTCTGAGTGATGGCATCTAGTCTATTCAAATATGTCATCTTTAGCCTGTCAGGGCTTAAATCTTGATTTTGCATAATCTTGTGTATTTGGACAAAAGTATTCACCTTTCTGAGCCTCCATTACCTTGTTAATAAAATAGGGATGAAAATAGAAATTGCCTCAAAGGAAAATTGTATTGTCTAAAACACAAGTGTGTAAATAACTTAGAAAAGTTACTGGCATATCTAAGCATTTAAAAAATACTAGCTGCGATTATTTTCATCATCTCAGTGAAGTACATTTGTACCCTGATTCAAGCTTTGAGCCTATGCTTCTGTTTTGCTAATCACTAGTCTACTTAGGCTCATCTAGTTAAATTAATGATATCAAAAAATTAGGATCAAAAGCCAGTATTCCTAATCAAATTTTTGAAATAATCATTTAAAAAAGTAAATATGCTTAAAACATTGAAAGAAAATTTAAATGTAGGCTTCATATTGCATATTGATTGCTGCAATCACATGGGGTTTCTCAAAGCTGTCAGCACTCTTTTAGCTAATTCCCATCAAATCAGAAGTTTATTATGATTTTGGTAAATATGAATCAGATAGGAGAAAATCAAATGAAAGCCTTGCTAGAGAGATTTACAAATTTATTTCATTCAGAAGCAGCACACATAGAAGCCTTTTTTATTAAATATTTAAGAAAATCTAGGTCAACAAACATATTTACACATATGTTTTAATGTAACTTTATCTGGGGATTGTATACTGTGCACACTATACTTTATTATTCTTTAATCCCTTATAATTACCTAAAAATCCCTTTGGGGAATTATTACTGCTTTACTCTATGCTTTCTATGTAATTGGGGATAGATATGTAACTTGCATTAAGTACTAAATCAATTCCAAATATCTATGTTGTTTGGACTCATTTTTTTTTTTTATTAAACAGATATTTAAATGATGTTAGGCACTTTATTTAAAAAGAAAGAACAATCATGATAGAGTAAATGGTACTAGACTTGTCCTCTTACTCTAAACAACCAAACTCAAAATCTATGAAAC
>NW_012148463.1:1924451-1948997 GCF_000956105.1 Propithecus coquereli
TTTTCAAATCAAAAGTTTAGTTTATTATACCTCAAAGAAGAAGCAATACAATTAATCAAAGTATGTGCCTAACTTATTGACACAGTTTTGCCATCTTAACGGTAGCTTGTTTATGCCAGCAGTGAAGAAGCCTGGAGAGTGAGTGGTGATGAAATCATGAAAGGTGTTTTGCACAGCTTCTTGAGGATTATTAGTCTGGCAGAGAGTACAGAGTGAGGTAACTTGTAAGAAGCCTACGAGGCTGAGTTCCTCCTGAGGGTAGGAAAAAAACCCACACTCGCAGTTTAGAAAGTAAATTGCATATTAGCAGGTTGACAGGGCAAGATCACATCCTCCCACAAACAAAGCAAAGATAGAGTAAAGAATTGTTTGAGAGGGCCCCCGGAGACTCTGGTGACCATACAGGATAGAGTGCACAGTTTTCCAGAGCAGGTGAAGAGGACAGAGTAAGTAGCCACAGCATCAAGAAAAGTTATTGGCCTTCCTGCCACCAGGAGGGTTACCCTTGGCTCTAGTCCAGTGATCATTATCTGCCAGGGGACTGAGGGGAGAGGGCTCCTTCATTGCTGTACCATGATCCGATCTGAGGTCAGATTTCCCCCCTGGGATAATCCCGTAGGAGAGAATATGGTGTAGTGACCTGTTTGATGGTAGCTTGGGTGGCCCATCCCTGTTGGGGCAGTTTTGGGGCTAATGCCCTTCCCATTGGCAGATGTGACACCAGAGTTCCCTTTCTTTGGTGGAGGCTTTGACGATGGGTCCAAATGTGGGTGCAAATGCTGCCCTTAACTGGGCATGCCTGGCCTCCTTCCTCTGCTCCTTCTCCTTATCCTTCTCCTGAGATTTAAGCTCAGAAGTTCTGTTATAGAAAACAGAATTAGCAGAAGCCACATGTCATCTGGGGAGGTGGTAGGGTCCTCTACAAGCTTCTGGAGCTTTTTTCTAATATCTGGTGCTGCTTGGGTCAAGAATTTGTCTTTTAATATTACTTGTCTCTCACAGGAATTAAGATCAAGAGTGGTGTATCTCTCTGTTGCCTCCCAGAGCCAATCCAGGAAGGCTGTGGGGTTTTCCTTGGGCCCCTGGGTTATGAAAGCGACCTTAGAATAATTGACCACCTTTTGTCTGGAAGCTTGGGGGCCAGCCTGGACACATACTAGAAATGTTCTCTTTCCCACCTCTCTTCTGAGGAATTATTATTCCAACTTGGGTCAGTCACAGGCACCACTTTTTCACCCACTGGATATCTAGGATCTGAAAGATGTAATTCAGTGGCAAACTTTTGTGCCCCTGCTAACACTCTGGATTTCTAAAAATAATTTAAAGTCTGGCTTAGAATAGCATGTACATCTTTCCAAGCCAAGTCATAGGCTAGACACAAATGCTGGCATGTCTCTACAGACTTACCAGGGTGATTGGTGTAGCTTCCAAGATCCTATTTTATTTGTTTTAATTCTACTAAAGGGCTTATGGACCAGGGTTCATTTAAACTCCCCAGCTGTTTCCACCAAGGCCAGGAGTAGAGTTGCTTTTCCTCCTGGTGGAGGTAGAGACAGCACCACCTTCCCTTTGCAGGGCCCCCTTCAGGCCTCCCTGAGTATGGGGGCAGCTCAGAACAGGCAGAGACCTAGGAGAACTTCTTAATAGTCTTACTTGGCTCTGTACATGCTTTATACCACTGAGAATTTTCCCATAAATATAAGAAAGCTTATACATACGGTATTTGGGCCCATTTTCCTTCTCTTTTGCAAAAAAGTCCAATTATAAGATGGTAGGGTGATTTAGTGGCTCATGTGGTGGCCGCTAGTCTCTGCTGTCCAGCTTGTAATGTGGCCAGGCAGTTGGCAGAAGATTAAACATTGTTTTTTGTTTTTGTTGTTGTTGCTGTTGTTGTTGTTCGTTTTGTTTTTTCCTAGAGGTGTCTGGATCAAACTTGTTCCAGTTTGAAAGAAAAGATAGGGTAAAGAAAAAGGGAGCAACCGGGGTCAGTTAGAGCTGGGTCTCCCCAGGTGATAACCCGGACCATGTGGCCAAGAGACAAAGGAGGGAAAGGGAAGAGGCCATACCCACTGGGGTCTGTTAGAGCTGGGCGTCCCCAGGTAACAGCCCAGGCCAGGCACCTGAGGTACCAGTCCAGATGTCTCTTTTCTGATTCGTAGGAAGAGGGCCTGTGCATGAGCCCTCAAACCTAGGAGCCTCTCATTTTTAAGTGTCAGAACAAGGATATCTATTGGTATAATGACCTGGTTCATTTGTAAAAGCATGAGCGATTGGGTGGCCAGCCACAATAAGGAAGACACGTTCTGGGACAGAGTGAAAGAAGCAGCTTGAAGGTGAAAGAGAAAGGCCCAGTAAAACCAGTGTGTAAGTATTTAACTGTGCCCCATGTAGGAGAGACATGGCAGGCATAGACGCAGAAGTGATGCCTCAAGGTAACCCAGATCTGTTCACATATGGGCATATCTGCGGGCTGTATAAACCCTCAGATTCTAAAAGGACCCTAAGAATGTAGGCACTAAGTCCCACTTTCCTTATTACCAGACATAATATTCACTCCAAATGAGTGAGCCGGGGCACTAGATGACTTAGTGCCAATAAAACCAGGAGAGGAAACATGTTAGCTTTAATGTGGGAAGGGGCCATAAGCACGTCATCAGATGAGAAAGAAAAGTACGTTATCAAAACCAATGCAAAGCCTGGAAACACAAAGTTACAGCATAAAGCCCTCTTCCCTAAAGAGAAACAAAATGAAAGACTTCTCTCCTACCACAAGGGACACACTCCCAAACTCCTTATCACAAAACCGGGTTTAGCCAAGAACTCAACCATGCAGCCTGAGAAATGGCAAGGGTGGAAAAGTGAAAGCAAGAACCAGCACCTGCTCTAGCACTGGCCACAAGGCAGGAAAACCAAAAGCGAGAGCGTTATCATGGAGAAAGGCAAGCTCACTTGCCTAGGCAGAGACATTTGAGTTACGGAAATGGTGAGGTGAGGGTGGAAAAGTGAAAGCAAGGGCAGAAACACCCAAAGCAAGAGCATTATCATGGAGAAAAGTGAGCTGGCTCGCCTACACAGAATCATCCAAGTCATGGCACCTAATATGTTAGGTATCAGGGTCTGAAATGTTGGTTCTTGGTGCATCCATGGCTGAAGAATGACGAGACGCACCAAAGTAAGACAAGCATGAAAATGAGGTTTATTGAGGAAAGAAAGACAGGATTATAGAGAAAGAGCAAGATATAGGTTTACAGAGCGTGATACATATGCCACAGATGATGACTGGACCCACTGTCACAGCAAAGGGAGAGCAAAAGGAAGGGTCTGGTTATGGTCTGCATCTTGTTTCATAGTCCCTGGATTGGGACCTCCCTTATGGTTCAGAGGTTAACTTGGAACCACTTTGATTGGACAGTTAGGAGTTGCACGATCTGAGTCTTACCATTTGTTCTAGGTCACTTTCCAGACTCTATTGTACCTATGCTGCTTGGCCCATGGGCTAGAGAGCCCTCTGCATTCTTTTGTAGTTGGTGCATTAAGTTCTGAATGGCAGATTCGTAGGGTATTCCCTCCTACCCCAGGTATGGCAGTGGCTCCAGATAGGATTAAGGTGGGTCAGCACCAGGGCAGGGGCCCATTTTCATCCCGGGGAGACCCAGAATCCCTTGCTATCTACCTCACTATCTAATTATCTATTTATTTTTTTAATCTGAGCATCACTTTTCTTTTGTGGGCTGTTCCAGGTTAATGTCTTTCTGGGTATATCCATGATTATACAAAGAAAATAAATGCAAACCACAAAACCAGCATATATTTGAGGAAAGGTAAGTGCTTCTTTATTCTCCATAGATACTTTTGGAACCCAAAGCCCATTTCAGAATAGTTAATGAATATTGTCTGTTTTGACAATATGATGATTTTGCCACCTTATCCTTTCAGTGAGAATTTCACTGGTGGGTTCCAGTTTTAGGTGAGTATCCTAATTCTCTTTTTTGCAGGGGACACAACTGTGTCATCTGCTGCCTGAACAACCAATAAAATATTCTCTTAATTTATCAACATATGCATAGATTCCAGAGCATCATCAAGCTTATACTGCCTTACCTCTCTGGTTTCCAGCTTTTTCTTTTTTTTTAATCTGTGACCACTGGGAGCTCAATTACTTTCTAGAAATTAAGGAGTGACAAACCAAACCAAACAAAATCAAATAAACTATAACTAATTGAACAAACAAAAACAAATATTTGACACAATATATTCAATATTAATGAGTTTTATATATTGGGAGTTTTTTCCCCCCAGGGCATCTTGTTTACTATGATACTAGATTTGAAAGTCCAGACAAGTGTTTCTAGGAGTTTTGATATAACGGATAGCAGAAAAGGGAGCAGCCACCGGGAAGCATTCTTTTCCATGCAATGCATTAGTATTTTTTAAAATGAAATATAAATCCCTTCAGATAAGAATGTGCTCTTCAGTTCTCTTCAGTTACACATTCTCCCCATCTTTTTATATTCTTTTGTGCCTCTTTAATTTATGTTATCTTTCCGCTGCCTAAAGGCATTAAAGTTTGCAATACCTGATTTGAGCATTTAATGCTCTCTTTTATATATTTATCCCACTCTTAAGTTTGAAGAGCCTTCTACTTGCTGGTGGTAATAGAAGAAAAAACTAGAGTACTATAGACTTTGTCTTTCTTTGACTTCTGTTAAAATAATAGTCCCTGCCTCAAGCAGTTGACCTTGATTCGTATTCATCCTCCCACTTAAAACATTGCCTGACAAACCACTTTTCTAATGTTTATTATCCTCATAACCTACAGTTCATTCTGGGCTCATGTCATCCTGACACCCTTGTACGGTTTTGTCACTCTCTTTCCTTCTAATTTCTTATAATTAAAAAGAAAAAGAAAGAAAAGGAGAGGGAAGAAGGAAAGAGAGACAAAGAAAGAGAGAAAGAGAAAGAAAGAAAGAAAGAAAGAAAGAAAGAAAGAAAGAAAGAAAGAAAGAAAGAAAGAAAGAAAGAAAGAAAGAAGTAGGAAGGAAGGAAGGGAGGGAGGGAGAGGAGGGGAAGGGTAGGTAGGGAAGGGAAGGGTATAGAAGAGAAGGGAAGGGAAGAGAATAGAAGAAGGGAGGAAAAGAATCCTGAAAAATGTCTTTGGGCTTGCTTACTATGCATTTTATATAGTTCTCATTTAATCTGTACTTTTAAGTTATTTATGGGTTATGACTAAAATTTCATTTTTGGGGTACCAGTTAATTATGAATCATATTCCTTCCCAAAGTTTCTGGTCATTGGATCATTGCTATACTTTCTATGTAAAAATCTACTTTCCAAAAGTTTCTGAGAACTGACAAACTCTGCTGAACTTTCCCTTCCCTTGTCATCATAAGTTCTCAGAGAATCCAGTCACATCTATATTATGAATATATCACTCTTGTTGGCATTTTATTTCCCCTACATAGTTTTGAGTGATTAAATATATCACAAAGTCTGTGTAAGCAAAGTAATACTATCAAAACTACCTGGATCAGTGAAAGTTCCCAAATTACTGTTGAGGCTCAAAGAATAATCCCCCAAAGTATAGTGCTTTGGCATGCTGAGCACTTTTGAATTAAAGGAAATTGGGAGTCCTTAGAACCTGCCTCAGAAGCAGGGACTTTCTAACCTTCTTTTTTTTTCTCTCACAAGCACAGGGAGGGGCTCTCTCTGGCAGTTCCCTGACCTAACTGAGAATAACTTCTTCCAAAAGAAATGCATTTTGTTTTAAACCCCCCTCCTTATCAGTCTCATCAAATAACCAGGAAATATTAACCACTTGAGAAGAGAAAAGACTAAAAGTGTCCAGCACTCCAGACAGACTTTTCATCTATTCCTTTGAGGGCAGCTCTGAGAGATTCCCTGGGAGACTGGATCTGTGTAATAATACAACCTTTGTTCACAATGAAGCTCCAACCATTTATTAATACCTTCCAGTAATTTGTTACCACCTCTCCAGGGCTCAGAGAAACTTGATCCCAGGCCGTTATCTGTTCTTTAGGTTCCAAAAAAACTCTCCTAAAAATCATTTACTACCTCTCAAAATTGTCTACATTCCCCCATAACTATGTCCCCTGTGAAGAGGTTGCTATTTAGGCTTCAACTATCTGGCCTCTTTGAGCCTCTTGTTTTATATGGCTCATAGGCACACTTGCCCATTAGTAAATTTGTATACCCTTTCTTCTGTTAATCTATTGTCAGATGGTTTCAGCAGACTCAAAATTTCAAAGAGGTGGCAAAAATTCCCTTCACTCCTATACAGCCTAATATTTTCTACATGACAATAAAGCTTTTAGAAAATAGTATATGTTTGATAAATATCTGTGAATACTGAATTAAAACTAATTGAAATGGGAGATTTTTTTCAGAGATATTCTTGTCCTACAGGAACAATATCTTATAACCCTTTTTGCTATATTTACAACTGTTTAGTAAATAGGTGTTCAGAATTAGCATTCGCAATGATGATGCTGAGGACTTTCAGGACCCGAGTTTGATAAGTAATTTCATAGCAAAGAAGCCACTCATTTGTTCCCATGGCCTTAGGCATGTTAGAAAAATTTCCTATAATAAAGCCTGATTTGCATGTGTGTGGTGGGTCACCCTTTTGTTAACCAGAGAATTCCTGTTCCTGCCTACTTAGATTTTACAGACACTTAACCAACCATCATTTCATCATCATCATTATATATGATAATGACATTCATGTAAGCTTTAGGTTGTACTGATACATGAGCGCGCATGCACACACACACACACACACACATCTGTTTTGTGTCAAGAAAGTTCAAG
The DNA here is from genome assembly GCF_000956105.1 of Propithecus coquereli. Lineage (NCBI taxonomy): Eukaryota > Metazoa > Chordata > Mammalia > Primates > Indriidae > Propithecus > Propithecus coquereli. Next base: position 1,931,280 of record NW_012148463.1, read on the forward strand.
GGGAACTGAAACAACTATAGAGCTTTCTTTATAAACTAAATTACAAGGTAAATTCTTTAACCTTTCAAATTTCCCACTTACCCCTTAGTAAAAGACATTTTTATTTTTATTTTTATTTATTTTTATTTTTTATTTTTTTAGATATCTGGTCTCACTCTTGCTTAGGCTGGTCTTGAACTCCTGACCTGAAGTGATCCTCCTGCCTTGGCCTCTTAGAGTGCTAGGATTACAGGCATAAGCCACTGTGCCTGGCCTTCAAAGACATTTTTAAAACATCACTTCATATGCAAATTGCTTCCTATGCAAAGAATTATAGTTTTAACTTTTCTTTTTAATGTGAAGTTGAAAGGCTACCTTTCACTAGTCTCTCAGATTTTATTTTCCTAACTTTTGAGCCCTATGTCATTAATTTGTTACTCAAAATAAAAGTCACTGGGAAAGTGATAGCAACTTGTTTATGACTTTTTATGCCAAAGACTGAAGCTTTTTACAGTTTCTTAGGTGAGTTAAATAAGCCATGCTTTTTCACTCAATAGCTTAGGTAAAAGGCTTAAAAAAAAGAAATTTTTTAAATTACATACTTTCAAGAGTATTCTAATTTAGTTGGAATGATAGGACATTCTTATCTAAAGCAATACCTCTGAATACACCTTACAAAAAATGTATATCTTAGTATAGCATAGTTCACTGAAAAGCAGTCAAGAACATAATTTAATCAATTATGAGGTTAAGCTCAACTGATACCTCTCCTTTATCTTTCAATAAATTTTTGAATGGCAGTTTAGTCTCGGAGGTGAATAGTCTAATCATCCAGAGTAACAGATGAAGTGTCAAGGAATAGATAACCTAAGAAATAAACATTATATATATATGTTATATATTTTATATATGTGTGTGTGTGTTTGTTTGTGTGTATCAATCATATATAAAACGAACACTTTGAGGCAGAGAAAAGCACAACAAAAAAAACAACAATGTGCCTCATGCAGTAGCTGCTTGATCATCTTACCAAAAGGGCCCAGACTTCAGGGTGAGGCTGGAGGCATAGCCAGCAGTCAGCCACTTAAAAAAAAAAAAAAAAAAAAACACTCTTGCCTGAAGCAGAACTTCACAACAATAGAGCAATTAGGAATCTTTTGCTTATTAGATTTCTCACCATGTTGTATTTTAATTTCAAGGTCAGTCTTTAGGGAGCTTTGTTTACTTGGGCAAGGTTGTAAAGTTATTTCAGATCTGGAAGACAGTTCTCAAAAAGAAATATTTGTAGAAAATATTCAAACAAAGATTTGTGATTGGTCTAGACAGTCTTTAAAGTTAAAAGACACCCTTAGGTTTTATGACTTAATGAGTTTGGCTACCATTAGTCAATTTTCCAGTGGAAGATTCAATGCCCAGATTGTTGAGTCAGCAATCTGTTCCTGGTTCTTAGTGTGCTCTGGCCCAAGAATGACCAGACACACAAAAAGCAAGGTAAGCATGAGGCAAAGTTTATTCAGCAAAGTAAGACACATTCACCACAGACAGTACACAGGCCCCCTGCCATAATAGGAGGACCCTGATAATGGTCTGGGGTCTTGCTTTATATTGCCTAGGATGGGCCCTCCTCATGCTTCAAACATCACCATTAAACCACTTTGATGGACAGTTGAGAGTTATATAACCTGAGTCTTACTACTCATGAAGATCTCCCATGAGTCTCTCTGAAAGCCTTTGGGGTGGGGGTGTGGGAGTAAAGTGCCATGCAGATTTAAGATAATGACATGATAATTAGCTTTAGGTTGCTGTAGGTCACCTTCCAGACCCTATTGTGACTGCACTGCTTGGCCTGTGGGCTGGGAAACCCTCTGCATTCTTTTGCAGTTGGAGCACTAAGTTCTGATTGGTAGATTGGTAGGCATTCCTTCCTCCTCCAGATGTGGCAATTGCTCAGGCCACCACCTTTTTCCCCAAGAGAGCCAGATGTCCCTCATTACCTAACAATATGACTAAAAATCCTAAACTGTGGGAAACAAACAGATAAAATGAGTGCTCCTGAACTGTATCACATCTCGTCCTATAAAACCTGCTCACTCTTATATAATCTTCATCTTGGTGAATATCATGAACATGTCTTGTCATTTTGTCATCTTTTTCTTCCTCTCTGTTGTTGAGGATAAAACTTCCCCTTCACTCTTTGAGGATTCATTGAAAAATCTACTCACAAAAGGCAGATTAATAAGAGAAAAGCTGTACAATTTATTAATGTGTATAGAGGAAGAACCAAAGAGTGTGCATCCTCTCCCCAATAGGGTCCAGAAGGTTATATAACATCTTGAGGTTACAGAAAGAATGAGGGCTCAGAGCTTGGCCCAAAATAGCTTATGGTGATAAATCAGGCACAATGGCAGAAAGGTTATAGAAGGGGGAAAAGAAGAGGCTCACTAGCAAAAGTGGTCTTGTTACATAAATGAAACCTCACAGGTAGCAGCCCTAAGAGAGAACAGATGGTAAATGTGTTTTTTTTGTTTGTTTGTTTGTCTGTTTTCAGATCTTTAAGCTGTCAGAGGCTCAGTTAATCTTTTCTAGATATGGATAAAGGAAGGCCTGGCTGCATCAATGCAGGTTCTCTACAGATGCAAATTTCTCCCACAAAAGACAGCTTTGCAGGGCTACTTCGGTTTACTGGCTCTCTGACAGCCATCTCAAAACATGTCAGAGAAATATATTTTGGGGTAAAATATTTTGATTTCCTTTACTGTCTATATCCAATGCTGCCAACTCTACGTCATAGGTTGAACTCAATTTTTTTCCAGTTCTTTTAATCTAATGGTTATTAGATTAGAACAAGCTAGCATTAGATTTTTTAAATAAAAAGCCACAAATGCCTAAGTCTATCACCGGTCTTATTTCTTCTCCATTCCTTTCTCCTTATTTAAGGCAGAGTGACCTGTTTAAGAATTATGCAGGACATTATGGTATTTCAAGCTGATAGATATCTAATCATCTAAAACAAATTTTTAAGCACTTTTTTCTTTATTTGAATAGATTCAGGGGTACAATTTTTTTTAACATGTCTGAAATTCCATAGTGGAGAAGTCTAGACTTTTAATATACTTTTCACCTGAATAGTGCACATTATACCCAATAGGGAATTTTTTATCATGCTTCCCCCTCCCACACTTGCCCTTCAGAGTCTCCAATGTCAATTAAGTCACACTATATGACCATGCATTGCTTAGCTCCCACTCGTAACCAAAAATATGTTGTATTTGTTTTCTCGTTCCTAGGTTATTTCACTTGGAATAACGGCCTTCAGTTCCATCTATGTTGTTGCGAAAGACGTAATTGTATTCTTTTTGAATGCTAGGTAGTATCCCGTGTGTGTGTGTGTGTCTGTGAGATATATATGTGTGTGTGTGTGTGTGTGTGTGTGTATGTGTGTGTGTATATATATATATATATATATATATATATATATATATATATATATCACATTTTCCTTATCCACTCATCCATTGGTAGGCACATAAATTGATTTCATATCTTTGCAATTGTGAATTGTGCTGTGATAAACACATGGGTGTGGGTGCAGGGTGTCTCTTTTACAAAATGACTTCTTTTCCTTTGGGTAGCTCCCTAGTTGTGGGATTGTAGGATCAAATGGTAGACCTACTTTTAGTTCTTTGAGAAATCTACATACTGGTTTCCAGAGAGGTTGTACTAATTCACATTCCTGCCAACAGTGTATAAGCATCCCCTTTTCACTACATCTACACCAGTGTCTATTGTTTTTTGACTTTTTGATAATGCCATTCTGACAGGAGTAAGGTGGTATCACACTGTGGTTTTAATATATATTTCCCTAATGATTAGTGATGTTAGTATTTTTTATATGTTTCTTGGCCATTTGTCTAACTTCTTTAGAAAAAAATCTGTTCATGTCTTTTAATGAGGTGTTTGTTGTTGTTGTTGTTTTTCCTGATTTGTTTGAGTTCTTTATAGATTCTGGATATTAGACCTTTGTCAGATATATAGCTTGTGAATATTTTCTCTCATTCTATAGACTATCTATTTAACCTGTTGATTATGTCTTTTGCTGTGCAGAAGCTTTTTAGTTTAATTAATTTCCATTTATTTATTTTTGTTTCTGTTGTATTTGCTTTTGGGTTATTAGTCATAAATTCTTTACCTTGGTCAATGTCAAGGATTTTTTTTAGGTTGACTTTGAATATTTTTATGGTTTCTGGTCTTGCATTTAAGTCTTTAATCCATCTTTAGTTAATTCTATGTATGGTAAAAGATAAAGATTAAGTTTCATTATTTTACATGAGGCTATATAATTTTTCCAGCACCATTTATTGAATAAGTGTGCTGGTCTGCTTTATTGAAGATCAGTTGGTTGTAGATATTTGACTTTATTTCTGGATTCCCCCTTCTGTTCCATTAGTCTATACATCTACTTTTATGCCCTACCATGCTGTATGGTTACTATTGCCTTATAGTATAATTTGAAGTCAGATAATATAATGCCTCCAGATTTGTTCCTTTTGCTTAGGATTGCTTTGGTTATTTGGGCTTGTAGTTGGTTCCACATGAAGTTTAGGATTAATGTTTCTAGATCTACAAAAAATGATGTTGGTATTTTGATGGAAATTGCATTGAATCTGTAAATCACTTTGGACAGTATTTTCTTCCAATACGTGAGTATGGGATGTTTTTCCATTTGTTTGTGCCATCGATGATTTCTTTCATCAGCGTTTTATAGTTCTTCTTTTAGAAATCTATTACCTCCTTGAGTAAGTATATTGCTAGGTAGTTTTCTTTCTATGTAACTGTCGTAAATGGTATTGAGTTTTTGATTTGACTATCGGCTTGACTGTTATCAGTACATAGAAATGTCACTGATTTGTGTACATTAAATTGTAACCTGATACTTCCTGAATTTATTTATCAATTCTAAGAGTCTTTTGGTGGAGTCTTTAGTGTTTTCTAGGTATGAGATCATATCATTGGCAAATAGGGATAGTCTGACCTCTTCTTTCCCAGTATGGATGCCTTTTCTTTTGCGTGATTGCTCTGGCTAGGACTTCCAGTACTATGTTGAATAGAAGCAGTGGGCATCCTTGTCTTGTTCCAGCTGTTAGGTGGAATGCTTTCAACTTAACCACATTCCGTGTGATGTCAGCTGTGCATTTGTCACATATGGCTTTTATTATTTTGAGATATGTCCTTCCTTGCCTAATTTGTTGAGGGTTTTAATCATGACAGGGTGCTGGATTTTATTGAATGCTTTTTTTTGCATCTTTTGCAATTATCATATGATTTTTGTTTTTATTTTTATTTATATGATGAATCACGTTTGTTGATTTGCATATGTTGAACCATCCTTGCATCCCAGGGATGAAAGTGACTTGATCATGGTATAAATTATTTTTTTGATGTGCTTTTAGATTCAGTTTGTTAGTATTTTGTTGAAGATTTTTGCCTCTATGTTCATGAGGAATATTTGACTATAGTTTTCTTTTTTGTTGTATCTGTTTCTGGATTTTGAAACAGAGTGATATTGGCTTTGTAGAATGAGTTACAGAGGATTTCCTCTTTCCAAATGTTATAGAACATGTTCTGTAGAATATGTGCTAGTTCTTCTTTGTAGGTCTGGTAAAATTTGGCAGTGAATCCATCTGGTCCTGCAATTTTTTTTGTTGGGAGATTTTTTATTACTGGTTCAATCTCACTACTCATCATTGGACTGTTCAGAATTTCTATTTCTTCTTGATTCAAGCTTGTAAGTCCATGTGTTTCCAAAAATTCATCCCTTTCCTCTGATTTTCTAGTTTGTGTGCATAGAGGGGTTCATAATAATCTCAGATGACATATTGTATTTCTGTGGTATCTGTTGTAATATCTCCTTTTTCGTTTCTGGTTAACCTTATTTGAATCCTCTCTCTTCTTAGTTGATCTAGCCAGTGATCTGAAAATTTTGTTTATCTTTCACAGAACAAACTTCTCATTTCATTGATCATTTGTAATTTTTTTTATTTCAATTTCATTGAGTTCTGCTCTAATCTTTGTTATTTCTTTTCTTCTGCTAGTTTGGGTTTGATTTGTTCTTGTTTTTTTTGAGTTCCCTGAGGTGTAACATTAGCTTGTTAATTTGTGATATTTCTGCCTTTTGATATAGGAATTTAGTGCTATGAACTTCCCTATTAACAGTACTTTGGATGTGTCCCAGAGATTTTGGTAGCTTTTGTCTCCATTGTCATTTAATTCAAAAATATTTTTATTTCCATCTTGATTTGGTCACTGACTCAAAGATCGTGCAGAAGCAGGTGATTTAATGTACATAGATTTTAATTTTGAGAGTTCCTCTTGGAATTAATTTTTGGTTTTATTCTACTGTGGTCTGAGAAAATACATGGTAGAATTTTCATTTTTCTAAATTTGCTGAGACTTGTTCTGTGGCCTAACCTATGCCCTATCTTGGAAAATGCTCCATGTGCTGATGAGAACTTATATTCTGTAATTTTGGGTAGAAAGTTATGTAAATGCCTACTAGGTTCATTTGTTCTAGACTCCTGTTTAAGTCCCATTTTTTTTGTTGTTGATTTTCTGCCTCAATGATCTATTTCTGTCAGTTAACTGTTAAAGTCCCCTACTATCATTTTGTTGCTGTTTATTTCATTGTTTAGGTCTAGTAGTATTTGTTTTATGAATCTAGGAGCTCCTGTTTTAGGTGCATAAGTATTAAATATTTAGGATTGTTTTATCATTTTATTGAATTGATCTGTTTATCATTATATAATGGCCATTTTTGTCTATTTTTACTGCAATTGATTTAAATTTTTTTTTGTTTTTTTTTTCTGACATGAGAACAGCTACTTCTCCTTGCTTTTGATTTCCATTTCCATGGAATTTTTCTCCACCCGTTTACCTTGAGTCTATATAGCTCTCTAGGAATTAAACAGGTTTCTTGGAGACAGCAGATATTTGGAGGTTTTGTTGTTGTTTTTGTTGTTGTTGTTGTTCTTATTCATTCCATCAATCTATATCTTTTAAATGAGTCATTTAGACCATTTACATTGAGTGTTAATATTGATAGACGAGATACTTTTCTAGTCATCATGTTGATTGTTGCCTAGTTGCTTCATATTCTCTTTTGTGTTACTGTTTTATAAGAGCTGTGAGGTTTTACTTTCAAGTGTCTTTATGCTGGTGAGTATCAACCATTCTTTTTGGTGTTTAGAGCACTTCTGAACATTTCTTATAGGGCAGGTCTAGTACAGACAAATTCCCTTAGTGTTTGCTTGTCTGGGAAAAATTTCATTTCTCCTTCATTTATAAAACTTAGTTTTTCAGGATAAAAAATTCTTGCCCAACAGTTATTCTATTTAAGAAGACTAAAGATGGGACCCTAATACCTTCTGACTTGTAAAGTTTCTGTAGAGAAGTCTGCTATTAGTCAGATGGGTTTTCCTTTATAAGTTACTTGACGCTTTCATCACACAACTTGTAGGATTTTCTCTTTAACATTGACTTTTGCCAGACTTATGACTATGTGCCTTGATAATGTCCTATTTGAATGAATCTTCTGGGAGTTCATTGAGCTTCTTCTATTCGGATGTCTAAATCTCTAGTAAGACCAAGGAAGTTTTCCTCCATTATTTCCTCAAATATGTTTCCAAGCATTTTGCTTTTCCTTATTCTCTCTTGGGTATACCTGTGATTATTTTGTGTGGACATTTTATATAATCCCGTATTTCTCAAACATTTTTGTTCATTCCTTTTTATTCTTTTTCTCTACTTTTGACTGGCTGGATTAATTCAAAAGCCTTGAATTCAAGCTCTGAAATTCTTTCTTCTGCTTGATTTAGTGTGTTGTTGAGACTTTATGCCATGTTTTGAAATTCCCTAAATGATTCTTTCATTTTAGAAATGCTATTTTTTAAAAAAAATTTCTATCTCTTTAGTGAATTTTTTATTCATATTTTGAATTATTTATTTATTTGGTCTCATTGTGTTGGTTTTCAACTTTCTCATCAATCCCATTGAGCTAACTTGTGATCCATATTCTGATTACATATCTGATGTTTCAAAAAAATTTTTTTTGATTGGAGTCCATTGCTGAAGACTTAGTGTAATCCTTTAGAGGTGTCAGGAAAGCCTGTTTTTTTCATATTTCTAGAGTTCTTATGCTGTTTTTTTCTCGTCTGGAATCACTTCCCTCAGCTCAAAACAGACAGCTTTGCATTTCACCTATTTTACTCTGCTGGGAACTCTGCTGCTCAATGTAGACAGGGAGAAGTACACTGCCTTTCAGCTCATTCAGGTAGGTATCCACTTTGGTGTTGCTGGCAATTTGAGTCATTTTGACCTCAGACCCCTGGGAGAGGGTTTAGGTGTCTGTGGCGTGGACTAGCTTAAATAATCCCCAGATACCAGGCCCTTGGATGGCATGATTGATTATAGGAGGGACCAGACTGAGGCAGGGCTGGCAAATTTGCCTTCAAGCCTCCCTGAGTTCGGGTGCTGGCTGTAATAGTGAAGGGTAGGGTGATCTCCTACTCTTGCAGAATGATTAGGCAGCAGAACAGCAGATGTACTATGAGACTGCAATAGCAGGGGTGGGCACCTCTTGACAAGATCAGCAGAGGCAGGCAGCTAAGGGATGCATATGCTGCTCACACCTCCTTCTCTTGGCAATGACAATGGTCTCTGTCCTTCAGGGGAATAAAAGCACTCAGATTCCCAGCTCCTACCCTGACCCAGCTGCAGCAGAGGTGGTAGGGGCAGCTCAACTCACTGTGTGCAAGGCTACCAGACTAGCTGTGGGTTTGTGGCTAAATATTTCCAATAAGGGAGGTGTGTTTGTACCAGGGACTTGACTCCAGGGATTGGTAGGCTTCTCTCAGAAGCGATAGGAAGCTTGGACAGAGAACTGCTAGCCTCACCCTCTCTCAGAAGAGGCAGTAGCTTTAGTCCTTAGGGAACATAAAATCACTTTCTGTAGCTTTTTAGAGGAAAGGGAGTATACCCCAAGTTATGTGGAACCCTGGATATGACAGATGCTCCGTCAGAGGTGGGGTAGCTGCTCCCAAGTTCCCTGGCTTAAGCTTCTATTTAAAACCCTTGCAAGCCCCAAATGGAAACAGCTTCAGCTTCCTTGGCAGCAGTGGGCACAGGAGAGAAGGAGGAAGAGGATGTCCCCAAATAGGGGAAGTTTGTGCTCTGGTCCTCTTTGTCCTGAGAGGTCCTCTCTTGTGTTGTACTTTACTGTCAGCTGGAAGTGGCCTGCCCTTATTGCCTAATATCTGGCAGAACCATAGTTCCCCCAGGACCCCCCAGTCCCCAACACTTCTGTAGTCCGAGTGGGTATTAGGCAGTGTTGCTTGTGAATCCAGGAACATAGAGACCCAGGGTCTGAAATTCCCATGTGGGGACAGCTGCAAAAACACTGCCTATCTGTGAAGGGAAGAAAATGAGCTACACCCTCCATGCAAAACCCAGGTATGGTAAGCAGAGTACTATTTGGGGTTGTATCCCCCCTCCATCACTGCAAATCTAAAACTGGTTGTCCTACACCTCACCCATATCAAAATCTTGTGCTTGGGACCAATAGTGGCTATGTCCACAACACTGGGTGGTTGGAGGTGGGGAGGTCCTTTTCTCCAGGTCCCTCCTGAGCTTCCCAGATTTAAATTCCCAAAATGGTGCCTTGGGCCTGTGGCCAGAGATGGTGGGGCTTCTTCCAGGCAAGCAGTGTGGGCAAGATGCTGGGTGGAGTGCTGCCCTCTCACACCTCAGTCTCCCTGCAGTCTGTAGCAGGTTGGTGGGAATTGTCCCAGGTGTGTAGGAGAACTTGGGCTCCTTTGTCTCTCTTCAGCTGGGCCAGGAGGATGCATCAGTCCAAAGTCAGCCCAAGGGAGGGGCACTGCCCAACTTCAAACACCCACAGTGGCACCCTGGGCCTGTGGCCAGAGGAGAAGACTCCTTCTCAGTCAGGCTGCACTTGCAGGAAACTATGGGGAGTATAGCTTTCTTGAGACTCAGTCTCACAACAGCCAATTGCAGGATGATGGGCACTATCCCAGATGTGTGCTGGGAAGCCTGGTTTCCATGCCCCTTCCCAGCCAAGTTGGTGCTACAGCCACATCAAGTCCAAACTCAACCCAAGTTTGGGGCATCAACTAGTGTCAATCTCATAAAATGGTACCTCAGTCCTGTGACTAGAAAGGCTGGGGCTCCACTAAGGCAGGTAGGATGGGTGAGAAACTGGAAAATGCTGTCTGTACATGTCTCAGTCTCACCTGTGGCTGAACAGCAAGGTGGTAGAGATCTTCCTAGGGGTGTGTTGGAGTGCCTGGGCTATAGGCATGCCTGTGGTTCCCCAACATGTAGGCTGTCAGAATGGTGCCCTGCCCATGCTGCTCTAGCCTCAGATACCTATGGGATTCTTTGTGAGTTCTCTTTCTAGAACAATGTCTCTGTGCAATCTCTAAGCAGCTCCCTATGTTAGGCCCAGGATCTGAATGAGTCAGGAAGTTCTCTTACAACTGAGATCATAAAAGCTCATCTTGGAGAATAGAGCCCTGAGGGCTTCTGTCATACTGTTTCATAGCACCCTGAAGCTTTTCCTAGTTGTTAGCTAGCCCGTCTTGGCAAGTTGCCCTGAACCCCTTCTTTACATACTTTAGATGCTTTCCTTTGATCCCCTGGTAAACTTTAGCATTCTCTCCTAGATAATCTGTTCAATATGTGAGAGTCTGCTTACTATTCTGGTTCCTCTCCATAAAGGAGCCACAATTCTTAATGTATGTGGCCTTGCCCACTGCAACACTGGTGTAACTCACCAACATCAACTCCTCCCATGTTCATCAAGCATTCTCACCACATAGCCATTATTTCTACTTCTAGTTTTTAAACAATTTGTAATCTCACCTTCCTTCTGGCCCTCATATATGCTTTATTTTTGACCTAGAACATTTTCCTTCATTTTAGCCTCCATCCTGTTTCTTTCCTGCCTCCCTGGCAGGCTCCTTCCCACTCTTCAGTTTACAGTTTAGAAGTTACCCCATCTAGGTATTATTTTTGGATGTTCTCAACCAGGAGGCAGACACATTTTTCTGTAAAAGACCAACAGTAAATAGTTTGGTTTTGTAGATCACATAATGTCTCTGTTATATATTTTTCTTCATTTTATTTTGTTTTGTTTATAATTCTTTAAAAATATTAAAAGCATTCTCATCTTTCAGGCATTCCTAAATAGGCCAGAGCAATAAACCCTGCTCTACACCTTTCTTCATATTTGTTCTCAGGAGCATCCTGCTCTTTCCTTAAAATAACACTTCTAACATTGTGATTTTTTTTTAACTTTCATATTGAAATGATTTTAAATTTACAGAAGAGTTGTAAAGATAGTGCTGTGAGTACCCGTACACACTTTGTCTAGCTTCCCCATATGTTAACTTCTTATATAACCATGGTACAGTTATTAAAACTAAGAAATCTAGATTACCACAACACTGGTAACTGGGCTACAAACTTTATTTGGATTTCACCCCCTGAGTAGTTTGTCCTTTAATGTCTTTTTTTTTTTTTTTTTTGGTCCTAGGATCCAATCCAGAATAAAATATTACATTTGGTTATCGTGTCTCCTTTGTCTTCTCCAATCTGTAACATTTTTTTAAGTCTTATTTTGTTTTTCATAACCTTGATACTTTTCAGAGCACCGGTCAGATCTTGTGCCCCAATTTGACTTTTTCTTTAATATATTCTCATGATTAGAGTAGCTACATGGATTTTGAGGAAAAATAACACAGAGGTGAAGTTCCTTCCTCCTCCCTTGTATCAGAAGGTGCATAATATTAATACGGTTTATTATTGCTGATGTTAGTCTTGATCACTTGGCTAAGGTAACATTTGCCATGTTTATCCTCTATAAAGTTACTCTTTTTCCCTTTTCATCATTTATATTGTGGAAAAGAGTCGCTGAGTCTCACTTACCAATGTTCTCTCAAGGATAGAGAAATTAAGCTCCATCAACAGAAATGAGGAGTAGCAAAGGATTTGCCAATACTTGACTTCAATTACATATTCCATTTGACACTATAACTAGATCTAAAGGTCATTAAGGGCAGGGACAATTTTTTTGTCTTATTTATTTTTGTATACCCAGCATATTAGCAGGCACTAGTTTATTAATTTATGTGGAAAACATAACTTGTTCTGACCATCAGTCTCTTCTCCCTAAAGTTTGTCATAATTTATGTGGCAGTAGGGTGTAAGATAAAAAAAGAAAACAAGAAAAAATAAATATCAAGCACATGAAGAAACATACAAAAATGCTCTCTCTGTGTCAGAAGTCATGAATTGTTAAAATCCTATCAATTTGTGTGTATGTTTGTGTAATAGCTACTTTGAAACTTTGAATTTTCATTGTTATAAAAGATGGGTAACAAGACTATACTATCAACTCATTTTAAAAGCATCAATGCTGGAACCGGACTGCATGGGTTCAAATTTACCAGCTGTGCATCTTTGAATGGGCTACTTACCCTTGGATGAATCAGTTTCTTCATCTCTGAAATGAGGATTAGAATAGAACCTACTACATAAGATTATTTTGAGGACTAACTATCCTAACATTTTTAAAACCCTTAGAATAGCACTTGAATCTATAAATTTTTGTTGTTGTTTTTATTATTAGCTATGCTATAAGGATGGAATTAGGCATTTTTATAAATATAACTTTTAAATTTTAAAGAGTTATAGAAATATCCTTTTGAGTGAGGCAAACGCCATGTGATTCTTTTTGAGAAAAGTTCAAACTTCAAAATAATGGTTTCCTCTGCAAATATCAGGGTCCAAGCTATAATTATGGGAAATTTAGTCCAAAATAAGGGGTATGAACACTTAGAAAATGTTAATGTGTCTTTAATTTTATCTAAATTTTACAGTTAAAAGAAATTTTCTCTTTAATGTATAAATATTATTATGTAACTATTGTCTTTGACAAAAAAGTACGCAGGTTGATTTCTCATGATATTTTGAGGAATCTGGAAGATTAGCACGTTAGTAGGTGTTTAGTGGGCAAGTGAGTGCGTGGCTAATGCGTTTTAGCATGAAAGGCCCAAAAGTTTTCCTCATTTCTAGTGCACTTTATTCCAGCTCTATTGTATTCTGATCTATATGCATTCAGAGCATTTCTTATCTATCCTTCTTATCTCTAACTTGTTTGTTACTGAGTCATCTCTGGCCAAAGTACAAAAACCCTATTTCCAACAGTATACTAGACATCACACCTGAATGTTATGAAAGTGTCCAACTTAGGTTAAAATTGAACATGTACAAATCCCATTTCCATTGAATATTGGTACTCATTATTTAACTATATCCTCTCTCATAATTAATATTACAAAAAGATTTAAAAAAAACAGTTTCTTACTATTATTATTGGGGATATGATTCACTCTAGGGAGAGTAATATTTTAATAAGCCACATCAAGTAAGTGTGAGAACCCGATAGGCAAAATGTAGTATATAAGGCATCACAGGAAGAGGGAGGTTTCATCCTGAACATCTTGTGAATTTCATAGATGAGTTTAGAAACAGAAGCTGGGAGCGGATCTGAATTACTCCACGTCACAGTATGTGAGTGATTAGAAATAACTAGGCAGAATATGGAAAAGAGAAGAATCTCCAGCAAGACTGGACATTGTGTAGGGGTAAGAATCACAGGCAAAATGAAATGAATTATGGTTCATCCAAGCAGATGCTTTTAGAATTTTCTTTTTAAAATTTGCTTAAGAGGAGCGTGTGTTCCAGTCTCTCTCCTTGGTCTTCATTAAATCTTACATTTCTCAGCAATGTTTATGCAGAAGTGCATTCTTCAGAGAGAATTCATAAAAATGCTAAATTCTGCGCCCAAACAGGTATTAAGAGAAAATAAGACATCTGAGACATCTCAGAAAGAACCAACACATGAAAAATAAAAAAGAGAGAATAAGGGGACAGATGACTTCTCAATTACATAATATTAAAATTAATTCAGTCTAACGGATTAAAAGCTTGAGAGTCAGTTCTTTTCTTTTTGCCACTTCACCTTTCCTATCTAGCAAATTATCAGAGATCATTGATATATCACCGTAAATGTTCAAATCTATCCCATAGCCACAGTCATAGTGTAGAATCTCATCATCTCTTCCCCTGGGCTATTGTGCAATCCTGTGGTAACCCATTTGGTATTGAGCATCAAGGTGGTTACTAACATCAGGCGTGGAAAATAGTAACACACAGAAAGAACCAATGCCATACCAAGGACTATCAAGTTCCATCTTGAATTCCAAGTAAAAACAGATTTCTGCTTCCAAGTTTAAATCAGAACCTTTTAAATACTCTATCCTCCCCACTGTTGCCATAGAATATGTAGTGCTATTGTGGTAAAAAGAACATGACTTGCAAAAAGAACTCAGGCATAAAACAATAATGTATTTATAGAAAAGAAAAATTGTAGGCAGGTTATTAAGCAAAACAGCCAATAGCATTTTGTTGATTATGTGTGGAATTAAAACCGTTTTTAGAAATTAATCATTAAAAATGTTGTCCTTAAGCATAATACTTATAGGAAGTATAAACTATTATACATCTATTTTGTGCCAGCCACTTCAGTTTAGGAGCTTTAACATCCACGCTTTTCCCTAATTTTTATAAAATTTTTTGAAATCACTATTATTATCTATCCTTATTTCATGGATGAAAACTAGGTCAAAAGAGGTTAAATGATTTGTCTCATGTCTTACATAGGGTATTTTCTAAAGCTGGAATCTGAATGCAGGCCTATCAGGCTCTAAGGTTTACACTACACTGCCTCTCATAAAGTAAGTCAAAGGCAAAAATCCATAAATATTACAGAATTTTGTCTTACCAAGGCTTATATTTGAATGAATGCACTTCATTCATATATACTCTTGTCTCTTTGAAATATCTCCCAATCTAGTGAGTCTTCTATAGTGTTACCTAAGTCATCTTGTAAAAAACAAATGTCATCACATTATTTTCCTGTTTAAAAACTTGCCATTGACTGTAGCATAAAATCCATACTTCCCAGTTGGGCATTCACAACCTTTTGTGGCTCCAACATTTCTTTAAATTATTACCTGCATTCACTTACATGTCATAGTTGTTTAGCCACAGTCAATTTCTCAGACTTCTCCTCAGAGCAAGTCTTTTCATAACTCTGTGACTTTATGAATGATGCAGAATTTTCACTGGGACTAGACTTGTCCATTCACAAATTATTTAGGACTCATCATTGTGCTAAGCATTTGGTAGGAAGTGATGGACTCAACAAAGGTGGGCAAAGACTTGGAAGTAGAATGAATGGTCCCAACAGTGATACAAGAATATGAACAAGGGGCAGATAATGGATTACCTTCTAAACTGTAGTAAAGAAATTAACCTTCATAGTGAAAAAATGCTAAGTCATTTAAGTTTGCAGTAGGGGAGTCGGGTATCATATTTATTATACTCTGACTGCATTATACAGACAAGCCTGGAGAGTAGCAAGCCTGGACTTTGAAAGACAAGTTAAAGAATGATGCAAAAATTCTGGGAGGAATGGTGGTGGTTTGGACAATGATGATAACAGGGATGGTGAGAAGCATTTAGAAGGCAGAGTCAATAATTCTTGGTAATAGATGGTTTGTGAAAGTGGGTAGTTAGTGGTTGGGTACTAGAAATAATTTTCACATCTTCTATAAATAATTCATATTTGTATTCAGATTTTCCTGAATCAGCATTTCAATAAAAGCAATTGTAGACATTTTCTGAAGCATTGTAAGCATGTTTGTTAGAGATTCTCAGCATCATTTTCTTTCTAAGCATTTATTTTTGCTGGTGAGGTGTCAGGCCAAAATTTCTGAGGTGCTTTATTTTTAGATGAGTTGTGAAAAGATATGTCTTTGTTTCTTTGCCGCACGATTTTTTTCACCGAATTCATAACCAAGATAAGTAATGTTTTGCAAAGAAATTTAATGTGGTTTGGCAGTTGCAGCATTCGGTAGTTATGGAAACATGGGGTTCACTTTAATGCTGACTTTTCATTCATTTCTAAGGTCACATGCAATCTGTGAAAAACCTCTACTGTCACTTCAGAAATTGCTCAGTCTCTAAGTCCTATCTTCCATTTGTAAATATTTCTCACATCTGGCTCTTAACCTTTAATCTATTGGTCTCATATCCCAATTTTTCCTCATAGTTTAGTTCTCCTGTTTTGACAGTTTCTTGCTTATCATTTAGAATTTCAAAAAGTTAGCTTTGGAGCTCCCTTCTCACATTGTTATTATGAACAAGAGATGCTAAGTCCTGATGATGAAGTTATATTTCTGCAATATGTCTCTTTATTTTGGACCTCACTAACACCAATTTACATTGGTTTTACCTAAATTTATGGATTAGAACTATTAAGAGAAGATTAGTAATGATTTTACATTAGCATGTTGATAAACAGTAGAGGAGCCCAGTCTTGCTACAGTTCAGAATTAGCTTTAAATTATACAGATAAAGTAAAATTAAGAAACATCCTGAGAAAAAAAATAGGGTGACAAGAATGATGGAACCTATACCCTGCAGATGTATCCCTTTTCACTTCTCTATTTTGCTTTTAAGAGATGGTACAAGGGGAAAAAAAATAAGAATTTAGATTTTAGGAGGACAGGCAGACAGGTCTGTATTTGAGTGTGCACATTAAAGAAACTAAATGAGGATCCATACAGCACCAGCTGCTATTAGCATAGACACACACACACACACACACTCTCATACAATGATGCAAATGTCTTTCAAGACCCATGTGACCTAGGGATTTTAAATATTTAAAATCATGTAGAGTGTGATATACTTTATAATAAGCAAAAATTTAATTCCTGAAAATACAAAAGCAGAAAGTAAAATAAATATTCCCTTTAAAATATCATTTGACCCTTGGAAGCTTCTCAAACACCTAAGAATACACAGAAAAAAATGAAAGCATTTTACAACAGTGACAACCAAAACGGATTTGATCAGCCATCAGCTTAGGCATGCTCGAACTTGGTCTCATGAACAGACAGTGAAAGCTTTGGAAGACTTTGTATCACTTCACATATATGCCGTCCTCTCCCTAACAGACCCAGAATCCCTTAGAATCTGAAAGTAGATGGCGATTTTCAACTTGTTACACTATAACCTCCCTCATCTTTTCAGTCTATTGAGAGAGAGAGAGAAAAAAAATCTCTGAGAAAACAGTTAACCAGAAAAATAAGCAGATGATCAGTGGAGATTTACATCCAGGAAAAAAGGGAACTTATTGTTAAATTTCTTCAGATAGAAACTGTGACAAAATGAACTCAAATGCCAGACCATATTGTAATGTTTTCAGAAACCTCATGCTTTCAAAGTATCAATGAACTTAAGAAGGAGAAGGTATAATTTTAACTTTTAAGCAACACTGCAATAAACAAAGTATAAAATAATTTGAAGCAGTTGAATATTTACAGAAAATGAACAAAAAGACTACAAGGGAAATGATAATTTAAAATGTACAAATATTAAAGACCAAATTCTGAAAACTCAGTTCACTAAATCTAGAATATAATAAACAGTGGAATCAAGGTACTTCAAAATCCAGAAACCCATCCTTCCTTCAGCTTTTTAAGCATTTAGTTGTTTTCTGGCACTAAAAGGTTGCCCATGGCTCATCTGGAG
>NW_012148463.1:1950092-1950886 GCF_000956105.1 Propithecus coquereli
GCTCAAAATAAACAAACAATATATAAAATATACTAGAGAAAAATCATACTGACAATGGAAGCCAAATTATTTGTGCTTACTCTTTGCTAAAAAAATAAGTTACTGAGTTTTTTTAAATTAAATATGTCAGTTTGTTTAATTCATATACTCCCCAATAAATCATTCAAATGCTTACTATAGTAATGGTAATTAAAACTGGTTTCTGCTGTTTTGCCTGATATATGTAGACCTATGCAGTTTATGTTTCAATTAAAATGATTCATTGGCAAGGAAATGAACTACAGAATAGAATACAAGCAGCTTGGGTCTGCTGGAGTATACTATTTACGAAATACTACTGTCTGATTCATCTAGTCTTAATACATATGCTGGAAATATTTTATAGAGTTAGCTATACCTAGTGAACTCAGAGCCAAATAGTCATAGACTTTAGAATGTTTGGAAACTCATTTAGGGGGGAAAAAGAAAACACATTTGAGCACGGGGTACAAAGGGTGTGGCCCTGAGTGTAATCCTTACTCCTCTAGTATTGTCAGCACCTGTGTGTCTCTGGAATGAGCTCTGAAGTACACAGGGCATCATTATCTCTGCCTAGGTTTGTTCTGTGAGGCTTCTTCCTCTAGAGAATCATCTCCATGTTTCCACACCCTTTATAATTAAAGTAACTTTACATCATCTTCAAATTTTTGCCTTATTTTTTCCTTTATTAAAAAAACTTAGTATTCTATCAGACATCCATTTTGATTACCACATAAATATTATATTCAAGAAACAAGGATAATAAACATAAAATA
>NW_012148463.1:1953766-1955639 GCF_000956105.1 Propithecus coquereli
AACCAAGGGAAAAAACACACTCAAAGACTTCTTCCCAGATAGAAACTGGCAACTATTTCAGACACATTTCAAAATCAATTAGTTATTTCTTGAGGCCCAAATTCACAAGGGTCACTTTTATTTCCTTTTGTTTGTTCATTTATCTAAAACAAACCAAAAAAAAAAATGAACAAAAAATAATACTCCTGCCAAAGAATATTAATAACAAAATTGGTTTTGGGTGATTATATATATAAGATGTTTAGGAAGTTTTATTAGGTTACTAAAACAAGGAAATTTGTAAGCAAAACAAAGCAAAGCAAAACAAAATGCCTCCTTTTCATTCACATTTCAATTCCATCTCTTCAACTTTGACCTCAAGGTATTTTGGCAAAAAGGACTAAAGAGCCATCGGAGAGTTTTAAATTGGTGAAGGAACCGATTATATGTAAATTTTATAAAGATGTAGGACTTGTAGGACTTGTAGGACTCAGCACAAGTGAGCATGAGAGAAAAGTCCTAGAGAAAGTAGGAGAAATGAGTTAAGGACACAAGTGGGTATGATTTCCTCCTAAAGGAGAAGTAGAGAGGATTTCCTCACATCCTTTACTGAACTTTGAGAAAATAAGGAAATGATACTTAAGACTATAAAGCAGATTATAATCTTTGTAGTGTTACTGAAAGTACGATACTTATTCCCGAGGCTGAATCAGTGAGTACGAACAAGGAGAAGTGGTTTGAAGAAAAGGAAACAGAAGTTTAATAATTGGCCAGCAAATGAGGATGGCAGCAGACTAGAGTCTCAAAAGACCACCATCCCGCCTTTAAGCAGAAATACAGGGCTTTTTAAAAGTGGGTGTTCAGAGGTTGGGCTTGAGTCTATGTGGCCAGTATCACATGTTGTGGCCTTGGGCTATTGTTATTTAACTGTAGTTGGTGGTTTTGGTCGACCTTGTATCTCCAGTGCAGACCTTGTGACTTCTGGACCCTTCTGTTGAGCCATCTCCTATGGTTTAAGATACTAGAAAACAAAGAACAAAGAAAAGCCCCTTTGATTACTAGCCTTGGGAAGGAATGCAGGTTTTAATTTCCAAAAAAATGTGGGGGTTTTAAAGAGACAACTCGTAATACATTTTGCCCTTTCTTAGACCTTGACCTCTGTTACAGTAGGAGAGAAGGAATGTTTAGAGAAATTATTCATGGAAGCTCCAACACCCTATAAGAAATGAAAGGACATTCGTCTTCTGAGAATGAGAGGATGTGCTTGAGTAAGAGGCTTTAAGAGAATATCTAAGTTTTAAAATAGCAGTTGTGAAGAATCAAAGGAAAACAAAAAGGGATTGGTGGGTGGTATTGAAGCTCCTACAATAGTAAATGGAAATGGTGTTTTCCTTCTAAAGTTCTCAGTCCCTCAGACATGCAAATAGAGAATCCAGATGGTAGCCTTCATTCAAGACTGATCTGTTGCTAGAAAGATGTGGCCCATAGCAAGGGTGGGAAGTGGCGGTGCCAGTGAGAGAGTAGGTCAGATGTGTCACTTCACTCATTTAGTGGCACAGCTGTTTACCCCGTCACTTCACACACCTGTCATGGGATTGCAGAATGCTCTAAAGTGGAATCACTCCTCAAATTGTTAGTACCTGACCAACAAGAGGATAATATCTGAGCACTCTATTACACACACCCTCAGGATCTGGCCACGACTTACCTCCCTGACCATGTCTTCTACTGATAAGTGCCCTTTTCATACTGCCACTTGTAAAATCCTCAGTGAATTGTTTTTGAATGAATACTAATCAATGAATTATCCATTATGCATTATGTCATATGGACTTCCAGGTGTAGTTGCCAAGTTGTTTCAATCCTACATGGTTTTGCACAGCTTGTTTCTTCT
>NW_012148463.1:1957249-1958993 GCF_000956105.1 Propithecus coquereli
AATTAATTGGACAACTAAAAATATATAGAGAAATTAGCCGGGCATGGTGGCGCATGCCTGTAGTCCCAGCTACTTGGGAGGCTGAGGCAGAAGGATAGCTTGAGCCCAGGAGTTTGAGGTTGCTGTGAGCTAAGCTGACGCCACGACACTCACTCTAGCCCGGGCAAAAGAGTGAGACTCTGTCTCAAAAAAAAAAAAAAAAAGAAAAAAGAAAAAAAAAGCCATATTCTAGTGGCAGAGATAAAGGTAATCTCAGTTACTACTTTTCGTAATAGCCTCAAAGAGAAACACATTGACAGTACAGAGATCGCGGGCCCTTTCTCCCCCGACTCCTGCCAAAAGTTCACTGAAAAATCAACTCAAAGCAAAGATTAATTGGAGAAAAAGCATACAAATTTACTATATGTGTATATATGAGGATTATCACAAAGTAATTGCCCACCCCCTGCAGGGTTCAGAAGCTTGTATACCATCCTAGCACAATAGGTTTTGGGAAGGGGCAGAAATGAAATTCTTTTGAGAGACCATAAGGGATTACTAGGGAGAATGAAAGGATCCCAGAAGAGAGATTACCTTGTAAATAGATCTCTTTGACAGTGAAAGGATAGTTCTCTTTGACAGTGAAAGGATCTGTTCAGGTGTTTCATTCTTGATCTTACAGTAAGGCGGAGAAGAAGCAATTGTTGTCCCTTGGTGGGTCTAGATCTTAAGAAGATATAGGAACATACATTTCTTTGGGAGAGACTCTGTGTGGGTGAGAGAGGGACAGTCAGAGAGACCGTGAGGCTTCTTCAATTCACTATGTCAAAGTACCATATTTTGGGCTATTAGTTTCTAAGCCCTAAGAACAGTTTCTACTTAAAGGCTTTAAATCTAAGCACCTGAGGGAAAAGCCAAAGGAAGGGGCATAAACCAATTATAGATAATAAGAAACAATTACTTCACACTTTGTGTGTGCCAATAATTTTACACGCTCATGCAGTGTCCATTCCAACCTTGTGGGGCAACTCCTTTTTTAATTCTAGTTTTGCAATGGAGAAATTGAGTTTAGGGCAAGTAACTTGTTCAGAGCTACACAGAAGTAGTGGAACAGAGATGAAAATCCAGGTTGTCTGAGATCAGAGCCCCAAATTTTAATTTCTACATTATAACACATCAATCAATAATTAAACATTTAAAAAAAAATCTTTCCTAGCTCTTACAGATGTGCTTTATAACTTTCGAGATGGTAACAATACATTTAGTGCATGATTCATACCATCCCTGTGATTATTCCCTTTGATTATATCGCATCCTAAGGATGGAAATGAAGTGAAAAGACAGATTTACTCTGTGCCTTGAGGTTTCAAAGTGTAAAACAGGACACAGTCACCACCTCCTCTGTCTAGGCCTCAGCCTTCTTAAGCTTCTCTCATTCCTCTCCAGGGTCATCTTCTCCTTCAATTTCAAAGCCAGTGGGGTTGCGTCAGATCTACTAGGCTCTCTGTTAGGATAACACGAATGAAGCCGGTTGGGAGTAACCTGGATTTCCAGCCAGAGCTGAGTGGCATGAGCTCTAGACTCACCATGGTCATGTTCACCACGAGAGGGTGAGGACCATGTTTGAGGATTGCCCTAGCATTCAGGTCTATGAGTAATAAATATTCACAGGCTATATTCTTAGAGGTAGATGTTCATCACTGCCAGGGAACAGCTGCCACCAGCAATATATCAACAACACCCACATTTTTGTTTTTTCAAAACA
>NW_012148463.1:1963188-1965621 GCF_000956105.1 Propithecus coquereli
CTGTATGAGCCATCCTTGACTTCTTTTGATTCTATCTACCTTATCCCTACATCAGGGTTTCTCATCCTCAGAACTATGGAAATCGTGGACTGTGTATTTCTTTCTTGTGGGGGCCTGTTCTGTGTACTGTAGGATGTTTAGCAATATCCCAGGCCTCTACTGCCTTGATATCAGTAGTATTATTTTGCCAGTTGTGACAATCAAAAATGTTCCCAGACATTGTCCAATGTCCCCTAGAGTAAAATCCTCCTGGTTGAGAACCACTTCCCTAGGAAATTCAAGTAATTTCAAGCATCTTTTAAGTCTTCCAGATATTCTTCAGATTATATGAGATCTTTTGAAATTACTTCTCTAATAATCCCACTTATTATGATCATTACACCTCCTGTCCACCACTCATTTCCTATTTTTCACAATTCTTTCTATTGCTAATTACAATCCAGATACTTTCACAGCACTTCTCACCATCAGTACTGGTATGCAGATAACCACTGAGCTTCTGAGCAATGCTTGTGCATCTTTTACCGACATTTGGATAAAAGTGAGTGTCCCGTAGTCCCTCCCATGGGATATATCCAATTGGTGAATTTTCCAGTCTGATGTTTATTCATATCAGCAGTCCTATGTCCATTTTTCTATCTTATTACATCTCAGTTTGGGCATTTCTATTTTATTTGTATAGTTCTTCACCTTTCCAACCTTCAAAAAATAGTCTTAGCAATATGTCAGCACCGTTTCTTAACACCTTGCCAGGATGTTAACTCCTGTATTATGGATGGTGCTCCCATATCCATAAACTCTTCTTCTTCCAATTTTATATTCTCTCATCTTCATCCTTTAACCCAGCCCTCTCAGAATCTAATTCTGACTCCTATCAGTAAATGTTGGCTGAGCCTGGCAGTTAATTCCAGGTATAGTCCCTTTGCTCTCATGGTAGACCCTGTACTTCCCAGCATCGTTATCCTGTAACTTAACCCTAATTATTATCTTGTGGACTGAAGGGGTGGTGTGGGTAAATTCTGATTGGACTCCACGATTTATTGCATGGCAGTAACCCTTAGACTGATTTAAAGCAAGAGAGGAGCTCTAGCAATTATTGCTATTAACAGGGAGTAGTGGGTCTTTTATATAGGTCCACAATCTTCACAAGTATCTGAGTATGCAATATTTTGGATTCTATTTACCCAATCCTACCATATAACCCTGGGTCCCACTTCTCCCTAAACAGAACCCTCTTTTAGAAAGGCAGATATCGCAAGTTTGATAGATTTGCTACCATTGTTATTCATAAGTCCTGGTCTTGATCCTAAGCTTTTTCTGCCTTTCAACTGAAGAAAAAGAGAATTTCAGTATATAGTACCAAGAAGGCCCTCTAGCTTTCACTCTTAGCTTTCAGTTGGTGATTAACCATTTTTAGCCTTTTATATTCTTTATTCAATGCATCATAGCTCCTAGTAAGAACCATTTAACCCCACTTTCCTAATATTATTACTTCTCCAAAATTCCTTAAACACCTGGCATATGCCTCCATAGTGCATATGCCCAATCCTGGTTTATCATGATGAAGGGCTTAATAATTACACTGCTAGAGCATGCAAGGAACTAACAGTGCTCCACATTCTACCACTGGTAAAGTTCTCATTGTGTGCAGGCTGGTGGCTGATCCAGCTCCAAATTTCCGTGTTCAAGTAGCCATTCTTGGCATCAACTTTTCCCCAGTAAAGGCCTGAAGCTGAGATTTGTGGGCAAAAGGCTAAATGAGGAGTGCCTCTGGGATCAATGACAATAGGAGAGTGACCAAAGTAGGACAGGACAAAGGTGTGTGCTCAACTGTGTTGCAGTCACTGCAAAGCTTTCAGCTGGTTGCATGGGGATCAACTCTTACAGAGTTGTTTACTTAAAGCAACTGAGGCAAGCCCTTAAATTCCTACATTGACCCATCATTGGAGGGCTGCTCCTCATAAAGGGGGCATAACATTGGCCAAGTCAGTTCTCTACTGCAGAGTGCAATTTACAGAGAATAACTCAGTTCAAGTTTTTATGCTGCCAACACTTCTAGAAGCTGGGAGAATGAGTGTCTCAGTTTCAAAGTGGGGAGTGACATCTCTATGGTACCTCACAAGATCCATTATGCTCCTTAAACCAACAAATGAAGATGTGATTGTAGAACGTCTCTCATAGGTTTTGGTGAACTAGATGGAGATTTTATTTATTTATTTATTTGTTTGTTTGCTTATTTATTTATTTATTTTGGCATTGGGAAGGGAGGGTTTCTTGTCATCTAGACAGACGCCTTCTTTTCTTAAGGGCTCAGGTTCAGCCCTGCTTAACAACAATCTGAATGACTCAAGAGTAGTGCCAGTGAGATCGTTGGCCATCTCCCCTCTGCCCATTATCTCGTTAGTTTTGTTCTTTACCTCATTCCAGAGATTT
>NW_012148463.1:1965671-1966747 GCF_000956105.1 Propithecus coquereli
GACTTAAAGTTGTATTATAATTAGTGTCTATTTAGACAGCAGGGTTAAAAATATCTAGAACACTGTTGCAAATAAGTAATCCTCCATGAAATATCATCGCAGGCTAGTATATGGACAACAGTGACAAATAATTTGGGAAGAATTATAAAGTGTGATCTTTTTTTTTCCTAGGCTAGTTATTTGTCTAGTGGACAAAAACCATAGCACACCAAAAAGTTTGATCAGCCTGCTTTTACATTAAGCTATGGAGGCTTAGAAAGAGATGCCCCCAAGGACTGGCATTTTGACATGCTGAGAGGTCTTAGAAGCTGTGTCATAATCAAGGTCCCTCTAACCTTGTCTTGTTCCCCCTACAAGGACAGGGAGAGATCCTTTTTGGAATTTCTTTATCTTGCATTTCTAAAAGAAATGTGATTGTCTTACCTGCCCTTCTCCTTATGGATCTTATCAAATAACCAAGAAATATCAACCACAGGAGAAAGGAAGAGACTGGGAGTCATCACCGGGTCCAGAGAGACATTTCATCTGCTCTTCTAAGGGTATCTCCCAGAGAATACCTGGGGGACTTTATCTACATAAGAAGACAACCTTTGTTTCTGTATAGCTCCACCCCTCACCTTCTCACAATGTCTGCCTCACACCTCCCGGGTCCATACACCTCTCCCCTATGAAGAGAGTATTTAAGCATCAACCATCTGGTCTCTCTTTAATTTCATATTTAGTATAACTCCTGTGCATACATGTACCCATGAATAAATTTTGTATGCCTTTTCTCCTATTTATCTGTCTTAGTTAATTTTTAGTAAACATTCAGAGAGTGAGAGTGAGAGTGAGAGTGCCCCTATAAAATCTAAACTTGCTTCATGTGGAAAGTCCCTGTTACACCACTTCGCTGAAAACCTCCCTTATGCTTCGCAGGTGGAAATGATTTCTACCGTTCCCTCCAGGATAGGCTATACTATCTGACTGGCAATGGAGCAAGGCAGTCACAGAGGCTTCCATTTCTATAGTAGCTCTTATGTAATACAAGTAAAAAATTTTTGATTTCTGTTAACTCTTATATATTTTTATTTCAA
>NW_012148463.1:1977750-1978980 GCF_000956105.1 Propithecus coquereli
ATCGAAGTTGAAACAATACTTTATAACTCTTATAAATAATTTTGTCATGATTCAGGGAGGGGCTGGACATGTAAAGGATAGGCAGTACCAACTATACATCAAGTGTCTTGCATTGTCATTTCAATAAAAATCAGATGAATTTTGCTAAATTATTTTCCCTTTTTTTGTAGTATTGAGGTCTTATTCTCAATTGCTTATTTTGCTTCTAAAGTAGAGATTAGATGTAAACTGGATCTTTCCTGTCTTCTCTTTTATACAACCTCCTTTAAGTTTGCACAGACATTTATGTCCCATGAGCATTTTGGACAGTTTTTCCTATGTGAATACTCAGGAAAAGGTTAACTCTGCAGGCCTTGGTGGCTCAAATCTTGAATATTCCCAAGAAAGGCCTGTTTTCAGGGCTGGTCATTGATTAGATCCTGGGAACTGAACTTCAGGAATTTTTCATTTGATAGGAGTGTTTTTACAAGCCTGAGGCTTTGGGCCACACTATACCAGTATTTCCAGATAGTTTTACTAACCACGTGATATACAGTGAGCATCTGCTTTTTATCTGGGGTTCTGGAGCTTGAGTAACTGAGGTCAGTCACACAGGTGCTGCATACCAATGTGACTGACTCCCAATTAAAAACCCTGGGCATCTAGACTAGGGAGAGATTCCCTGGTTGGAAACATTTTTCATGTGCTATCACACATCGTTGCTGTGAGAATTAAATGCATTATACATAATTGCACTAGAAGGGGACACTTGGAAGCTTACAACTGGTTTCCACCCACCTTTGCCTCTTACATTTTTCCCTTTGCTGATCTTAAGCTATACTCTTCTTTTCCTCTCATAAATGGTAAACATGAGTATAAAAATTTCTGAATCTCTTTAGGATCATCTAACCTGAGATGATAACTTTGAGACCCTGACACAGTGATCTGTTTCTCAGTTTAAGCTGTAGCAGTGTGAATGCAATTTGGACACTTCAGCCTGTCGGTTTCTGATTTCTAGTCTTCTTTTATGCCACCTATTCTTCTTGTCTTCTTATCATAAGTTGGATAAGTCTCTTCTCATATCCTTATTTTTCCATTATTCTATTGTACTCTACTCCTATTATAGAGAAATTAATAAAAGCTACAAAAATAATTTTGAGAAAAAATATTGGAATTAATGGAATACCCCAAATTGGTCACTATTAAAAATCTCCATTTTGGGGGTGGAAAACAATATTTCAAGCAAATGGA
>NW_012148463.1:1981843-1983924 GCF_000956105.1 Propithecus coquereli
GTGCACCACCTGAAGGATGGACATATTTGAAACTCGGACTTGGGGGGGAGGGGGGTGCAAGGGCAACATACGTAACTTAAACATCTGTACCCCCATAATATGCTGAACAAAAAAATCTCCATTTTTATCCCTCAATTCATGGTGCCTTTCTCCCTACTGGCTCTCTATCCCCACAAAATCAAATTCAAATTCCTTTGCTTGGCACTCAAGGCCACAACAACATGGTTTTCTACCATATGGTGTATTTTATTCATCACTACTTTATAATTATGACTTCTTCCTGTGGATAAGCTTGATTTGTCCACTTTACCATTCACAGACTACATTCATTCATTAATTCAATAATACACTCAACTACTTTCTTGATGAAACTCATTTATTAAGTAACTTCAGTATCCCGTAAAAATAGTTATACATTGTAGGTACACAAATGAAAAGACTGATATCTTTTCCTGCTCTCATGCAATTCACAAACACTGAATGAACATATAGTTAACTCTTTACAATTATGGCAATATTTTAAAGGGGAAGCACAGCTTAGCTTAAATATCCTTATCAATACTTGTATTGTTTCTTTTCTTACCATTTAATATACTCTCACTAACAGCGATGGAATTACCAGCTATTAATTGATATGATGTTTGAAATTACTGTAAGAAATGCTAGAAAATTCATACTCTTCTTGGCAGTATAATTTAGAGTGAGTTCTCATGCATTCACCAAAGTGGTGGATAAAGGCAAGGTCTTTTTAAGACACTGAAATCTTGTAAGGCATCATCTTCTCTGTGGAATCTCTCCTCCCAATTTCCTTCCATGTCACATTAAACACAGCCTGAAAAATACTCCTCATCCAATGACCCTCTTGGAAATAAGGCAGTATAAACCACAATTGTTTGCTACATGCGTATTGACTAAAGCAAATAGAAATGTACTTTATGATTTTTTTCACAGCTTTTAAAAGATGGTGCTATTTTTATTCTACTGCTTCTGATATTCTAAATGCTCATACTTAGGTATATGCTTTATTTTCCATGTAAGATCAAAATTGCTGAATACATGTAATTTAACAACTAAAATTCTGCTATAAACATCCACACACATACACACACACTGATACAATATGTTTAAACAATTCCTTCCTCTCCACTTATAAGAGGACCAATGCAACTGTTTTATCAGATCCATCATTTGCTCCCCAAATTTGTTATATTTCATTAATAAATATTGCCAGGAATTACACAGTTGGATAGTCCTTGGTATTTTAGCAAGCTCTCCATGTAGTCTAACTTAAGTTTTGTGTAATTCAAAGATCAAGATAAGGTAGGACTAATAGAAAATTCAGATTAGGACCCTCA
The DNA here is from genome assembly GCF_000956105.1 of Propithecus coquereli. Classification (NCBI taxonomy): domain Eukaryota; kingdom Metazoa; phylum Chordata; class Mammalia; order Primates; family Indriidae; genus Propithecus; species Propithecus coquereli. The sequence continues at coordinate 1,983,199 of NW_012148463.1, forward strand.
ATCCCAATACAAAAGAGAACCTCAAATTTATTTTTCTGTCTTTAAATACAACAATCCCCAACATCAGTAAAATAGTGAGTGATAGTAAAGAGAAGGAAGTTGTTACAGTTCATACACTCTTCTTAAAAATTGACCATTATCTATCTTTTACAGATGAGGAAACTGGGACTTCACTTGGTGGCACTGACTATTTAAGCCTAAAGTCACAACAAAAGTAATCAGAGTGTATCAATGCCCCTAACTTCAACATCAGTGTCCCTCACATTGCAAAGCACTGCCTCTTTAGTGTTCCTTTTTCTTTCTCTCACTTTTTTTTTTTTTTTCCAGAGACAGTTCTCATTCTGTCACTCAGGCTGGATTGCAGTGGTATGATCACAGCTCACTACAATCTCAAACTCCTGGGATCCAGTGATTTTTCTTCCTCAGCCTCCCAAGTAGCTAGGACTACAGGTGCATACCATCATGCCTGGCAAATTTTTATTTTTTTTCCCGATTTTTTGTAGAGATGGAGTTTTACTATGTTGTCCAGGCTTGTCTTGAACTCCTGGCCTCAAGCGATCTCCCACCTTGGCCTCCCAAAGTGCTAGGATTATAGGCATGAGCCACCACACCTGGCCCTTTGTCTTTCTTAAAGGCAGTTCCCTCTTTTTATTTCCTACCCTACTCTGATGATTTGTATTGATATACATATCACTTTAACTCTATTTCAGGAATTTTGAGTTAAGG
>NW_012148463.1:1985479-1985958 GCF_000956105.1 Propithecus coquereli
GTTCCCTCTTTTTATTTCCTACCCTACTCTGATGATTTGTATTGATATACATATCACTTTAACTCTATTTCAGGAATTTTGAGTTAAGGAACTGTTGTTAATTTCTTATGAAATTTTCTCAGTACATTGGATAATTCTTTTAGTAAATATTGATGAGTTGACTATTTAAAATTCTTAGTTATTTCCTGTTTCAAAAATAATCAGAGATGGCTTAAAGAAATACAGAAATAACATAAGGAAGCAGAGATGGAAAATAATTTATGAATTGTTAACAAATAGAAAATCTGCTTGTGAGTGCCCTCCCCATTAAAGCAAGGAGGGTGAGATAAATCTCTTTAAAGAGGCATCATATTCAATCATATAATTATAGTACAGTTGTTAAGAATTTGGGATTTGGAGTTGGAGAATCCAGGTTTAAATTAGAATATTAATCACTCCCTAGCTAAGGGAACTTGAGCAAGTCACTAAATATCTGCAAC
>NW_012148463.1:1986214-1987581 GCF_000956105.1 Propithecus coquereli
AAATAAAATAAAATAAAAGATTAAGAAATAAAAGATCCAAATGCTTTTCATTGGCAAAATCACTCAAACAATGTCACCCAATATAAAATTATTTTGAGAAATTGATTGTGTTGATTCTAGATACTAGATAAAGTCAAGAAAACTAATTCACACTTTACTTCATACACATTATACTTACTGGTGGTATATAAAGGCCCTGTTAAATTTTGAAGAACTGGAGAAGGATTAGGCAATGTCCAAAACTCAATGGGCTTATTGTCTTGTAAGAGATAAATAAAATAAATGATGACAACGCTAGTGTAACAGTTCCAGTGTAGGATACTCACATATTTGAGGAGAAAGTCATTCTATGCTCAGAATGGTAAAGAGATGTTTTATTAGGTAGATATAGTGAAAGATGATGATTAAAATTTAGGATGTAGCAGAGATATTATCACAAAGAAGTACATGCAGTCTTAAGGAAAGTTTTAAGAAATGAAAACATTTCAAGGAATGCTAAGAAATTCTGCCCATCAGAGAGTACAATATTCAAACTCATAGCAATGTCACTACAAACATTACAATTGTTCCAGTATATCATGTGCTTTTGATGATCCTATCCAAAGTTGGGTCCAATTTCTGATCAGCTAAAACTTGATTTTTGCTTCTCTCATTCAATTTAGGGTGTCTCAGTGCAAGTGAGTAATGTAAATGCACCCTACTTCATTTTAAAATAAGTAATGTACTCATAAACAAGGGATGCTTGGTAATAAATCATTTAAACTTCATAACCATTTAGTACATCAGCCTATTAACACCTCCAATGGCACCTCTATGCAAAGAATGTACATCAAATGACATGTTCAGGGACAGAGGTGGACATGGGGAGTGGCTTATTTGTATGGTTTTTCTGAACTTACAGTCTGCACACTCTCTAAATGGCTTTTCTCTTTTATGTGGGGTCTAATGTTCATTTTGCAAGTTGTCCTGAACATCTATAAATTGTTTTTCTCTGTCATGTTTTCTAATATAAAGCTTTCACATCAATAGTTGCAGAAACATTATGCAATTTTCAGGTACATTCTTATCCCCCAATCGTGGGTCGTAGAAAGGAGAAACATATAATCACTCCTATCCTGCTGTAAATTTTCAAAATGATACACAATTAGTGAATTGATCTGGCAAACTCCCCTATGGAAATCCACTCCTCAGAGTGCTCATTGGCTCTCCAGAATTCAGAACTGTTGTAGCTCCTTTTTTTACTAAATAGCAGCTCCCCTGGGGTTCAACTAATATGTTTTTTTCATTCCTAAATTGCTTTAGCAACAAGATTTGTGTACGATAACCACTGAAAGTCCAGCCCATCTCAGCAAGTTAAGGTTGACAAT
>NW_012148463.1:1987631-1987955 GCF_000956105.1 Propithecus coquereli
AGGTCTGCAGAACTAAATCCTTCTATCTGGAAGTGCCTTTCATATTGTAGCATAGTCATTGACTTCTACCTCTTGCTAATGATTCTTCAAATGATACTGCACCCATAAGAATGTGTGTGGGTGTGTTGGGGCAACTCCTGAGAAATTATGAATAAAAAACCTTGTCATTTTGTCTTCTTAGTCTTTCAGGCTGTGTATATTAAACACTTCACATTATTATTATTTTAAAACATTTCATAAGTAGTGTAGCCATCCATTTTAGTATTCTTTTGACATTTCCATGATTTTTAATCATTCTTGTGCTTAGCTATACAATGGAAAAAA
>NW_012148463.1:1988005-1988752 GCF_000956105.1 Propithecus coquereli
TATGTTTTTTTCATTCCTAAATTGCTTTAGCAACAAGATTTGTGTACGATAACCACTGAAAGTCCAGCCCATCTCAGCAAGTTAAGGTTGACAATATTATCTTGCCTGTTTTTGAAGGCAGAGAAATGACATTTGCTGTTGTAATTAAGGTACTGTAAATTTCTTTCCTGTCACATGTTCTCAACCTTTATGGAAACTCTGTCCTTTCTGTCCTTCTCATTCACTCACTGTTTTTATTTATTATCCCAATTTCTTTCCACAATAAATATCTATTAAATGCTTCTTCTGTACTGTTAGCCATATCAACAAATAGAAGTTTTTCAGTGATACTCTTCCTTGCATTTTGACCTCACATTCATTGGCATTTATGCCAACACTACTAGGTATGTAAGGATTATATGTTAAAGAGAATACATTCATATTTAATCTCAAATTAAATATGACGACGATGATGATGATGATGATAAATGTGGCTGTGTTCAAAATCTGCTGATGCAAGCAGGACCAAATGTGTATTGCAAACTTTCTCCTCTGTAGTACAAAAAAGAAGTATTTTGAAAATTCTTCACATTTCAGAGGAGTGGAAAGCATTAAACGTGCAAACCTTGACCCTGGACTTTTAATGGTTAAATTAGCAAGTTGAATTTTCCAGAGATCAAAACTAAATAACTAACTAAATAAAATAAACAACAACAGCAAAACACTCAAATAAGAGGAGTGGAGCTTTGGAAATCATTACTCTACCTA
>NW_012148463.1:1993521-1995445 GCF_000956105.1 Propithecus coquereli
AATAAATAGACCAGTGTACATTAGCCACATTTTATCTCCAACCCAGATCAATATGTTGGTCTATCACCCAAATCTAATTTCTTTTTTTTCAGTTGTCCCCCACCCTCAGCCCAATTTACTTTTTCTTTCTCATAGGTGCCTTTGAGATTGAAAAGATCTGTTTCCTAGAGCTAATTCTGCCTTTATAAAAGCTGGATCATGTCTCCAAGCCTCAGTTTTCTCAATTGTAATCCCCAAGTTTCATTCTATCACTGACTCTTTATGCTTCCCTACATGGACCAAAAACCAGAGTTATAATAGGTCATGATAAGCTAAAAAATACATGAGAAAAGTGAAATGTAAACATTTATTATTTTAATCAATGCTACTCACTTTCACCCATATACATTCTAATCCTTCCTTATAGATGCATTTCTGTTTTCACTTTACCCATAAGAACACTTTCCACCATTTGGGCTCATTGTGTCATCCTATTCTCTGACTTTATGATTCTTCTATGAACAACACATTTTGGTATTTAGTTATATGATATCACAGATGAAATTTACCTCAATAATGAAAAAAGGACTCAACAACTATGTGCTATACAAGAATATTCATTAATTTAGGATTTGTAATATTTAAAGATAATTTGTAAGCGTATTTAATAATTGAGAAATGACTATATCAGTTGATTTCTAAACTTATAATTGCAGTGTTTCCTTGGTTTGAATGTGTATTTATTTATTTATGAATGAATGAATGACAAGGTCTCGCCCTGTTGCCCCGGCTAGAATGCAGTGGTGTCATATAGCTCACTACAATCTCAAACTCCTGGGATCAAGTGATCTTCCTTCCTTAGCCTCCCTAATAACTGGGACTACAGGTATGCACCACACCTGGCTAATTTCTCTATTTTTTGTAGAAACGGTGGGTGGAGGGTGGGAGCCTCACTCTTGCTCAGGCTGGTCTCTAACTCCTGGCCCCAAGCAATTCTCCCACCTGGGCCTCACAAAGTGCTAGGATTACAGGCTTGAGCCACTGTGCCTGGCTTGGATGTGCTTTTAGATGTCAGCAGAATAATCCTACCATAAGCCCATTAAAAGTACAAGGATAGTGGTGCCAATGGGGAAAAGGGTACAGTGTCGTGCCTGGTGATTACTAACATGCACAGGTAAGGAAGCAAATGCGAGGAGCTGACTATTTTTGCAATTTGTACTGAGTTTAACTGTTCCTGCCAGTGGAGGGCCGATTCTGAGTGCACAACTCTATTGACATTTGGGACTGGATAATGTTTTGTTAAAGGGAGCTGTTCCGTGCACTGTAGGATGTTTAGCAGAATCTACGGCCCCTGCTAACTAGATGCCAATAGCAACAAGGGAGACCAAAAGCAAGTTCCCCACTAGTCAAATATCCATTAGAGGGAGTATGGGCAAAATTGCCTCTGGCTGAGAACTACCATTCTAGACCTAAATCCTTGCAAATTTAAAGCAAAGGTATCCAAATGATGATCGTATCTAAATTGTTACCAGTCTGTGGCAAAAAGTGAGACAAATTGAGGACATGGTTGGAAGAAGTTTTTATTGTAATGATCCCTTTTATCCAAATTCAAAGGACTTCTCGTTCTTTAATAAAAAGTGTTTAAACACTTTTATTTAACTATGTTGATTATATGTGGCATTTTCATTACTTTTTATGTTGTTTTAATGTTCTTGATGGCTCTCTATCAAGTTCTCAAAAGTTATTTTGAAAATTTTTGCCTGGTAAAAAAATCTGAAAATTGGGACTCCTTGCTTTAGACCACAGCAAGTGACTTTTTCTCCTTTAGTCAGATTTGAATGGTATCATTCTGGGATCTATATTGAACTAATTATCACGTAACTAACTCAAAATAGGCAGCCACTTGCAAGAACAAAGAGGACACAAAAATAAAGGAAAACAGTTT
>NW_012148463.1:1995495-1996437 GCF_000956105.1 Propithecus coquereli
ATTTGAGGGCACAGATATAGAATATCTATCCATCATTGCAGAAAGTTCTATGAAACAGTGTTGAACTAGAACATTTTTTTGAGGCAGTCAGCTCTGTTATTCTGAAAAGTTATCCAAAGGACCTTTTTGTTAATTCTCAAATGTAATTTTTGAACCAAATCATAATTACATCATTTGAAACAAAAGCATTAGCTTATTTCCCTTATCATAGACCAGTTGCACAGAAATTTACGTGTGTTTATGCCAAGATAGCATCACATCAAAATTTCTCATTTTACATCATGCAACCCAAGAATCAGAGAGGTTTAGCAGCTTTGCCAAACCACCTAGCTAGTTCAAATAAGAAGAGGTAAAACGCAATGGAGAGAACCTAACTCAGAGCTGGGCCTTCTGTTCCACAGAGGAATCAGGGACAGGTAAGTTTACTAATATGTGCAAGCACAGTTGCAAAGTACCTGGTGCTAAGACACTAAGGGACTGCTTTTGCGCCTTTACAACCCCAGTGTGATTTCAGTTTTGTGTAGATGCAGGAACTATAGAGAACAAGGTGGCATTAGAAATCCTTCCTGTGCTCACAGCTAGAGTAGAATCCTCAGGAGTCTCTGCTTTAAATTAGCTCTGTATTTCCAGAACTGGATCACAGACAACCCTGGTGGACTATAATATTTAGCACTGCAATAAATCAGTGCTTCCTCTCTGTTCCTTCAGCCCTCCACAGCCTCCACCGACTGAAACAGCCCAAGATGTTTATATTCCATTCCAAATGTACATGCTTTTACACAGCTCATAGTTATGAGAATGTCTTTGGATAGTTGTAGGGTTATTCATCAAGTAGAAGAAGTTCAATTCTATTTGGTAATTATTATCACAGAAATTCAAGTAAATGCCAGAATGGAGTTTTTAAAACACACTTTTTAGGAACACTCTCTTCAATGACCTGAG
>NW_012148463.1:2006120-2008054 GCF_000956105.1 Propithecus coquereli
ATTACTCCTGCCTTCTACCAAAGCCCACCTGCCCACCATGCTTCAAAGCTCTCATGCCCAACAGCAATGGCTCCCTTCTCTTCTGCCTCCCAACCCTTGTGCAAGTGCCTCTCATTGGTGCAATCTAAACCAGAGCCCTGCTGGGAAAAGGAATGTGAGAAATGAGTTTTCCAGGCCCCCAGCCTCTGCGATACAGAGAAGACTGCAAAAGTTAGGTGAAATAATGCTTAGATGCCAACAGGCAGAACAGCATGGCTTTTGTCCTAAAGAAAACATAACTCAGGGTAAGCATTTGTATGCTTTATTAGCTTTGTCCCACTATTTTGGGAAGGTTTCTATCCTTAAATAGAATTCAGTCTAATATTGTCAGAAATTGATTTGGTTGATTTCTACAAAGATCTTCATTTTGGCTTCATTACTTTCTCATTTAGACATGTGGCATGAGCATGGGCAAAGACAGGTAATTGTACTGGTTATTGGAATCAATTTATTTCTTATTTGTGAAGACACTAGTCTAGGATTGAATAAATTTTACCTTTTAAAGTGTTCTGGCTAAGGGATTTTCATGTTGTGACTTTATTTTAGAAAAGTTAGGCTGGTCTGGGGAACTGAACAAATACAACATTATTTGGAAATGTAACTTACAGTCAAAGCCATGAGTGGTAATGTGTCTATTTTATTGCAACAGTCTAAGATCACCCTACAGCAATAGTCCTCTACGTAAGGTTCCAGGGACAGTAACACCAATATCAGATGAAAACATGTTAGAAATGCAAGTTCTCAGGTCACACCCCACAACTAACACTAGGTCTCTGGGTTTGAACCCCGATATCTGTATATTAAAAAGCTCTCCAAATAATTCCAAGCCAAGATAAATTTGACAACTGTGGCCTACATTATAAGGAATTGGGAACATTGCTTCAAGAGCTGCATTTGAGAGAATAGGCCATTGTTATCGCCAAGTTTTCTGTGAGCATTGTGCAGGTGACTATGTAGAGGATGTTACAATGAATCAGGCTATAAGCCATTAGCATAATCACAACAAAGCGACTCTACTAATATCCTTCATTTTTTCTCTTTCTCTTTTTCTACTCTCTCTCAATCCTCTGATGCTAGCACTTACATTGAGGTAATTTTAGTGATTGATGGTCTCCAACTAGCTGTCCTTGATGTAATTCCTGACCTAAATTTCCAGGGCATAAGACCATGCAGTGAGGGTAAGGATACAGTGTGACGTGTTTGAGTTCTATACGACTGAGGATAGTCATTGGGAGACAATTGTCCTTAGGTCTCTCACAATTCTGGACATTTCACAAACAGAGGAATTGACTTTATTCTGGACTATTTTTTTCAAAGATGTTTGTATACTGAAGTTTTGGGGGACATAATGTCTCCCTTAGATTAAAAGGCAGGTTTTCTTGCAGTCTTCCATGAAACAAATAGTGTCTCTCTCCAGAAAAAATGGCAGGGAAGCTTATTCTCCTTTTTTATGAATTGAGTTCCCCAGATTTATGAGTCCTCTCCTGTAATGCGTCCCATGATACGTGCAGGTGTTACCTAACCCTGTTCCAATTTCCCTGTGGGAATTGAGACTCAAGGAACCAATGCACATGCTGAGAACTCTGGCTATTAGTATTGCTGTGAGTAGTAAACCACCCTCCACCTCTAACCCATGAGTCAATTATCTTCTTCCAGCCCTGTGAAACTGTGGCAGGCTAACTATTTAGCTTGCAATTAGGTTAAAACTCTTAACAATACTCAGAAATGTTCTCTTATTTTAATATTCGTACAGACCAGTGACTACTTTGTGCCTCCCAATTTCTTCCCCTTTGAATAAGAGTATCCAGGGCCCATTGCATCACTGTATGTTGGGTGTGTGGGGACAAATAACATGTCTATTTATTTCCCAGGTCTTTATACAAAGAAAAAAAAAA
>NW_012148463.1:2008104-2010286 GCF_000956105.1 Propithecus coquereli
CATAGCTCTTTGTGAAAGCCTGTTATATATACTCCAAATAGAGTTAGTATTTATTTGGCAGTAATTCATGACCGGCCTAGGTTGTCACTATGGAGGGACCGTTATGAACTAATTGCCATGTAGGAGTATGATTTTTGTTTATAACAATATATTCTTGATTGAATATCAGTCTTACTGCAATTATGTGATAGGATAAATATATGAAAGCACAAGTTTGTTGCACTGAAATAGAATCACGTTCAAGACTTCTTAAAAGTTGATTTTAAAGTAAATGAGGCCACACTATGTAAATATCATGGAATTATTATAAGTATTATAAAATGCTATAGTTGTGATAGACCTTCTTGTCTGTTGTTAAAGAGCAGTTTTGTTTTGAAGAACAAAGCATGAAGACAAAATGAAGCTGAAGCTAAGCACCTTGCCCAGGTATTGCAGCTCATGACTCACGAACTTAAGGAAAGGACCCTCTTTTAGTATATCCTCTCCAGAGCATTATGTGCTCAAGCAGTTTGTACTTAGGAGATAAACTAGACTTTGAACTTTGCTATTTTTATGAATTGTAATGATCAATTATTGCCAGGAAAAGTCACTATCAAGCCAATTTATAAGTCTAGGCATTGTAATATTACAAGAGTAATGTTACCAGAGAAATTAAGATTGTAAGATAAAGTTTATGATCTAGTTCTTGTGTTTGAGAAGTAAACAACCTATGATTTATAACCTCAGAATATGCACTATGTTACTAAACCCATGATGTTAGATTTAGAAAATAAGATATCAGTAAGTAGAGCCCCTTAATATCTTATTTGCAGTAGACTCTACAGTCAAATATATGGCAAAAATAAAGTCTGGAAGACTAAGAAATGGTGTGCAATAACCACTGAATGCAAACAAAGACTGCTCATGTTCAGTAATAAAAGAATGGATGAACCTGCAGAGCATAGTCAGGAGTCATCTCAGTTTCCTGAACTATCAAATTGGGTGAAAATAGGAAATTGCTGATAAAACATTACTCCTGCCTTCTACCAAAGCCCACCTGCCCACCATGCTTCAAAGCTCTCATGCCCAACAGCAATGGCTCCCTTCTCTTCTGCCTCCCAACCCTTGTGCAAGTGCCTCTCATTGGTGCAATCTAAACCAGAGCCCTGCTGGGAAAAGGAATGTGAGAAATGAGTTTTCCAGGCCCCCAGCCTCTGCGATACAGAGAAGACTGCAAAAGTTAGGTGAAATAATGCTTAGATGCCAATAGGCAGAACAGCATGGCTTTTGTCCTAAAGAAAACATAACTCAGGGTAAGCATTTGTATGCTTTATTAGCTTTGTCCCACTATTTTGGGAAGGTTTCTATCCTTAAATAGAATTCAGTCTAATATTGTCAGAAATTGATTTGGTTGATTTCTACAAAGATCTTCATTTTGGCTTCATTACTTTCTCATTTAGACATGTGGCATGAGCATGGGCAAAGACAGGTAATTGTACTGGTTATTGGAATCAATTTATTTCTTATTTGTGAAGACACTAGTCTAGGATTGAATAAATTTTACCTTTTAAAGTGTTCTGGCTAAGGGATTTTCATGTTGTGACTTTATTTTAGAAAAGTTAGGCTGGTCTGGGGAACTGAACAAATACAACATTATTTGGAAATGTAACTTACAGTCAAAGCCATGAGTGGTAATGTGTCTATTTTATTGCAACAGTCTAAGATCACCCTACAGCAATAGTCCTCTACGTAAGGTTCCAGGGACAGTAACACCAATATCAGATGAAAACATGTTAGAAATGCAAGTTCTCAGGTCACACCCCACAACTAACACTAGGTCTCTGGGTTTGAACCCCGATATCTGTATATTAAAAAGCTCTCCAAATAATTCCAAGCCAAGATAAATTTGACAACTGTGGCCTACATTATAAGGAATTGGGAACATTGCTTCAAGAGCTGCATTTGAGAGAATAGGCCATTGTTATCGCCAAGTTTTCTGTGAGCATTGTGCAGGTGACTATGTAGAGGATGTTACAATGAATCAGGCTATAAGCCATTAGCATAATCACAACAAAGCGACTCTACTAATATCCTTCATTTTTTCTCTTTCTCTTTTTCTACTCTCTCTCAATCCTCTGATGCTAGCACTTACATTGAGGTAATTTTAGTGATTGATGGTCTCCAACTAGCTGTCCTTGATGTA
>NW_012148463.1:2021656-2023429 GCF_000956105.1 Propithecus coquereli
AGTTCATCATAAATAGAATCATTTCTTAAGTAGAGAAAAGTTTAACTGTAGCTGTGCTTATATAGACTTGGCTTAGAGGTTTGGTGAGCTACTCTGTTTAAACAACTAAAGTTCCTCAGGAAATTTAACCCCTAAATATGACTCCTTAGTATAAGGAGTATTTTGAATTAAAGGCCCTTAGAGATCAACAGGCCTTGGAAGGGGCTTTCCCTCTATCTACATAGAATCAGATGAATTCATCAAAAAGAACAATTGACTTCTGTTCCCCTCTCTGTTATCTCAATATATTACAGGAACAAGATCAAGACTGTAACCAGACCTGGCCCAAATCATTTTAAATATAGTACCTGTGTCTCAGGTTAATTTAATTTGCCAAGAGAATCATTTACACGTTAGTCTCTTTCTCCACATCCATTCATTCTCTCAAGTATCTATTCATCCTCTCTGTAACCATTTATTGCCCCTAAACAGAATTACCTAAATTGCTCATCTACCCTTTCCTCTGAAATGAGAGTATATAAATTTCTGGACCCCCACTGGGATAGTGAGTAATTACTCTGTGATTCTCCCCATGTGCATGGTAAATAAATCTTTATCTTTTGTTAATCTGCCGTATTGTGAGTTGATCTTTCAGTGAATCTTCTGGTGCAAAGGGGAAGTTTCCCCTCACCCCCATACATTTCAATCTTTCCCTTCTCTATGATGTCAGTCCTCATATTTATTCAATACCTGTTGGAAGAGTATCAGCCATATAGCAGACATTTAATTAAGTGGTCAGGATTTGCAAAACAGATGGATGGGATGGACCCAGTCGTAAGATAGGTGGTGGTTTGACAGAGGTGATTCAAAGAACAGGAGGATGGAGGACACCAGATTAAAAAACAAAGTACAATTCAAGGTGAGATTGTGTGTGTGTGTGTGTGTGTGTGTGTGTGTGTGTGTGTGTTTGTGTCACGAAAGGGAGGACGTGTCGTCTATCTTTCCTAGGTCAGAGAAATCATGACAGGAAAAAGTGACACTTGAGCAGGACTTTGGAGAAAGAAGTTTTCTAATGACAAAAACAACAGAAAACACATGGAGCAGCTTTCTAGGGGATGAAACCATTTTAAAAGAGCACATCATTAGAAGGAGGAAGAGGCAGCTGGGCACCGTGCCTCATGACTATAATCTCAGCACTTTGGGAGGCCACTATGACTTGAGGCCAGGAGTTTGAGACCAGCCTGGGTAACATAGTGAGACCCTGTCTCTACAAAAACTAAATTAGCCAGGCATGGTGGCATGTACCTGTAGTTCTAGCTACTCAGGAGGCTGAGGCAGGAGGGTCCCTTCAGCCCAGGAGTTTGAGGTCGCAGTGAGCTATGATGACATCACTGTACTCTAGCCAGGGTGACAGAGTAACCCCCTGTCTCTAAAAACAAACAGAAAAGGAAAAGAAAGAGAGAGAGAAGAAGGAAGAGGAGCTGGAGCAGGAGAGGAAATTTTATAAAAGAAAAAGAAAAGAAAAGGCAACATGTCTATGGAAAGCTATACATATTTAGATATGACTCAAGGTTAAAGTTCAAAGATGAAAACACTGAAGAAGCAGATGGAGAGATGAAGAAAAGACAGAGTTTGTTTAGATAACGGGAAGTGTGCGTAGACTCCATTTGGTAGGCAAGTGTCCCTTTGAAATACTTTAAGCAGTGGAGAAAGGGTTTTTCTGTGTGTGTTCAAGTAAAATAATTTATCTAGTTGAGTAGGGAACAACCTGGAAAAGGAAGAGATATGAGACAG
>NW_012148463.1:2023479-2025885 GCF_000956105.1 Propithecus coquereli
ACATGACAGGAACTCAAAAAAATGAGATAATGTCTGAAGATGTAGATGAAAATAACCTCACCGTGGGAGATACCTAAACAGAGGGAAGGAGAGGGCCCAGAGAGAAAGAGAAGTGTGGTGAATTTAAATCTTCTGAGTCAGAGAATTGAGAGGAGGCCAGGCAACTGGAAGGGAAGGAGGTGGGGCAAACACGATATAAGATGCACAGACATGAAAAGCAAGGGAAGGAAAATTGATTTTCAGAAAGAAGTGTGGGATGAAATGCAGTAAACAGGGGGAAAAAAGAGTATTGCATTTGCAAATTTCTGTGTCAGCAGCGTACTATGAGAAACAGTTTGGATATAGATAATGGAGATGAGGCTAGATTGCAAGGAATATAGAAATTGGCACCAAATAAGTAGAAGTGGAGCCAGTGGGGAGGTGTAAGTAAAGAATGAGAAATGCCATCATGGGGAGTTCTTTTTCAGGAACAGGGAACCTTGGCTGTATTTTAAATGTGTTAGAAAAATAGACCACAAGGGAGAAATGGAAGAAAAGATAGAAGGAATAATTAATGGGGCAAGTTCTCAGAGACATTGACAAGTAGGTAAGATATTAATCAAATGAAGCATTCAGGTGGTGAATTTTTCAAAAGGGAGCAGAGATAATTCTGAAACAAAAGAAAATAAGTCAATATGATGAACAATCTGGGGAATGTTGGGATAGAAAGAAGGAAAGGTAGTTTTAAAATAGGATGTTGCTAGTAAAGAGTTCCAGATTTTTTTTTTCCCTTAAGTTCTGGAGTATTGGGAACAACAATGGATTCAGAATCAACAATGCTGTTGTGATTTCCAGATCCAACACTTGCTGTGAGACCTTGAACACATTGACTTATCCTAACCTCCCAGTTCTCATGTTCTTCTATTTTAAAATGAAGTTGTGATGGACACAGGGACATGATACCCAGATAATGTAACTGAGGTCAAGCTCATACTACTCACTGCACTACTACGGATGATAGTTTATTTATAGCTCTTATTTCATGAAGAGGCAGGCCATATTCTTCTGAATATTCCAAAATGATTTATTTTAGCTAAACATTTTCTAAACACAGTTATTTTGTAATATCTATTTTATAACATAGCCCATGGCATCCTAACAATTTTTCCAGGAGTCTGAATGAGCAGTTTTGGAGGTATTCGTACCTAGTCACTCTTTGACCCTAGTTATATTGAAGAGGGCATTATAACAGAATGTGGCCATGTTTTAGGTTCAATCTGTGGCTATAATTAGAAGTCGGTCTCTGCTAAGAGTTGGAAACCATTGTGTATCTGGGATTTGGAGCTGTTCTGAAACATGATAAGGAATTTGCTCATAGCTGGATATATGGGGGCAACCCATGCCGAAGGACAAGTGTGAGAAACACAGAAAAGTTTCACTTGAGTGTCAGTGACTTTATCCCTTCTGGAAGAGATTGTTCAGGTGCCTAATTACTCAGCCTGCTATACTGATTTCAATGTCATACTTAGTCTAAGCTGCAATTATTATGACTAGGGGAGTTTTCTTTCTTTCTTTTATGCCTATTGCTGAAAATTTGTTGTCAATAGCAATCCGTTCAGGTGCAGTGTCTAGTGTTTCAAGAACTACAGCTTCCCTAAAGTGAATGGAGATTCATAGCTGATAGCAAACCATTGTGGTGAATGAGTTCACACCAGCAAAGCTATAACTGCATTCAAAGGACTAGCAGTTCAGTCTGATAGTGTCCTCCCGAGAAGAATAGGTTCCCATTTAAGCACTAGGATATGATAAAAGCATAGGAAATGGTTGCTTTGTCAATATTTCTCAATGGATTTACTTAGGATAACTATGACCTACCTCTGCTTTATAAATCATCTCAGAAGTTAACTTTTGAGTTCATGCTGAAATATGTCTCTGCCGGGAACAATCTGCCACTGACGGAAGAGTTAACACAAAGCAATTTTTTTTCATCTTTGGACGGCATCATCTTGCTTCTCTTTGATATTTCCAACTATCTTGCCTGGGTCTGATTTTACCAAATGGACAAAGGACTTGAGAAAAGCAACAGTTAAGGTAATGAATGTATTAGAGGAAAAACACATCATTTGGTTGTGTGTGACTTATCCATGAAAGCTGTGTGTGCAGAGTAAATGAACTGGGGACTTTTCTTTACTTTCCCTGGAGATGAAAGCTTGTACTATGTGTACACAATTACCGAACAATTTGTCAAATGAGTGAATTTAGTTGATTTACAGAAAAATCAGCAAAATGGATCTATTTTGTCTCTTTAGGAGGTCCAGCAGTCCTGTTAAAACTGAGTCTTAATAGGCCCCAAATTCTCAGTAATTGATGTAAACCCCTGAGTGAGTAGGTCCAATAGACATCTAAAAATTTATACATTAATTTCAC
>NW_012148463.1:2029875-2030747 GCF_000956105.1 Propithecus coquereli
TTTCTTCTTCCTGTGATGACTAGAACAGGAGCAGCCATCCTGGTATAATGATAGAAAATCCAAGAAACTCTTTCAGACTTCAGCTCTTCCTCCCTTGAATCACTGAACTAATCTCAACAACCACTTACATGGGATTTAGAGTAATACAAAAATAAAATAACCCTCAATAATCACTATCATTTGATTTATTCATGCTATGAAACAGAACAAAATCCCTAAGTAATAAATACACTGCCCAAGGGTTTGGTCAACCCCAGAGAGTCCGTAAGTAGGCTTCGGTATGCACATTATGCCTGACTTCACCACTGTGTAGGAGGACATTTCTCTTGTATTGCTAGTCTGGGTTCTCATTGTCTCAGGACAAAGGGCTGAGTCTTATGAACCAGGTTTTTGTTGTTGGCTGCTAGGTAAAGCTTGAACTGGCAGCATACGAAAATAAAGTTTAACATTTTTGGTATTAAGGTACAGTTATGTACCACATAATGATATTTTGGTCAACTGACCACATATAGGATAGTGGTCCCATAAAATTAAAATAGAGAAGGAAAATTACTGTGTCCTAGTGGCATTGCAGTCATCATAACATTGTACTGTAACACATTACTCACCTGTTTGTGTAGATGCTGGTGTAAACAAACCTACTGTGCTGCCAATCACATAAAAGTGTAGCACATACAATTATGTACCATACACAGTACTTAATAATGACATTGACTATATTACTGGTCTACGTGTTTACTGAACTATACTTTCTATCGTTGTTTTTGAGGGTACTCCTTCTAGGGATTAACTGTGAAACAGCCTCAGACAGGTCCTTCATTAGGGATTCCAGAAGAAGGCACTGTTATCATAGAAGATAACAGCTCCGTGTC
>NW_012148463.1:2031294-2032623 GCF_000956105.1 Propithecus coquereli
AATTGCATAAACCAGGTGTTCAGTTAGCAGATTAATAACTAAGCTATAATGTACCGTCAGTGTACAAGGTATCTGGACCAGGAGGTAGTAGAAATTCATTGGAAGGAGCTCTGGGGAGGAAAAAAAACTGGACATTAGGAAAACAGTAAAGACAAATAGTTAGATTAATGCAAAAACTTTCTTGTGACATGAAGGAATTTGGGTAAAACGTAGAGTGAATGGACAGATTTCATAAGAATTTGACAGTGGGATCGGGGTTATGTAGCTGACTAGGCTGAGATTTTGGGTCAGATTGTAGCTCCAGAGGGTGTTTTGAATGTAAGCGTGTCAGGCAACATGTGTATCAAACAGATTGTGTATAACCAGAGAGTTCTGCAAAGAGGCTGGAAGTCAATGTTCAAGTAGTTACTCTGTTAGCATTTGCTTACGGCTGCATGTAATAGAAAATGCAAACACCAGAGACTGCAACAAGATAAGAGGTTTATCTTTTACTCAGATAACATGATAAGAAGTTTATCTTTTACTCAGATAACAAAATACTTGGGAAGTAGATAACACAAGGCTATTGTAATGACTCAAATACGTAAGATCTGAGATGACTGCAATTCTTATGGAACTTCTTTGGTCACTATGTAAGAGATGTAGCAGAAACCAACAGCTATATTCAATGTTCACAACTACCAGGATGACAAGGACGCAGAACTAATTGGAATGGATACCTGGTCAATCAAAATGGATTGTGGGCATAAGCAACAACTAAAGTCATATGAGGATATAAGAACTGAATGTCAGCTCTGTCTGCAATTCAAATTTTATATCAATACCTCTGGCAGAAAGAAAAAAGAAAGGAAAACAACAAAAGGACATGTGTTAACTGAATGATTACTCTTTCTAAGACATTTTTCAAAAACCCTACCCAGTGACTTCTGTAGATATCTCATGGGTCCAGCCGTGTTCCATTACCAAACCCAGCTGCAAGAGAGTCTAGGAAATATAGAGCTATTTTTTTGTTTGTTTTTATTTAATTTCCTTGTTTGTTTTCTTGTCTCTTTATTTTTAAATTGGGCAATTTCTGCCCCCAGTAAAATCAGAGATTTCTTAATAAAGAAGAAATAAAGGAACAGATACTGGGCAAATCATTTCTGCAGTCCAGCTGTTTCTTCTTCCTGTGATGACTAGAACAGGAGCAGCCATCCTGGTATAATGATAGAAAATCCAAGAAACTCTTTCAGACTTCAGCTCTTCCTCCCTTGAATCACTGAACTAATCTCAACAACCACTTACATGGGATTTAGAGTAATACAAAAATAAAATAACCCTCAATAATCA
>NW_012148463.1:2036228-2037688 GCF_000956105.1 Propithecus coquereli
ATAAACCTTCCAATAGAGGTTAAACAGCTTAGTAATGTGAATGTGAGCAATTGGGTGTGGAAAGTCCAAGTAGGTCATTACAAGTTGAGCATCGTTTTATGACTTTCAAGATACTCATATACAGAATAGCCAAACGTTTTGTAATGCCTATAACAAGTTCTATTTTAGGGTAGCATAGGAAGCAATTGTATGTAAATTGAAAGATGCAGGAGTTCATATTAAGATGAGAAACCTTAATGAGAAAGTGCTATACTATATTGTTATTATCACTGAATTCCAATTTAATTTGATTTTTAATACCATTTTAACAGTATTTATTAAGGCAAATAAAGCAGTAGAAATTGAACCCGTTAAGGAGTAATCAGAATTGATAACAACAACAAATATAGGTCAAGGAAGAACATGCCACAGACTGTTTCTCTGCCCTTGTCTTAGAGCAGTGGTAGAAATTATTGGGAATGAAGAAGGTTTAAAACATACAGAGATTTTAACTATGGCTAGAAAGAGATCAGTGGAAACAAATATAAGACAGAGTGAATATTAAAAAAGTGAACAACCTCCCATCTTTATAAAGACTTTGTTATTTATAAGCATATTCTTTAAAAATGAAAATGACCTTGAAAGTTTCACACTTTAAATTACCAGCCGCTCATAGATCTGTGTGAAAAAAATACATTAGTTGAATTCAGCAAACATATACGTAACAGTGTTAAGTTACCAGTGTTAAGTTAAGGTACAAGATTCCACCTCTGGCCTCTGTGGCAGGCAGACCTCTAAGATGGCCCACCATGAGAACCATCTTCTGGTTTTTAAGCCTGTCCCTTTGTGTGTGGGCTGGCCCAAGTGGCTCAATTTTAACCAGTAGACTGTGACAAAGGTAATGGATTATCATTTTCATGATCAGGTTACTAACGTATTCTGTCTATTCTCTTCCCAGCCCGCGTTCTTTGATAAGCCAGTTGCCATGTTGGAGAGGCCCACATGGCAAAGAACTGAGGGCAGCTACTAGTCCAACAGCCCTTGACATACTTAATTCTGCAACAACCATGAGCTCTTAGAAGTAAATACTTACCTAGTTGAACTTTGGACAGGTGCAATCCCAGTAGATGCTTGGATTGCAGCCTTGTGGGTAAACTTGAGCAAAGGGCACAACTAAGCCATGCCCAGACTCCCAACCCTCAGAAACTGTGGAAAATAAATGTGTGTTGGTTTAAGCTACTATATGTGGGGTACTTTGCAACACTGGATAACTAACACAGATTTTCAGGAATAGATAAAAGGATGAGATTTTGATATCCAGAAATTCTCAATATAGATGAGAAAACTCCTGAGAACATTAATAACCAGAATTCTGGCTAGACTGTATCTATCTCCATCTCTATCTCTATCTCTATCTCTATCTCTATCTCTATCTCTATCATCTCTATCTCTATCTATATATATACACACACATTTATATG
>NW_012148463.1:2039713-2045737 GCF_000956105.1 Propithecus coquereli
TATGGTTCTGGAGGCTGAGAAGTCCAAGAGCTTGGCACTGGCACCTGACCTATAGTGGAAAGCAGAAGATGTCACATGGTGAGAGAGAGTTAGAGAGCATGCAAGACAGAGAGAAAAAAGGTGGCAAAACTCCTGTGATAACTAACCCAGTCCTGTGGTAACTGTATTAACTTATTCACGAGGGCAAGCCCCTCATGAGCTAATCACCTTTTAAAAGTCCCACCTCTAACTATCACCATACTGGCAATTAAATTTCAGTAAGTTTTAGAGGGGACATTGTAGCCGTAGCAGTATGATATAAAAAGCCTTACCTAGGCTTTATGCTGAGGGCACGTATCAATTCAATCTTTTCCCACGGCTTTCTTCTCTAAGTTGAACAGTACTTACTCTCAGTAAAATGCTACATTTTAATCAGTATTTCTCTATTAATTCCCCAGAGTGACTGATGATTGGTAGCAAAAGAGTAAAGTATTCCTGACATATCATAGAATTAGCTTCAAAATCTCACCTTGATTCCTACCAGTGAACCATCTTGACTCCATACCTGCTACCCACTTCTGAGCTTTACTACTAGTACACTCTGGATTGAAACTACCCCAAGATGCCTGATATTATTACCAGCTTCTAAGCCCACTTCCAACATGCCCTACCATCCCCCTCTGTTTTCTCACTGAACCTCTTTCATTGCTTCAGCTTTTTGGGTTATGAATCCATTTCATTTCTCCACTGTCTGCCTGCCTGCCACCCAGAGACCATCACATCTATCTACTAAGGGCACAGAGAACACATTGGACTTTACAATCAGACATACACAGATTTTAATCTCAACTTTCCAATTTGAATGCTGTGCCACCGTGAACAAACCATGTAAATTCTAAATCTCTATTTCCTCCTGGGGAAATGTTAAATTTAATGCGCTACAAAGTGCCTGGTAAATAGTACAGACTTTATAGATGTGGATTATTTTCCTTCCTCATTTCTACAATCTCATATAAATCAATCTGAA
The DNA here is from genome assembly GCF_000956105.1 of Propithecus coquereli. NCBI lineage: Eukaryota > Metazoa > Chordata > Mammalia > Primates > Indriidae > Propithecus > Propithecus coquereli. The sequence continues at coordinate 2,040,720 of NW_012148463.1, forward strand.
GGAAATGCTTAACTGTGAGGAAAAAAAAAAAGACAGAGAATTGCACTGTATAATTTCTGAAGAGAACTCACCATTCTCCTGAGCGATTTATCTGTCAGAATAAAGAGTTGTGTTCACTACATTCTTTCGTTTTGAGAAGTGGTTGCGCCCTAGGAGATGTGGTGATGAAAGGAACATGCTTTCTTCTTCACAAGCACAGTACAGCATGCTGTTGACTGGTGAATGTTTCCATAGAAACAGCAGAATGGCCGCTGGGGCAGGAGGTACATTGGAATTTTTTACGGGGGCTTTTTCTTCCCTTTAGCAGCCAGTGGCAGTCCTGGTTTGGTTGAGCTTATAAGCAGACAAACATTGATTTGAAGCTGCATGATTTCAAGAGGAACCAAGCTCAAAGCAAACTTTCAACATGTGGTCTTCTCAGTTTAGGCAGAAAGAGAAGACTTTTAGACATATGTTGTGCTGACACTAAATCAAAGAAAGCATCAATCACCCATTATTCAGTTAAAATGATACTTGTGGCTAGGAAAACCAGCAGAACTGGCTATGCATTTGTGGTCAAATTATTGATTTAAATACCTTGGAGTAAAGAGTCAGTGCAAAATACCTAGGTCTATCAATCTATTAAAGGTTTACTTATACATTCTGAGTAATAGGTGGTCATATGGGCCTCCCCATTTCTAGGATTAGAGAGCTCTCTATTGATAAAAATGGTCCATTCCACTATTGGACAGCTTTAAGTCTATTCCTCAATTGCACTGAAATTTATTTCCATTTTTCAAGCAGAAAGATAATAATAGAAAAAAATCTATCCTTGGCAATGTAGGATTTGGAGGTAGGTGTAAGTGTGGAGTAGGGATCTATTGATTTTGGTGCTGATAAATTTATTGATTGTTAGTTCTTATCATGAAAGGTTTTTTTTTTTTTTTTTTTGCATTTTCAGAAATACTTGGGCTTTTCTGTGTCTCAGGATGATGCTTTAGAGTTTATGTAACTCATTTCTTAAACGGTCTACTGAAACATATCCTGGGTTCTATCAAATTTTTGATAGTTCCTTATTTTTCACATTCTACCTACCTTTTAAAAAAGACAGATATAATAATAATACAGAAAGGCATTTTGTGTATATGGTGTACAGTTATGGATCATATGACTTGAAGAGTTTGAAAGATTTATTTGGAAAATCAAAGATAAATTAATTTTCAGAAGAGAGTATCTCAATCAAGTTTTTCCACATCCCTGGAAGGTCTACACCAATTGAAAAACACTAAATTTTAAGTTTTATTTCTCTAAGCCTGTACATCAAAAATGATTGTGGTGGGGGATTGGGGGTTCTGACTAGTTGTTCAGGAAAATAATAGGCTTCAAATAATCACATCGACTTTTCTTCTATATTTTTACTTTAGTCACTGAAAAGCTTATTAATTCAAGAGTGGCCTGATAAAAACAAGCTGTGACTACTTTTACAAGTTAATCTTAAACAGCTAGAAGGGCATAGATAACATGTTCAGAACAAGCAATATTGCTAAGAAAAATATAGAGTAATTTATTACATGGTTACTTACTTGTAATTTGCAGACTGGATGGAAAGGCAAAACGGAATAAAAAGTTGAAATGGCAAAAAAAAAGCCTAATCACAGGATAAGGTTTATATTTCATTTTCTACACGTTATTTTCAATGTAGTTTATTTTCTTTTATATAAGTTTGTACAGTATGTAACACTGTAACTCCAGTTACAAAGTTTTCTTTTTGCTTACTCTGCCTTGGTTATTAAGGGCCTTTTGGTTACTCATTATCCCCTGCAATCTAATTTACCTAATGATCTACGATACCCTTATCTGGTCTGTTGACTTCTTTCCTTTCAAATTCTTCCGCTATCCCGATTTGTGCATATGCAATCTCCCTAATACTTTCACCCTTTTCCTATAACATTTCCCCAATCATCTTACCTTAACCAAAATCTGGCTCACTTCTGATGTCAAGAAATCTCTGCAGAGGAGATGTCACGTGTTCCCAAACCTTGGTATCTCATGGAGGGGAGCTGAGGATGCAATCATTCTCATGCCTCAGTATCACTGCTAGGTCATTCCTTCCCTCCATTTCCTAACCTCCTAAGTTCCTTCAAGATTCATGTCATCCACCTATAATCTTCTCTTCCCCATGTGGTTGCTGAAATCTGCAGACATTCTTCATTAAAATTTTGTTTGTGCTCAGTTATTGACAACCTCATCTTCGACTTTCATTTCATCTTCTCTATTTTAAACACACAGTCCCAGGGTCATGTCATAGATTTTCTTAGCAAACAAAATTTCCAATGTAATAAATTCAAACTGGTTACAGCTTTCTAGATTTTCAGCTCATCTAATTGATGACATTGAAAGAAATTTTTAACCTTTATGGCAGAGAGAGTGTTAGCAAATATTCCAAATGAGTGGGGATTTTGTTTACTTTTAAAACTCCCTTAAAACAAATCCATGTGGGTAATTCCAGTTAAAGTAGACAGAGTAAAAAGAGGATGTGCAGCATCCATCCCTTGCTTCTTTTGCTTAAATGACTTTGGAAGCCATGCATTGAGATGGTAACAGGGAAATATGAAGGAAAACCGAGTCAATTCCTAGCTAGATGGTATAAAGAGTCCTCACTAACACATTTCAAAATGTTCTCGCCTTAGAAATGACCTCTTGTTGTGCTAGCCAATGAGAATATGAGGATTTGTTTGTTCTAGCAACTAGTGCTAATTATCCCAAATAGTACAGTCTGCTTTCACTTACTTCCTTTGTCATTGACTTCCTTTCCTTTTACGTAGTGACACACTCTTTCTCCCTCTACTTCCCTTTTCATCTGGTTTGTATTTTATGGCCTATACTTATATTCAACATGTTGTTAATTCATCCGTCACTCTTTATACTTTCTCCTTTTGTCAAAACCTCAACCTTAGATCAATAACCATCTCTATTCTCTAGGGTTGCACCCAAGTACTTGAATGTTATTATCTCTATAATGTCATGATCATCTCCTTAAAAGAGTACTTTACACTGTAAAATATTTGATCATATTTCTCTAGGATGTTTTCAAAATACTCATAACATACTTGTAAGTAACATAATTCTTAAAAAAAGTCTCTCTTTTCTGCTTTCATTTTTAGCTAATTAATATACCTCACACTTCATTGAGAAAATAGAAACAACTAAAAAAGGAATCCCTGCTTCTTCTACCACCAAAAACATTTTAAAAGTATCATTCTCTGCATCAGTCATTGTCTTCTTCTTCCACCCACCTCTCCCCTCCCTCATTGCAATGAAGGAAGTATTCCTCCTTTTCGTGTGAAGGGCTAATCCCTTCCTATGAGTTCTGGATTCCGTTACCTCTCATTGTCTCAATGAACTCAATATGTTCCCCCAAATTTCTCGTAATAATTCTCTCTAGAAAAGACACATTTATTTCATATGTGCTTCAGCTACTTCCTTATTTCTTGTTCCACTTTGCACTCAAACTTTCTGGAAGAAATATTAATATTTCAACATCTGCTGTTTTCACTTTCTTACCTACAATTTACTCTTCAGTCTATGACTTCTGTGCATACTATTTTGCAAAAATTGCTCTTAAGACATATGAAAATGACCACTATATCCTAGAATACAATGGAGCACTTTTCCATATCTTTTTAGAACTCAGCAGCATATAGCAGGATCGAGGACTTCCCCTCTCTGGAAACACATTTGTATGTCCCAAATTGCTACTCTGTCTTTATCTTTTGACAAAATCCCATTGTACCCAAATGTCTGAATTCTTCCTCTTTCAGTTGTTTCGTTTTCTGTTTTCTTTTCCTAGATGCCTCAATTTACTTTTTTGTCTTGGAAAATAATCTATAATGCCTTAACTACCAAATTTTTTTCTTTTTCTTTTCTTTCTTTTTTTTTGAGACAGCATCTCTCCATTCTCCATCACCCAGCCTAGAATGCAGTGATGTCATTATAGCTCACAGCAACCACAAACTCCTGGGCTCAAGCGATACTCCTGCCTAAGCCTCCTGAGTAGCTGGGACTACAGGCATGCACCACCACACCCGGCTAATTTTTCTATTTTTAGTAGAGATGGAGTCTTGCTCTTGCTCAGGCTGGTCTCAAATTCCTGAACTCAAACAATCCTGCTGCCTCGGCCTCCCAGAGTACTAGGATTACAGGCGTGAGCCACCACACCCGGCCCTTTTTTCTTATTTTGATCCCTCTTCTGAGCATATTCAATTTACTTCATGGTATCTTCACTAACATGGCTCAAAATTGCCCAGACTTAACATGTCCTAATAGGATGCTGGATGTTTTCTTCCGAAGTTCTTCCTATATTTTTGTACATCTCTGTGAATATTCTCCCATTAGCATGCTACAAACCTATTTCATTATTGACAACTCACTCTACCTCAACCCAACATTCGCTCTATAACCAAGCCTGTTTATTTTACATTAAACGTGTACTTCAAATTCATGCCCTTCCATCCAAATCTTTGCCTTATCTCTCTCTTGCTTTATTGCAACAGCTTTAGACTTGCCCCTGTTGTAATTCTCAGACCATTGTCTCACCCACTCCCAATTTAAATCCATTTTGCTGCACAACTGCTAGAATTTTTTTTAATCATTAGTGGGGTTATATCACATACCATATTTAAATTACTAATAGCTTCCCTTTGCATTGTTTTCAAGAAATTTCAATCACCTTTTTATGGATTACAAAACCCTATGTAATCTGACCCCTGCCTAGCTTTTCAGCTGTATCACCTTTCTTCTTTGCTTACTATTATATGTTCAAGATCTTTCAGTTTTTAAAATAAACTTTAATTTTTAGAACAGTTTTATATCTATAGAAAATATAGTTCCCATAAACCCTACAGTTAGTTTCCGCTATCATTAATATCTAACATTAATATGGTATCTTTGTTATAATTAATGAACTAATATTGATATATTATTAATAACCAAAGTCCATACTTTTGTTTATGTTTCCTTGGTTTTTACCTAATGACCTG
>NW_012148463.1:2045787-2047190 GCF_000956105.1 Propithecus coquereli
GTGGGGCACATGGTAGGTGGAATAGTTTCATGTAGGCTAGAAAAATAGGTTTTGGAAAGAGAAAATCTTAAATGCAAAACTGCGTAGTTTTAGCTATACTTCTTAGGTGAAGATTGCTTTCATTCTTGCTTGGATTGCACAATCAAGCCAGGAAAAGAGGAATAAACAAAAATTTGGCATTGTGTAGACTTGACAAAATTCATGCATATCAGCATTGGGAAATGGATGGCTCCTGTTGGAACTGAGAAATTGGAACTGGAAACTGAAATAAAGGGAAGATACAAGACGAAAAGAGGATAAAAATATCTTAATAAGGAAGATATTTGAAATCCATAAGAAAATGGTTCAGAGAGACAAACTGAAAGAAATAGGACATGCCTTCCCATTAAAATTTTCAAGTTTTCAATCTGCCTGTAAGAAACAACAACCCATTAATGGGACTACAGAAAAAGACATTTATGGGAAAGAGAATTTGATTGGTGGCACATTTCTCCCCACTATCCTTCCCCATGTAGGCATACCACTTTTAGAGTAACACTAAAAACAAGACCATGAACATGATGAACAAACTCAAAACTTTGCCATAAGAAAAGTTAGTGAAATAACAGGAGATGTATAGGTTGAAAAACAAAAGACTAGTAATGGGGGACATTTTAAATGTCCTTATGTATTCCAAAAATTGCCACGTTGAAAAAGGATTATAATCATTTATGTGAATCCAGTACGCAATGTAGTATCCAATGACATGCATGCTGCAACTCAATTCACAAATAATTAGAAGACATTTGTGGCATATTGGGCTCTTGATAAATATGGGAACATAAAGATGAATGAGATAAACTCCTTGGCCTCATGCAATTGGCAATTTAGCTGGATAAATGGCTAATGTGAATATGTGATAAATGGGAAGAGATTCAAATATTCACTGTGAAGGGAGGACAGGGGTGAAGTCAGAGGACACATTTCTGCAAACAGTAGAAAATGTACAGATGTTAGAAGCAGGGTTTCTGCTTTGTAGAACCTAAGGAAAGAGTATTCATGATCTAATCATTATGTTAAGGCCTTCTCTTGGAGATAAAGCTGTGAAGGAAATTGAGAAAAATTTAGCAAAGGCCCAGAAACCACCTTCTTCCAGTGGGCATCATAAATCCAGGTCTCAAACAGAAAGATGAGGCAACTTGTTGCTGCAGTACCGAAATGAGAGATTGATCAACTCTAACTAAGGACCTCAGCAATAGTGAGAAAGGAGTATAATACATTACTTTTGTACATTTCTTAAAAAGGCTAATACAAATTAGGGTTGGTTTGAGTTACCCAATCCCACTCTTTTTTGTCATAAAATTCGAGTGTGTTGGCCAGGTGCTATGGTTCATGCCTGTAAGCCTAGCACACTGGGAGGCCAA
>NW_012148463.1:2057675-2059103 GCF_000956105.1 Propithecus coquereli
ATAAATATTTAAAAACAATTTGCATATAAGATTTAACCATGCCTTTTTGTGGCTTGAGAGCTCATTTCTTATCACTGCATGATATCCTATTGTTTGTATGTACCACAGTTAGTTTATCCATTCGCCTATTGGAGGATATCTCACTTCCATTTCTTTCTGATTTTAAAAGTTTCCACTCACTTGCTTTCCCTTTGAATTCCTCATGTGCTTAAACTCCCATTCTTTTCCTGGCAGTGTCCAAATATTGTTCAGGCCCTGATGTATATGCCTTTTCTTTACCGAAGCTTTACTTTGTCCTAACACTGGAATCCCATGTAATTCTTCCTTATGATTTCGTTTTTGGAGTCTTAGCAGTGCTTGACACTATTTGAGCTACATATTGTTGGCTTCCTTTAACGTTTCTTCCCTACATGACTGTGACCTCGTTCTGATTGGTTCAATTCTGTATCTGCAGCACCTACTAATAATATCTGGTACACAATAAGTTTATAATACGTGCTTGTTAGATGAGTTAGTAAATAAACTGTCTCAGTAGCTTTTTATAATGACTGTGATTTAGATATTCACATTTTACTTGAGAAACTGAGACTTACCAAACTTAAGAGGTTTGGTAAAATTTATATAGGTAATAACACATATTCTAATTTAAAGGCCAGTGTTTCTTTCCCTACTGCACAGCCAATGCACATTAAATGGTGCTGCAAGTAAAGATATTAACAGATGAAGAAATGTATTATCCAGCTCAGAGGAGGTTTGTCTTAAAAACCTGCTGCTTCCAGGACATGGGATTAGAACTGAGTTCTCAAGGAGGTACAAATGATCTAATCAAAATCTTAAAGAACTTGATAAACTTCTAAGATTTGTATGATGTTTAATTATGAATGAAGTGTAGGTTCAGAGAAAAGTATTAATTTGAGTTTGAACTTGATTATCACAGTTGAAGCTATTTTTTAGGTTAACTGAGCCTAGAGGACGATCATGTTATTGCCCCTATATACTCTTCTCCTGGCATTTACAGCAAAAATTCATGAGCCTCTACCCACTGCAGGCTGATGCTAGAGTCCCAGTGGTTTTCAAACTTTTTTTTCTTACCTAATAACAGATAAAATTGGGTCTCTTCTCATTGAAGTAAAGGCTGAGCCCAAAGATCTATATATTTTCTTAGCTTTCTCTGTCCTGCGCGGAACAGTTTGAAAGTCTTTGCTACAGGTCTTTAAAGTCATTGTAAGCCTGAAAAAATGTACTCCCACTGAATATATCCTGGGGTTACAAAATTGTACTACCTCCATCACCAACATGGTAGCTCCAATCTTTCAACAATTGTTATTATATAGAAACATCCAAAATCACTGAGAATGAGGGATTGTGCAAGAAAAAGATTATGTATTAACCACTACAGTTGCTAAGTTAATTTTAAGTCATTTTTCT
>NW_012148463.1:2060908-2064289 GCF_000956105.1 Propithecus coquereli
TTCATAAAATGCAACATCTATGTCATTGGCCAAAGAGAAGTCCATTTTTATGGTAGATCTCTAATCTATAATTATGCTTTCTAAGAAAAGGAACTGAATTTAATATTACTGTTTGGATTGATTAGTAAATTTTGGGCTTTTGTAGGAGAGGAGCATGTAATTTACTTTCTATTTATGCTTCTTGTCAGGAATACTGCTGAATAATTAAGTTCTAGTCCAAATATTCAACTTATACAGTATTCCTTCATTTTATAGGTTAAAACCCTCCAAATATTTGAAATCAACCAATAAGTCTTTCATGTCAATCCTATTTCATAGACATATGCGTACATACCAGTACAACGGATGGTCTTGCATCCAGTGGATTTTTCAGATGTTCCTCAACTAAATCTACCTGTCCACAGTCTGATGGGTTTTCAAGACATTGACAACATTGGATAATTTAAGTCTCACCAATATGGAAAATTAAAGGTCATTAGTGGGAGAGGTTTGCTGCAATGTTATAGACACAAGCATTTTTTACCTCCTAAAATGCCTCCATTTTAAAGCATTTTGTTTTGTTTTGTTTTTGTTTTATTTTGACACAGAGTCTCACTCTGTCACCTGGGCTAGAGTGCTGTGACATTAGCCTAGCTCACAGAAACCTTCAAAACCTGGGCTCAAGCGATCCTCCTGCCTCAGCCTGCTGGGTAGCTGGGACTATAGGCACATACTACCACATCTGGCTAATTTTTTCTATTTTTAGTGGAGACGGGGTCTCTATTGCTCAGGCCGGTCTCGAACTACTGACCTCAAGCAATCCTCCCGCCTTGGCTACTTGAAGTGCTAGGATTACAGGCATGAGCCACCACATCTGGCCACATATTTTCTTAATTTGAGTACAAAATAACATACACACACACACAAACTCATATACAGATAAACTCACATGTGCATATACCTATATGCATGAGATTAAATCTTTTCATCTTTCTATTCTCCTGAAGGTAAAAGGAACTTACAAGTCTTTGATTGTTATCAATTCATCCAATCCTAATTACACATTATTTTTCACTAATACTTTAGTTTCACAGTATTTTTTTATCCTGCATTTAGGCATTGTCATCATGATTATGATTATTATTTTAATTCCAAAGTATTATGAGGATACAAATATTTTGGGTTATGTGGATCGCTTTTGTAATGCTCTAGTGAGGATTAAAAGTGTACTCATCACCCAAATAGTGTTCATTGTACCCGTTGGGTAAGTTTTTGCCCATCCCCTCCTACCCCCTCCCACCTGCTTAATTTCGTTTGAGATTTACTTCCCTTTATGCACATATGCTCATCAGTTAGTTCCAATACAATAATGAGTACATGCGATGTTTGTTTTTCCATTCTTTAGATACCTTACTTAGGATAATGGTCTCCAATTTGTTGCAAAAGGCATTAAGTCATCCTGCTATATGGCTGAGTAGTATTCCCTGATGTGTGTTTGTTTGTGAGTACGTGTGTGTGTATGTATTATATATATACCACATTTTGTAATCCACCCATGAATTGATGAGCATTTGGGTTGATTCCACATCTTTGCAATTGTGAATTGTGGTGCATAACCATTTGAGTGCAGGTGTCTTTTTGATAAAATGACTTTTTTTCCTTTGGGTAGATGCCCAGTAGTGGGATGGCTGAGATCAAATGGTAGTTCGACATTTAATTTTCTGAGGAATCTCCATACTGTTTTCCATAGAGGTTGTACTAATTTGTAATCCCAACGACAATGTATAAGCATTCCTTTCTCTCTGCATCCATGCTAGCATCTATTGTTTTTGGTCTTTTTAATAAAAGCCCTTCTGACTGGGGTAAGGTGATATCTCATTTTGCTTTTGATTTGCATTCCCCCAATGATTAGTGACATTGAACAATTTTTAATATATTTATTGGCCATTTGTCTATCTTCTTTGAGAAGCTTCTGTTCATATCTTTTGCCCACTTTTTAATGGGGTTGTTTGATTTTTTTTCTTGCTGATTTGCTTGGTTCTTTATAACTCCCTGTCTTTACATATCTATAATCTCCTTCTACAACAGTAGGAAACCTGGCTACCACCATTGTCATTCATTTACTTAATTGTTCCTTTCCAGAATGCATGTTAACATTATTAACTAGAGCACAGTGCTTATGTACAGTATCTTTTGTCTTTAGTTTTACAGATTCCACTTTCCAAAAGTCTGCAGCCTTTCCTGTACCCCATTCAGGGAGGTTATTTCATATTTGTATAATAATACAGTTAGATGTTTATTTTTTTCAAATTCTCCCTTCCATCCTGGATTTCGACCAACCTTCCAAATACTTTTTAAAAATTTTCATACATTACAATTTTTTCTTTGTGATATAAAATTCAGTGAGTTTTGATAAGTAATATCATATATGATAACCTTCCAGAGAACCTACAAAGTTTAAGCTACTCTTCATCTATGCATCTTTAGTACTATATCCTTTTATACAGCAGACTTCTTGAGGGTTAATTTCTGTGTTTCCTCAAAGCTAATCTTTTCTTATTATATTTACATGAATATATGTTACGAGTTTATGTTTTTAATAAAGCAGGAGTGAGCCTGACAGCATGGTAAGATCATGAAAAGCATACAAGCATTGCTGAGTGCCAGTAGGAGTTTAAATCTATCACTCTCCTGCTAAAATCATTTTAAGAAAGTTAATTGTTTAGCCTTAGTTTTATAATTCAAAAAATGGTCATTATGAAAGCATCTTTGCTATGTTGTTAAGACAATATACTTGTCTGGAACAGACAGTGCACTTGTTAGTGCCTGCATTGTCTGGTTCCAAAAGATATGTTGAAGTTCTAACCCCCAGTATATCCAAATGTGATATATTTGGAAATAGGATTGTTGCAGATGTAATTACTTAAGATGAAGTCATACTGGAGTAGAGTGCGTTCTTAATCCAATGTGAGTGGTGTCCTTATAAGAAGAGGGGAAGAGATATAGAGACATACCAGGGGAGAAAAACATGTGACAATATAAGTAGAGGTTAGTGTGCTCCAGCTGTAAGCCAGGAAATGACAAGAATTACTGTCAAATCACCAGAAGTTAAAAACAGACAATGAAAGATTTTCTCTCCCCTACAAGTTTCAAAGGAAGCCTACATGGCCAACTCCTTGATTTTGGACTTTTAGCCTCCAGAACTGTGAGGCAATATATTTCTGTTGTTTTAAGGCACCCAAATTGTGATATTTTGTTATGGTAGCCCTGGGAAACTAATACCACACTTAATAAATAAATGTTAATTGTCTTCTCTCTTCCTCTGTTTTTACTTAGAAGAAGCTAATAAATGTTTGTATTTAGAGACTCACGTTCCTTAGAACTTACACAGGTAAAGCAAAC
>NW_012148463.1:2067439-2071251 GCF_000956105.1 Propithecus coquereli
TCACTGACCTTGTTACAATGCTTTGTATGACCAGCAGCAAAGGACTCTGGCCACTGAATAAGATCTCAGGCACTTGAGATGTTTATTTTTATCAATCTGAAGGCTAATTGCGTAGTGATGTGGATGGCTGAGTTAGAATTGATGGTGTCTGTTTCACGTAATCTCTACAACCTCTCAAGTGCAGCAGGGCTGGGTGATTGGTTTTACACAATTTTTTGTATTTAACTGTTTGTGAGGATGCAACTGGGATCTTAAAAGCAGATCTCAGGCTCTTATTATTTTAGAAACTTTTGAAGCATGAGAAGACAATAGGCTAAACACTGGCAGAATTGTGTTCATAGTTGGTGGTTCATGCATCTTTGTTAAATGAATGAATAAACAAATTCCACTGCTACTCCATACAATAGGATATTGTATAGTATATTAAACTCATAGTATAATTCTATTTGTCTATTCTTGATATTCAGTGGAGAATTTTAATAGAGACCAAACTTATATGAGACAGAGTAGGCAATTGCTTTATGACTTCCATTCTGAGACTTTCATGTAGCACATCTACAAAAATCAAGAGAAAAATTAAATTCTCTAAAACAATTTTTCTTATTTATGACATTTCACCTTTAGAGGTTCATACTTTGGAGTTCATAAACATCTTCTTTCTAGTAGTAATTCTAAGTTAATTCAGCCTCTAATCTCAAAGCTTGATCATATGTTTGTGTAGATATTAAAAAATATTGTTAAATGTAGTTCATGAAAATCATCAAAGAAAAGGATGTTGAAAATATCATAACTTTTATGAGGAAAATAAAGAATAAGAAAAGATATTGATCAGGTATTTGGTCATATAGGGACCAGACAGAGAAGAGACCCTTTTTTTTTCCCATAGTGGTCAGACCTTATCAGACATTGAACAACAAGTGAAACTTTAAATTTCATGGGTTTAAATGGATTCATCTTTGCACACTACCCAAATAATCAATAACGAGCGCTGACGGTTTTGTATTTGGAATGATTCTGAAGTCATATCTGTATGTATCTTGAATGTCAATTATAACCAATTAATTAATGGAAAAATGGCAGCATAAGGGCTGTGTCTTTGCTATTATAACCATGAATCATAAGGAATTAATATGCAATGTTAAGAAAAAGATGACACAACCCCAGGGCAATAAAACTGGCATATAAAAGACAACCTAGAGAAGCCCAGTTTGCCTGTCAGCTTTGACCTGTGTGCATCCCCCCTAAGAAAATAACAGTGTTGCAGATGACACCAACCAGCAGCCATGAGAGATATTTTCCATGATGAATTGGCAGCTCAGCAGCAGTGATTACCCCATTTTTACTTCTACCTTTTGTATTAAATTACACAACCTGAGGACAAGGATTCAGCTTTTTATCTGGATGTGTACTGGGGTTTGCTATGTGAAATGTCTTCATTATTCTCAAATAACCTTTCCCTTGAATATAGAAACTGTCACCCGCAACAAAACATAGCAGTCTAAAGAGATCAATATTCAGTCTCCTTTCCAGATGTTGTAAAGAAATGAGTGAGTTCCCAGAATGCTTTAGACTAATTTCACAGTGAGATGTAAAAGAAATAATTTTTTTCTCACCCCAGCCAGCAATCTGTTAAAGCTCTGAAGCATAAGGCCAGGTATTTCTTGCATAGTGGTTTTCGTCCTATTGACTATACGTGTGCTATTTATATTCAAGGCAATGACTGAGTCTCGTTGAACCAGCCAACCAATTTTCTCTCTAGAACCTTGAAACTGCTAATACCTGATGAGGAATTTAACACCCCTGGCAGAATACTTGCTTTTACATATTTTAAAAAAAATTTTGTAAGTCTGTAAAATATGTGGCAAATTTAGCCTGGTGAGGGAATTTATCTTTTATTCATTTCTGACTAACTTAAAAACATACTGAGCCACCCTCATAGGGTGACATCAATCCTGTTGTACAACTACTCTATGTCAAAGAGTCCCAATGTTAATGCCAACAAAGACCTCAGAATTCATCTAGTTGACTGTTACAGAGACTTGGAGATATTACATTACTCTTAGCCTCTTATATAGCCATGTTAAATTTAATTTTAGACTCAGAATAATCTGAAAATATACAGGACATATTTAATAGCAGAACTAGTTCCAAAAACCAAATCACTAAGTCAAATATTCTATGATATTCCCACTGTTAACCTGGATCTTACCATCTGGTCTTTATGTTTAATAGGAAAGGGGGAGGAAAAGGAGAAACTATAATTTTTTTTTGAGTATATGTGATGATTAAAACATTATGCTAAATATTATTACACATATCCACTCTAATCCTCAGAATGTCCCTGCAAATTATGTATGGATTTTTATATTTTAGAAAAGTAAAATCAAAATGTTTAATACTTTTGCTCAATGTCCTGAAGTTACTAACCATTCAGGAATCCACTTTGTACAGTTCTGTTACCAAAGTTCAACTGCTAGAAAATGGAATTCCCTGGTTCTCTTGCAGGGACACCCTGTGGTGCTCTGACTAAATACTGAAGGTAAATACTAGGGTTATGTTTTCTGCTGTTGTTGTTAGTCTAACCCATGGATTCCCTACTCGTATCAATCAAGAGGAGAACAAAAAGAAAGTCTGGGTGAGATAGCCATGAAGAGCAAATATACTTTACCTTTCTGCCAGCTCTCTGGGCTGTCACTGTGGCACTATGGCTCTTACTTTCCGTCTCACTTCTATCCCCACTTTACAGTGGAGCTCACCTCTTCTTAGCAGTGCTATTCTTTTGTACGGGCTTGTTTTTCTCTGTTGTGATGGTTCTGTGGCAGCATGACATGACTTAACCAATTGTCACTGCTCGTGGCCTCATAATGTTGCGTTATCAAGCCACTACCAATTCTATTCCTGCTTCCTGGTTCAAACTCTGCCACAGTTACACCTTGCCATTACACTTACCTTTGTTGACATCAATCCTTCTGCCTCTGGTAATGTTTTCCATTTTACTAGCTCCCTCGGAGCTGCAGCAATGCTCACAGAATCAAGAGAGTATTCTCCCTTTCTTCAATCCTTCGGTTAGTGTTCAAATAAAGGTCCTCTTTTTCTCTTTTCTTGTAGAAACTCTAGGGTCACAAATAATATATTAAGCTTGGTCTCTCACTTTAGAGTAAATCTTGCTGGGTAAATTTCAACATGTATGTCAACATGGCAGAGAACATTACATTGATACTACACATTGTTTCAAAGACATACCTTTTATCTCATTACCATCAATCAATCTCTCAGTCCAACGTTAAGATAGCTCATCTCTTTTTTCCCTCAGGATGCACTTCAAAGGCATCATTTTTGAAGACTGGAAAGAGATGTGTGTACCAAATTTCATTTAGGAGAGACTTTGTCCGGAGACTCACTCCACATTCTTGATATGATTCTTCATAAGTTTTCCTAAAAGACTCATTAAATGTTCATGCAAAGAAGACTCCTGTTATACCATCTGACTTCTCAGCATCCCTTTTGAAGGTACATTCATTAGAATTCCTTCTGGGAGTATCACAATGCTCATTCTGGCCACAATGAAATAGAACCTGTGTTACTCAGCTGTTTCTTCATGCTATGTGTTTTACTAGAATTGTTCAGTTTAACCAGTAACTACATTCACAACCTAGGATAACACAGGGGCTTACCTTAGAAGCCACAATCACCTTAGTGAGTAAATTTGAAGAGGTTCTTTAGATGAGGTTGCTACAAAAAGATTTCAGTAATGGGAAAGACCATGGGGCTCCTCTAAAAAGCAGCTATTTAGAATGGGTGTCATAAGGTAG
>NW_012148463.1:2072035-2074552 GCF_000956105.1 Propithecus coquereli
GTTCTCCTGCCATATCATAGAAAAGGCATCATTCTGGCTCATGTAGATAATAGGGGCCCAACTCTGCTACTCCTTCCTCCTTGGATGCAGCACCACATGTTCAAGCACCTGCCTCTGATGCTGGTTGTAGCTCTTCTGTCCTGGAGCTGGTAGGAACACAAGTGACAGCAGATATGGTCTAGTGGGGTTGAGTGTCAAAAACATGTATTTCCTTGCTTTTGCCCATTTCATAACCTTCAGTAAAAATGTCCATCATCATATCTACCACCTTTCATACTCCTTTTCACTTCTGGCAAATTTAGCTCAGCTTTGTCTCCTGTCTCTGTTCTGAAAAAACAGCAGGGTTGAATGCTTGTATGTTCATCTTTTGTTATCCCAGTAACTTCAAGATAATGATAACAATACACCTGGAAATGCCCAGTCTTTTCTAGGAAGCAAGGGGAGGAATAATGCCCCGGATCATTGTGGGGTTAAAACCCAGGCTAGGCTATGGCGCAAAGGCTGAAAATGAGTGAAGGAGTCAGAAAGATATAAATTAAAATCCTGCTCTTCTGCTTCCCCAATAAGTAACATAACTTAGGTTGCATGAGCTTCATTTTCCTCTTTGTTAATGCTGAAATATCTGTATATAGGGCTGTTTCAAAGACACAGCATGATAATGTATAAGAAGTGCTTAGTGCAGGCTCAGCCCAGATGAGCACTCATTAGATCAAAGCTGTTATTAGGATTAAGAGTTAAAAGCACCCTTAGCTTCCACTAGGTCACATATTTTTGTTTTAAGTCAAAGTTCTCAGCATAACCAGAGGATTAGTTTGTCTTCTCTCCCAGAATCCTTTTAGAATTGGGGGTGGTGGTTGTATTTGTTTCTTCAAAGATTTAGATTTTTGGAAACTTGTCAGAATATAGTTCCAATTTTCCATGGTGAACAGATATAAACAAAACATTGTCACCGAGCAAAATAAATGATAGTGGGTTAAGAATTTTGCAAGTTACTCAATTACTGGAAGTAAATGCAATCTAAACATAAAATCAAAGTAATATATCCATCATTGCCAAAACTTAATCTCTTTGGAGAAATTACCAAGAATTATCTAACAAGGTCTTGAAAAAAAAAATAGGAAGCACTTAAAATTTAGCATATGGTTTGAGATACAGGAGGGAGAAAATCATTATCAGGGCACAGGGAAAACACCAACTAAATTAAGGTTACCACCTGCCTAGTTTCAATCAGGATATTGCACAATAAAAGGTTTGTGTCCAAAGTCTTGATTGATTTTATTTCTAAACCAATATTTTTCTTTGAAGTTTGAAACCTTAAATTTTGCTGTATCATTCAGCTACTATCTATATACACTGTCATGCTTAAGTTCAAAGAAACTTATAATTTCTCTTTAGGATTGTTATAATAAGATTCTAATAGGATAGCATGCCTATAGTTTTATCCTCTTCCCATCTCTCTACTGTATTCCTTATGGAACAATCTTACTCAATTGTATACATAACCAAGTTAATCTTCTGTTTTAAATCATTCTGGTGGACCCAAGTTTTCTTCATGAAAACTTTCTAAACTCTTTGACATACTGTTAATATAAGCCCTCCATTGGTCTTCCCTATATCCTGTCCCTCTCCCACAAGCACCTATAACCTAGACATTCTAGATCATTTGTAATGTATTAAATTGCAGTCAGCATGTAATTTCTCTTACTTTTTTTTTTTGTTTAAGAGAATGTCACATTTCTTTCTTCACAAGCCTCTGCTAATCCATTAGGCCACCAGGCTTTACGAGGGTGATGATACTGTGGGTTGATCTCCTTTTATACCTCCAGCATTTATTATGGTCACTGGTACATAATGAATAGCCAATAAATGTTTTCTGAATAAATGACAAGTTACCCAGTTTACATATAACATCCTCCAGAAAATTTTCCTTAGATTATGTGCCCTAAACTCAGCATTTTCATAAAAGATAACAAATGTTTATACTCATTGATCGTAACTCTGGCTTGAATACCTACCATCCCTCTCACGATGAAGAGCTCCTTAGAGATGGGCTACATTTATTTCTGTACCCCAAGTTATAGCATCTGGTTTGTTTTGGTCCAAATATTCTTATTTGTTGTTTTGTCCGTCACGTTTTTATTCCTATCAAAGTGCAGAGGAGACAAAATAGTTGGAAGAGTTTTGTCACTCTTTGCAAAGTAGAATTTGTAGGTGAGAATTGAAGAAGTGTTTCGGGAATAAAGAAGTGAGCTTATTCAACCTAAAGCTGAAGTCAAGTCAGAAAAGGAGTTGAAACAACTTTTATCAGCAACAAAAGTGTCAAAAAGGAATGCGTAGTCACCTTACGGGCCCATTCATTCTTTTATGATCATGCAGTAACCTCCAATTACATCTTAGGCACTACTCTGGGTGCTGAGAAGAAGCAGTGATAAGCAAAAAAAAAAAAAAGAGAGAGAGAATCTCTGCCCTGCTAAAATGTGACATTCTTGTGGGAGAGACTGATGATACAAAATAAAT
>NW_012148463.1:2086360-2088428 GCF_000956105.1 Propithecus coquereli
TTTATATCTCTTAAAATCAGTATTCGAGATTCTTGGATTCTAATCTTGCTATTTTATGCTTTTAAAAATATCTAAACTTAAAATGTAAGATATAGGGTGTTTGAAAACATAACCATAGGAAAAGGAATACTATACGTATATTAACCACCTAAATGATGTTGATATATTAATAACAAACTAATAGACTTCATGACAATAAAGATCTATTAAGGATAAAATGGTAACATAAAGATTAACAATCAATTCACCAAAAGAAATAAGACTTCTAAACTGTTATATGTCTAATAATGTAGCTTCAAAATCTATAAAGCAAAAATATACATAAGCAAGGAGAAATTTCAAGAAAAAATGATTAAATCCATCACCACAATGGAGAAATGGATAAGAATTTAAAAAAAAAATGAGAATGGTTAAATACAAAAAATGATAGGAAGGATATACAGAAATTTTGAACAAATATTCTAGAACACAGTACTCCCAAATTATGGTTACCATTTTTTTCTAACTCATACATGAAATGTTTTGTTTTTAATGAAACATGTAGCACTAAATAAAAGCACAATAGATTTAAAGAAACTTGTCATAAGATTATGCTCTCTATAATTCAATTAAATGTTTAGAAACCAAAGATAATTTAAATAAACTCATATTCAAGAATTATAAAAGTTTCTTCTAAATAGGTCTTGGATTAAGTAATACATATCCTAGGAGAAAATTCATAAATTTAATCAAAGAAAAAGATAATGGAAGTAATATATTACAAAATATGTGGGATGCAACTAAAGTAGTACTTTAAGGAACTTTTATCTTAAGTGCTTACTGTGATAGGTATCCAGTTTAAGAAGTTATAAAAAGTAAAAAAACAGTAAAATATTCCATAAGAAATAGTAGTAAATAAAGATACTGGTAGATATTAACTGAATAATTTTAATTTGATGCATGAATTAAAAATAAAAAATAATACTACTGTTATGTTATTTGAAAAGACCACACAGAAAAGCCTCTAGCAGACTGAGCAGAAAAAGTGAGAAAAGTACCTAATGATACATTTTAGATAGGTCATATCTAGTTAGAAAAGGTAAAAGTTAGCAAAGAAGATATTAAGTAAAGAAAAAACTTCTTTGAAAACATAGAATGAGATGAATGAAACAAAACAAAACAAAACCCTGAGTAGTGCTCGGTAATTAAGGTGGGAAGGTTTTTCAGAATGTTCATTTCTATTACTATATTGGCATCTAAGGAAAGTGAATCAGTTTTGAAAGAATACCCAAGGCCCAGATTGCTCCATTTACAGTGTCACAAATAGGAAAAATCATTCTTATATTATGCAAACTATTCTGCTTTGTGAAAAGAGAGAAAAAATCCCTCCCAACTAGTTTTATAAGGCTAGTATAATTCTATACCCAAATCGGACAAGGCTAGTATATTTATTAGTCAGGTTTCTCTAGAGAAATAGAACCAATAGAGTGTGTGTGTGTGTGTGTGTGTGTGTGTGTGTGTGTGTAGCAACTACAAGTTCCAAGATCTGCAGGGTGAGTCAGCAAGCTGGAGACCCAGGAAAGCCAATGATTTAACCAGTAGTATCAATGGTTCAGTTCCCGCCCTGAAGGCTAGAAAGCTCAGGACAGACCCAGGAGAAACTGATGTTTCAGTTCAAGAGTGAAGGTCGAAAAAGCTAAGCTTTCAGTTTCAAGGCAGTCAGGCCGGAGGAATTCTCTCCTAACTCAGGGAAGGGTCAGCCTTTTTGTTCTACTCAGGCCCAAATCTGATTGAATGAAGCCCACCCACATTAGGGAGAGCAGTCTGCTTTACTCAGTCTACAGATTTAAATGTTAATCTTATCCATGAACACCCTCACAGACACACTCAGAACAATGTTTGACTAAATATCTTGGCAACCAGTCCAATATCTTGGCAACCCAGTCAAGTTGACAAATAAAATTAGCCATGGCAGCATTCAGAAGAATATTAGTTAAAAATATCACTCATGAATATATATGCAGAAACCTTAAATTAAATATCATCAAATCAAACCCACCACTATGACTGTATGTTTATATGTATATAT
>NW_012148463.1:2088478-2090043 GCF_000956105.1 Propithecus coquereli
GTACTCGCAGCAATTAAATCATATACATACTCCTTTCCTGAATTCACTCCTGTAATATGTGGCACTTAGAGAAGCAATTGTATCCTGTGCTTGGATCAGTAGTCAGTTGTCTATTTGAGTCAGAGCTTTCCTATTCTGTGAATATTTTAAAATTTTTCTGAACAAAGAAATAAGGCCGCATCAGGGACGTGGAACTGTATGTTTTTCAGCATATGATCATCCTGTCTTCCTTTCCTGAGCTGTACAATAGCAGACATGAAAACACTGACTACAGAGCAATAAAAAGCAGAGGGGGTTAAAAATTAATCAGCTTTTAAAACGCTGTTCAAATTAATATAGTTTCTCTTAAAAAATAGGAGCTTGTGATTGCTTTTCCTTTCAATAAATCCAACATTGAGTAGAACGAGGGAACAGACCAAATGTAAAAGTTATCAGAGGCCACACGCAGGTATACCCACCTACCTCTCAATGTTTTGCATATGAGAAATATGACTGGCACTAGAATGAAAAAAAGAGAATTTTCCAGAGTCACAGAATGCCCCTAGTTTGGACTTGAGTGATAGAAGGTGTGAGTTAAGAAATAAAATAAAAATAAAGCAATTCTATGCACTGAATTAACTGTGCAAAGCCCATGGCTGAGGATTAACAAAATGCATGATGAAAAGGAGAAGAAAATTGCTCTGTCTAAACTAAAGGCCTATTTTTCAAAGACATTTAGAAAATTGAAAATAAGTAGGACTAGGAAGTGAGAGACAATTGTTGGAGTGCTGATAACTTGGAAGAAAAACAAACATTTCTGTGACAGAGTAAAAACCAGGGTTTACGGAATGCGTTCCTATACATCTCTAGCTGTACAGAAACTTGAATAATGTGGTAGATTATAAAAAGTTAGTTAATTTTAAAGAAAATTACCTTTAGAGTGCGTGTAAGGAGGTAATTTATTTAATATTAAATTGCATATCTGTTATTTCAGAAACTGTTCTGAGGATTAAGAATTAGAATGGATTAGACTTTGCTCTTGCTATCCATTATTTATTATCCACTATTTTTACTTTGTAGTCACTAATAATATCAGAGAAAAGCAACCCAATTCTACTGAATTTTAATTAAAAAATAACTATCACTTCAGAGTCCTGTAATTTTATGTGTTCTAGGTGATGGAATTTTAATTTGTTTTTGTACCTAGAGAACTGTTTTGACCTGAGCTTGTTTGGAATTTAAAAACCACCCACACATCCATAAAATTGCAACTTTTAAACACTTCTAACAGATGATCCAGCGGATGGCAGGATGACATTGTTGATCTGTTTTTTTCAAATTAAACATTACTCCAGCTGCCACAAGTTGTGCTGAATAGAGGGGAAAACCACAAACAATGAGCCCTGAGGGATATAAAAGTTAAGTATCTGTCTGCTTGAAGAAGAGGTTGATAATGAACTCTCTTAGCGCTTAGCTATGTGAACCATTCATTTATCACTCAGTGTATAGCAGTCTAAGCAATGCTTTTACTATTATTTATATTTTTTCATGCATGAACTGTCCAGACAAATAGATGAGAGGTCCTC
>NW_012148463.1:2093330-2111350 GCF_000956105.1 Propithecus coquereli
GAAACTATCTAAAATAAATGTGAATGCAGTTCTGAAGAAAATTAACAGTATTGAAAGGGGATAAAAATAAAAGGACAGATATACCACATTTGTGAGCAGGATGACTATATCTTAGAAATGTCGGTTCTTCCTAAATTTTCTATAAATTCAATAAGATTACAGCCAAAGAAAATTGAAAAGCTATTTATAAATGATGAGTGAAAAGTAAAGTGCTAATAATAAAGTGATTTTGAATAAGGGCAAGGTGTGTGTCCTACTTTATTAGAGATCAAGATGTCTCAGTAAGTGATAGAAATTAAAATACCATGGTAAAGGAAAAACAAACCAGCATAAAAAAATCAAATCTAGACACATTATTTTGCATGTCTGAGAACTCAATGTGTAAATGAGTTGGCAATGTAGAGGACTGGAGAAAGAAGACTGTTCAACTGACATCGCTGGCATAATTTGTTTCCATACAAAAAAATAATATCAAATTAAGCCAAGCTCATCATATAATAAAAAATTATTCCAAGTGAATTAAATAATAAATACAAAAATAACTTCAAAATATAAGAGAATATATATATATATGGGAAAAGAAAGGAATTCTCAATCGAGAGGTAGAAAACACTATAAAGTAAAAGTGATTGCCTTTAGCTTTAATAAAAAATATCAATTAAAAGATAGAAAAGTAAAAAGATAACTCAAAATGAGAAGAAAATATTTACCACTTATATGAGACAGATAAAGTCTAGAATGTATTAATACAGTCTATGAATCAATCAGACACACACACACGAATAACCTAATAGAAAATACAAAAAAGATATAAACAAGCAATTTATGAAAGAAGGAGCATGATTAACTAACAAACACTTGTCAGTATTCAGAACTTTATAAAAATGATTTAGAATTTTAATAGTAATCATAAAAATGCAAAATAATCAAATTATTCATGAAAATAAAAGTAATATTACAGGGAATATAATTTCATTCATATTAGTTTTACAATTTTTTAAAAATGTTTAAATTCCAAGTGTAAGAGAAGATGTAAAACAACATGTAGTCTCATATACTGCTGAAGTGTAAAGTATAAATTGGTACAAATTTTTCAGGGAACAAATTGGCATTATGTAGTAACAATGAAGATGTTAACACCCCATGGCCAGCAATTGTTTCAAAGTATAAAACTTAAAGAAACCCTCACAATGCACTTTGGGACATGTATTAATAGAAATAAATGTTCATATCCACATTGTTCTTAAAAGAGAAAGAAGAAAATCTAAAAGCTTCTGACCAGGAACGTGGAAAAAATAAATTGTTCATTTTTGTAGTAGGATGCTCTAGTATGGTCTCATTTTTTTTTGCAATATTTAAGAGATATGAGCAATAGGTTTGGGTAATCACATTTACATTTTAAATGTTGGATTATATTATGCTGGGAAAACAGAAAAAAACAAAACAGCACTATTCATGGCAAACCAGGGCTTCCAATGCCATGTTGAAGTAATAACATGTCCTTCAGCTGAAGGTCACTGCTCCTTTCAGAGCAGCTTCTCTAAACAACTGTATGTTCTCTGGATTCCACAACTCAGAGAAAATATCCATTCTGGAGGTAAAACTCTCATTTAGCCATGTTTATTTTTCTTCTGAATTATTGCTAAAATCTGTCCACATTTCCTCATCTCTGTAATCACCTGATGCCTTCATTTCTTACTTGGATAATTGCAAAAGTTTCTTACCTGGTCCTTATGCGTTTATGATCCCTTCCAATCTGTTCTCTACGGTACATTGCAGCTGAAGGAATATTTTAGTTTAAAAGTTTATAGTTAGACACTTACATGGTTTTTCTATTGCTTTGATGATAAAGTCAAATACGTAATAAGATCTCAAAATTTTGCGTGATCTTGCCCTTGTCTGACTCTCTTGTTCACAGTACCCCTGTCATCACCAGTATTTTAATTTTTACAGTCTGACACATTCCTTTCTAAATCAGGGCCTTTGCATGTACTCTTCCTTCTACTTCACATGTGCTTTCATTCTCTCTTTGTTTAATATACTTCTCCTATTACTTCATTTCTCCACTCATTCACTGCCTAGGGAAATCTATGAATTTCCAGACTGTATCTGTCCCCCTGTAATACACTTTCATGGTTTCTTATCACTTTTCTTCACTGCACTAACCTCAGTTTGTAATGATAATCCAAATTGATGATTTGATTAATATCTCTCTTTCCCACCATGCTGAGCAATGATTACGTCCACCATGTGCCTCCTGCAATCAGCATTTGCTATTACAACACTGACATAGGGCTGGTGCTCAGTAAATACTTGCTACACAAGAGATAGGAAAAAAGTGTGCCTATGAGAATTCCCTCTAGAGGAAGCCTTTAATTAAAAAAAAAAAAAAAAATAGAAAATTTGGTAAGTGCCTTGGAGGGGAAGTTAATATACTCAAAGGATGCCTGAATATAGGAAATATTTCTCTGGAGGAGGAGAATAAACAGGAGAAAGAGGAAGAATAAAAGTATGAGAAGGTAAAGAGAGAGGACAAGAAGGAGGAGGGCAAAGATGAGATGTAAGAAGAGGAGGCGTTGTTAAAAATGTGGTAAGAAGATCAATGGGAAGGAAAGAGTAAAGAGGTGAAATACATGTACTGTTATCCAAGTATTCCTTTATTCATCTGTTTATTCATGAGTTCGCTACTCATTCAACTACTATTTATTGCACATTTACTATGTGCTAGGCACAGGGGCTACAGCAATAAGCTAAAAAGAACAAGGTTGTTCTCATAGTTTACAGTGTAATGGCTATAAATGTTAAAAAAAAAATGAGTAAATGAAAAAGATTTCAGACAGTGCTGTGCACTGTACAGACAGGTTGTGTTGTCATAGGGCTACAGGTGTGATGGGGGAAGACATATGTGATATACTTTACTCTCAATGTGCACATATCAACTGCTCCTAAGTCACTGTCAGTGAAACTGAGCCAGCACAAATGAAGATGCATGAAGTAAAGAGAGGGAGAGAGCGACTAGTCACAGGAACGGATAGAAACTATGGCCAATATTCTGGACTGACACAGTAATGAAAATGCAGTTTAGGCCAAGTTCACCTATATTTCTGAATTAAAAGGGCACCTTAGCTGATACAGATCGACATTTGAATGAAAAAAAAGAAGGTGTCTAAATAATCTAAAGTAACTTAATAAAGTCAAACTATTGTAGTTCATCAATCAAGTCCATAGAAGAGAAGATAATGGGCACATGTGACACAGAGGGTAAAATCTTATGCCTTCTTTATGAAACAATATGACATATAATAGCTCGATTTTCTGTGGATCAGAGTTAAAGTGGAATAAATTTAATCTAAAAGACGGACTTTGGGGGAAGATCTTATTATCTTTATCCTGTCTTAATTCATAAATGGAAGGACAAAAGAAATCCGGCAGAAAATTTAGAGGTAAATAATTTGCCAGCTGGAAAAAGTGAGTGTCATCTATTGAAGACTCAATAGAAAAGTAAATGAAGTAAAAGTGTTATTTTTATAATACTTTTCTTTGAAATCAATGAAGAAAACAAACACCAGAGGTAACAAACAACTTCTACTCCCCACCCCCCACCCCCATGTCCATTGTCTCCCTTCTTCGCCTTGCTTTGTCTCCATTCTAGTTGGCCTGTGTGAGTTATATCCCCAGAGTGCAGATGGCAGTGGGATTCCCAAAGAGTTTGGACAATGAGGACCCTTCCAAGAGAAGAGAGGGAAGGAGGACAGTGAGGTCAGGTATTTTTTCTTACCTCTCTTGCTACAACACAACCTCAGATGGGATGACCATACAGTTTCTCTTCCAAATTGGACATATTTAAGAGTAAAAGAGGCACTGTTAATGGTCTCACTTGTACAATAGGTATAAACCTCGACTGGCCCAAGCAAACCTGTGTGTATGTTTGCCCCAATTTGGGTGATAATCCTCAGCTGAAGGTTAGTGTGGCTCCTCTTAAGGCACATTGTTCTACGTGATTTCTCCTTTTCTGGGTACCAGGTAGCTCTCCTTCCACTTGTCCACTGTTTCTCAAGCACTATCATGTATCAGAACCAGCTGTAAAAACATAGATTGTCAGGCCCTAACCTCAATTAATGTTTCTAATTCAGTGGTGGAACCTGCAAATTTGCATGTTTAGTAAACTCCCAGGTGAATTTAATGCTTATGGTCCACATTTCAAGCTTTGAGAACTACTGCCCTCATCCTTTTTGGCATAAGCTTGATAACAGTTTCCCGCCTGCTGGCCATTGGTTCCAAATGCCCTCCTATTTGTCTACACCCTTCACATTCCCTCTCTGTAAATAATTCTCCTTGAATTATGCAGGCTACTATGCAGTGATGAAAGTCAAAGCATCATCATTATATATTCTTAAAGTTTCATCAGACAAAATGGATTCAGAGCTAGTCCTCACCTCAGGGTGAGAAGGGTGATTGATTATCTAGGGCACCATGGAACTCATAGTCTTCAAATATGTCCTTAAGGTGTTTGCTGCTTTGGAATAGGCATTACTGAAGAATCAGTAACCCTTGACCTTTCCTGATTGTGTCTAGAAAGTGAAGATTTAGGACACCATGGTTAGCAGTGATGGGGAAAACAGAGCTATGGAAATGGATCCATGCCAAGAAAATCACCCCACAGCCTTTGGATGATTAATTCAACAAAGTGCATCCTCAGCACACATCATAACCATCTAAGGGGAAAGGTACTGTCAAGTTTTATCTGGTTAATGATCACCAGAACACTGTAAGAAATGTTTTATTGATGTCTACTCAAATACATCATTAAAATTTGAAAATACCTGTGGCTGAACCAGGGGCTCTCACACCTACTCAGAGAAGGGCTTGGAAATTTAAGCTCAAGTATAGGAAGAGAGAAAGAAATACAAATTAAAATGGAACATGATGATTTGTGTCTTCCAAGGGTCCCTGCTACTTGTCACTTCCCCAATGTAATTTGCACATCAGCCTTACGCTGCAAGAGTCTAAAACCGCTTTGGAGTTGAAGGTTGGCTAGGGTAGAAAAGGAAATTTAAAGAATTCTCCTTTATCCTATTAAGGAAAAAAAAAATCTCAAAAGCAATACTTAAATTTAATGATGCTAAGTGAATTAAAACTAAATGTCCACATGTATAGGCCTAAGTTTTTTTTTTTTTAATTAACATTGTGTTTCCATCTCTGAGTGATAGGAAAATATTGATCTGCCATATAACTACTAGATTGTCATAGATTTTTCTAGCACTAATATTTTTTTGGTTTTCTAAAAAACTCACTGTGAAATTTAATTACACCAATGTGATCTTTTCAGTGTTATCTTCTGCTTATAATCTTTTCTAATGCTCCTATGAAACCTAAATTCTCACAGCTAGCAGTAAATGTCAGAATTGGAATTCAAAACTTCAAAGCCAGGATTCCTAACCATCAAATAATTCTGTGTCTTCAGTCCCCACATCCCATTCCAGACCTCTTTTTTTAGTGTTTACATAGAATATCTGTTTTCTCATTCACTTGCTGACATAAAATTTGCTAAACTCATTCTGATGCCAGGTAGCATGTTATGACCACATGATCCAGTATTGTGAGCAAACACAGGTAACACCAGCTTTGAGGCAGTAAGCTCCTTGAGGGAACAGACTAGGTCTTTTTTCTCAATATATCTGCAGGATCAGGAGGGCCCTCATGAAAGTGTGGTCTAATTTCCAAGGAAGCCCAGGAAGAGGTGTCGTTGATGGTATACTTTAACAGTAGTGGGCCTGGGAGAAGGTTTCACAGAGGATGTGACATTCGAGTTGCAAACACAAATCAGGAAGGAGACTTTGAGGCTACAGATAGATAGAACTGAACACAAACACTGTGCCTAGTTTATATATTTGTTTCTCACAGGGATATAGGTTAGAAATTCTGAAACCATTTTATTTGATACTAGGGTTGAATAAATAAATAAATAAATTGTAAATAATGAAAGCCAAGTTTCTGAATGATGGAGAAAGAATTTCCAATAAAGGAAAAGGTAAAAGCAAGAATAAAACTTGAGTTGCTGGAGTTAAAGGTATCAATACAGACTTAATGAAAACACACACACACACACACAAACACACATGCAGAGATGGATAGATACAGAAATAAAAATAGATATGTATATGCGTGAGTTAGTGTGTGTGTATATACACTTATATATTTTTATATGTGTGTGTATATACATTTCTTAGTGCTATCCATTGAGAATCAGTCACATCCATTAGCAATGAGCACACTCAGCACCCAAATCTTGGCTTCTGATACCATTCTCAACTACAAGGAACCAGAGCTCCTTAATGAACTGGCTGATTCCAAGGCTTGGGCAGGGCAAATAAAGATAAGCCTGGGGTATCTTGCAATGCCAGAGAGTAAGGAAGTGCTCAAAACAAAGAAACAAACAAACATTCACAGGTTCATACTTATACAAATAAATGTTTAATAAACAAATAACTAAAATATATGACGAGTCTTCCCTGCAAAACATTCAAGTTAATACATAGTGTACAAGGGTTCCCTTTTCTCCATGTTTTTACCAGGCCTTGTTTTATCTTTCATCTTTTTGATAAAAGCCATTCTGATAGGGTGAGAAGATATCGCATTGTGGTTTTCATTAGCATTCACTAATGATCAGCAATGTAGAACATTCATGAACCTGTTGGCTATTGGTATGTCTTTCGAGAAATATCTACTCATGTCCCTTGCCCATTTTTAAGTGCTATTTTATACATTAAAATGGTGTTTTATTTGACAAAATAATAATATATATAAAAATAATGAGGACAATGGTATATCACCATTAATACGTCACAGTAATGAATTCCTGGACGAGATCCACCAGTGCTAAAATGAGTAGGTGAAAGTTTCAGCAGAAACAATATTTGCATAACTTCTAAGTATGTTCCCCCAAATATTTAGTAAGTTTTCCCTCTGGAGAAACCAGGCAGCCTTCACCTTCATCAAGTGCTTGAGGTTAATACTGCCAATAAAACATATCAACATCATTTCAACCTCCTGAAATGATGTACGGAGAAGGACACATCAGCTCTGTCGTGTTCTTCCCATTAATGCACAGCCTCAAAACTAATCTTAAGAAAATGTTAGATGATCTCAAATTGAAGTATATTCCACAAATTAACCGACCCTTCAAAAGTGACCTGAAGAATATGAAAGAGAAAAAAAAAAAAAAATGAAAAAATGTCCTGAAAGACAAGAAAGACTGAGGAATTGTTACAAAAGGGAGGAGACTACAGAGACAAAGCAACTAAATCCTTATGAGATCCAGGATTGGATTTTAGAACAGAAAAGAGACATTAGTAGAAAGAATGATTACGTTAGTTAATAGTATTTTGCCAAAGTTAGTAGGGTAAGTAAATATTCTATGGTAATGTAAGTGGTTGAATAAGGGAAGCTGGATGAAGGATATATGGGAACTCTTTGCGGTACATTTGCAATTTATTTGTAACCGTCCCACAATAAGGACTATAGCTAAGACCTGTAGGACACAGGGAATTTGAAACAGCTACCTTCCTCCTTAAAGGATATCAAGGAAGCATGGGAACACCTCCTGTGGGAAGATGATAACTTACAGGAAATGGGAGCATACACAGTGCTCAGATACCTCTCTAAAGCCTGATTCAGCCATTTGATAGAAAAAAATGAAATCATAAAACAATGTTTACAAAGTCCTTGTGATAACATAGAAAGATATGCAACCTAATGTTACAAGAAAACAAAAATATAATATATACTATGTCTGTATGAAAAACAAATTTACTCCATGGGGTGGGGAGGGGGCAGATAAAAGCAACGGCTGCTGTTAACTTTTCAGTGTACATCTAGTGGACGGGAATTGAAGATTTATTTTCGTGTTTCAACTGTTCTGTATTTTATTTATTTATACTTTCACCTTGTTCCAAAAAAAAAAAAAAACAATGATTTAAGGCAGGTTGGTCTGAATTTTTCATTAATAAACATGGCTTTTTAAACACACACACACACACACAAAGATTGAGGGTTTTTGAGGCACAGGAAGGCATTTCAGACAAATGAAACTACACCAACAAAGACTTGGCAACACACACCACATATATGAGAAACAGTGATGGGCCCAGTGTGATTGGAGCACAGGGTGAAGAGAGTTGTAGATAATGAGGCTCACAATGTAGAATGACAAAAAATTGTGGCAGAACTTTTATGGATTTCTTGAAGAATTCCTGGACAGGTGTATTGGCAAACATTACACAGTGGAGAAGTAGTGAGTCTGTGTCTCAGGAAAGATAACTAAGATGATGAGGGAGAGAGAAATGATGTCTGGTGGATACGACTCATAGGCTAAAAGACCAGGGAAGGATCTAGTTGCTTTCAACTGCACTCTGGGACCTAGGATTCCTGCATGGTCTTACTTCTGACATAACAATGTTCGTGTATTCATTGTAGTGTAATTGCAGTCATTACTTGCATGGGCATCCTTTTAGGCTGACTTGAGTACTAGGATAACTGCACAAAATCTGTTTAAAAAAATTTGAGAATAAAAGTTGTCGACATTGACACAAGGACACTTGAAAATATTACCATTATTCTTAGTGGAAAAATGTAATAGACTTATTATTATTTTTAAATGGGATATTTGTAAGCTAAATGTTTTATTTTGCATACTGGCCATAATAATTTCTATTGCCTCTGGCATATTAAAAGCATTTAATCCTGGATAAAAGCATTAGTAAGAGATTTTAAAAATAGGTTCTTATTTTAAGTATTGTAGGCTGCTTGAATTAAACCAAACTGTCATCACTGTGAATAAATATGGCTAATGATAAGAAAGAAATATGACTTGTAAAAGGAATTAAGAAGTAGAATTAGCATAGTTCTATGTTTTTTACATTAAAAACATACCGATGATGAATTGAGGTCAGTGTCTTATGTTTTATGTATTTGAAGTAGCTTATTTGCATAAATCAGAAGGCTTCAGTCTCTGTATCTGCTGGCAGTAAAATATAGTTCATTTCTATAAAGGACGAGTCAGTGTGTCATTTATGTACACAAGGGAGAATAATTTTCTCCTCTGGAGCCAAAACATACCATTGGTATAAAGACAATCAAAACCCAGAATAGACAAAAGGTGCAAATTGAATCTAGCCCTAAGAAAGGCGGTAGATTTAGGAAAAAGAAGTGCCATGACCTAACTTACATTCCCCTAGGCTCACTCTGGCTGTGGTTCTAAAAATAATCAGCTTGATATGATTGTGGGAGGGATCCAAGATGAAGCATTAGAAGCTTTTGCAGTTAACTCAGGTGAGAGCCACATTGGCTTGCTTCAGAGAGTGTGTGGTGGTCATTCTAAGAAGTGGTAAATATACGAATTTTTTTAAAAGTAAATATGGCAAGATTTTGTGACAGATTGAATACAAAAATGTGAAAGAAAATAAATAATGAATCGTTCCTAAGTGCATCTGGTTAAATTAAGAGAATTACTTCTTGGGGAAATAATCTACAGTAGAGGCACTGCATACAGGTTCTTTCCCTAGAGGTCAACATGAGTAAAATGCTGTTCTAAAGAAATGGATAAGATTAAAATAATAGTAAACTCACTATTAAAAGGAAAAGGTGGACACAAAAATTTGACTTTCTCTGTTTCAAAATTAGACCTAAGCCTCGCTTGATTAAAGATGATATACTAATGCAAGTGCTGTCAAGTATATATGCAAGTATAACAAGAATGGCTACATGGTTGGATACTTTCCGGACAGCCCTCGTATATCTTGGAAAATGAACCAATGATAAGGAGAAGTTTCAAGTATTCAATGTCCAACTGTCGAGATGTTAAAAACAGTTGTCTGTTATGATCTAGATTATAAATAGACATTTGAGTTATTTTTCATATTCATTTGAATTATCTACCCTTTGTTAATTATTTCTTAGCTGTTTCTTATCTGTTATTTGTTATTCCTCACTAAGTTCTACCCAGAATCCCATTACCTATTTCTTCTGTCGTAAAGTTTTCTACTCATTTGACCTCACAGAACCTACTCTTTTTGCTTTCTGGAAAATTCTTCTTAGTCTCCTTCAGGGTGTACTCTGTCTCTACTTCTACCCAAATGCTCTTGATTTTAAAGGTTTTATTTATAGTTCTTCTCTTCCGTAATGACAAAGATTAAGTCTCTTTTATACACTAACGTTTTTGCCAATGGATTATATATATCAGGTTCTCTATAAATATTGTTGAATAAACAAGTGAAACAGCAGTGATCCTTAAAACCTAATGGCATATGTAGGTGGGTCAAGGTCACACAGAATCTCTAAAAGTAACTCATTAAGACTACTCAGGTTTTGGTAAATTATGTACTGCCATCTCACTCCTACCTGTGTAGCCACTGGTGAGATGGAGAGTGGGGCTTGCATGCACCCCTGTGAGGGTGACTGGTCTACAGAATCTCTGACGGGATGCTCTCATTTACTCTCAAGGCCTCAACTGCCACCCTTTCTGCTGACAACATCCAAATCCCTGGCTCTAACCCTGACGCCCCTTCTTAGCACCACATGTGTTCATTGATCAGTTTCTGGATATCCTTATGGAATTATGGTAGGTAGCTTCTAAGAAGACAACCCCCCCCATATCTGATATATTCACCCTTGTGCAGTACCTTCAACACTGTTTCAGGGTTGGTCTTTGTGATCGATGGCACATGGCAGAAGTGATGGTATATCATTTCTTAGAGTAGGTTATGAAAACGACCAGGTTCTCTCTTGAGTTTTCTCTTTCTCTGATTACTTGCTCTTAAGTAAGCCATGTTAAAAGTAGCCCCATGACCATAATGTGGAAGTGAGGCCTCCTGCTAACAGCCACCCTGCTAACAGCCACAAGAGTGAGCTTGGAATTGATCCTACTTGATATGAATGCAAACCTGGCCCACAGCTTCACTGTGACTACATGATAGTTTCTAAGCCCGCTCTCCTAAGCCATTCCTGGGTTCCTGATCCTCATAAAATGTGTGAATTCATAAGGATATGTTGTTTTGAGGTGCTAAGATTTGGGATAATTTCTTAACTAGCAGTAAGTAATGAATATAACATCTAACACTAAAAGTAGCTAAAGCTAAATTATTCTGTCAGACCCTAAACTTGCCTTTCTTCCCATAATTTTTATATTCGTTCATGGTGCTACCATCAGCTCTGTGGCTCACAACTATCCTCAAATTTTCTATCTCCCTCAAGTCACCATATGTAATTAGGCTCCAAGTGTACTAAATTTCTGCTTTTCTTTTTCTTAAATCTCTTTATCCTCTCTGCCACTGCTCAGGACTGAACCAAGTGATATACCACTTGAATTCTCATCATATTAATAATTCAAAACTCATTGTGCTATGTGAGATATTTGGATGAGATTTTATCTCTCAATTCATTTTTTTTTCTTTTACTTACAATACTTTTCTACATTTAAGATACACTTTACATGGTATTTCCACGACTTGTCAGGATATGAAATTCTGAAAAATAGAAAAGTTAAAGTAATCTTATTTTTATATCTTATACTTGTACAATGCTCTCTAGCATGCAAAATATTAATATTTTGTGTATGGTGAATATAAAACTCGATACAATCTTATTTTTAAGCAGATTTTATTTAATACATTTATAATTCATGAGGCTAAGCTTCAGAGAGTTTACAGATGGAGGTTACATAAAAATAACATTTTAGGGAACTCACACTGATACCCAGTAATCATACTATTTTTTTATGAAAAGCACGCAATGCAAGGCCTCAAAAGGAGGGGATTTGTCTCTTATTTTTTCTAAATTATTGTTGCCTAGAACATTTCCTGGTACATAGAATGAGTTAAATATTTGTTGGATTAATTATTGCTCTGTATAATTGTCAGTGCATAGATAAAAACTTACCTTTAGACTAGAGATCTGTCTCTGTTCTTCTAAGAAAGCAATGCTGACAATAGCATCATCAAGAAAATTGTATTGATCATGGAGAAAGCAAACTGCCTTGCTGTTTCTCACCTATGATGGCCCTTAAATAATCCATTAAGCTTTAGATGAGAAGAGATTTCAGGAATCACTTATCCAGGGCCACTTCATAGAGAGCCACCCACCTCAAAATAAGCTAGACTAAACACAAACTGTAACAGTAATCCTGAAAGAAACTCATTTGCAAAGGCTTGAGCCCAGGGTCGTTGGGTGGGGATAAAAGGAGAAGGGATATAGAGTGCTGAAGACAATACAAGCTTCCTTCTAGGTGCCAAATGACCCATAGCCATTGCTCTTTATTTTTTCCATAAATCAGCCATTTGGACTGTTCTTTCTTCCTCAAATATGTACTTACAAGCTTTTATGTTTCTACTTTTATACTTTTCACTTTTCCTGAAGTACTCTTTCCCTCCCATCCTTTCTCTGCTTAGCATAACCTTCCCTTTCCTGTATGTTTGT
This sequence comes from Propithecus coquereli, assembly GCF_000956105.1. Taxonomy (NCBI): domain Eukaryota; kingdom Metazoa; phylum Chordata; class Mammalia; order Primates; family Indriidae; genus Propithecus; species Propithecus coquereli. The sequence continues at coordinate 2,105,802 of NW_012148463.1, forward strand.
TAAAGCTCTTGCCAGATTTTCTTAATAAAAAGATGCCTATTTCCCTGAGTTTCTCCATGGCTCTTGTATATTATAGAACCTATTAGAGTACGCTTTACATTATAATTGTCACATCACTCTCTCCCCTACCAGAAGATAGTGAGCTGAAAGGAGTGGCTATGCTCTCTTTGTTTTTGGACTTTAAATGGCTTTCATCGTATCTGGCCTATAATAGAAGCTCAATAATTGCTAGACTCAGGGAGCTGAATGCTGAGAGACCTTCCAGTTCAGGGAAGTTATTATAGTTTTGTTGTTCTTGAAAAAAAGTATAATACCTGCAACAAAGCCAGCCCTTGTTCCTGAGAAATCCCCATGAAGGCTGCAGCTTGGTTTAAAAGTGCTGCTTAAGGAGGATGCTGACCTTTTATCTCCATCACATCCATCCTTTCATGGGAGGACTTCACTTTTGCATTGACAACAAGCAAAGAGGAGCAATGAGGGGCCATAATTTATGAGGTATCTGCCCCTTTTTAGGTGTAGTTCTAAGAGTGGTTCAGTAGAGTCAACTTGGAAAAAACTTGAACAAAAACTAAGGGGTGGGGTGGTCAAAGACAAAAGGGGCTCCCCCGTAGGGGGATTATGTTTAGCACAAACACTTGGTAGAATTCCCACAACACCTGAACCATTGAAGCCAGAAAACCTGTGGATCTGCTCTGATTTCTCAGGTGAAAAAAACTAATAGCTAACAAGGTCAGTTTTGCCTCAATCACAGATTGTGAGTGCTGTAACCTCAGATTTATGGTGATGGAGACATCTGGGTCACAGAAAAATTTTGAATCAGGCAAGCAGCCACTCATGTCTTCACATCTGGATTTCAGACACATCGGCCATGGCTACGACTGTGTTTCTTTGATGGTTGTTATTCTCAAGTCAAGGAAGGAAATAGAGCATGCTTTCCTTTCGGCTTGTATAAAATCTAAGAGAAACAAATTTGGCATATTCAGTATTTTAAAACCATACAAGAAGCATTCTCAAATATAAAATGTTTAACTTTCTTTGGGTTATATTTATATAAGCATGTTTTACCATGTGTTCCAAAATTGTATGGGATTCCTAAAATTCTGATATGCTTTGTTATGTTATCATAATAATTATAGTTATTACATTAAATTGTTACATGCCACAGCGATAACCAAATTTTCTTTGTCAATTATCTTTTAACCATAACTCTTCTAAGATTTTCGTCATCCACCGACACTTACTATTTTGCTTTAATTCTTCTCAAAAAGCTGTTTTCTATTTACTTTAGAGATCATACAGTTTAAGCTGAATCCTGAACTCTTTCCTAGCTACAAGTCTCCAAATAATGTTTTCAAACTCTTCTTCCATTGTTCTTACATGGGCTCAATAAAATTGCCATCATTTTTTTTTTTTTTCCTGAGGCCCTACAAGCACACCTTGTGACATACAGACTTCAGGATGAACTATTCCAAATACTAACATATGTTTTTCTATATGAAATCTATTTCCACTTTCACTGAAGATGCTTTGAGTTTAATATCTAGACCTCAACTAGATGCCCTCCAAACTCTAACGAAACTGGCTTACTTTAATTAAAAAATACCCAATACATTACTGAGGATTGCTAACTCAATCTCAAGCAAGGCAAGAATCAGATTTTTAGTGCTCCTAATATTTAAAAAGCTAGTTGAAGTAAAAAAAAAAAAAATTAGAAATTTTGATTTTAGAATGTTTATCAAATATCCAAGGTTTAAAATACTTTGTCATAAAACATTTATAGTCATAAAACAGGATTATAGGTTACTATAAAATAGTCATTTACTTAGCCAAAGTGATAATTCAAAAGATTTTTAAAAAGTAAAAATTTTTACTAAAGAACCATATCCAATTTTTATATTTTATATGTAAATACTCTTATCACCGTCCTTCTGTATTGTTTTGCTATCCTTTCTTCATCCTTCACCTGTGTATCACCAGGGTAAGGACTGGTTCTTATTTATCTTTTTATCCTGAACTAAGTACAGGGTATGACTCATGTATTCAATAAGTGTTGAAGTGAATTAAAAAGAAAGAAAAAAACTCAAAGTGTTCTAAGATAGAAATACTTGGACTAGCACCCAGGTCTCCTGATTGTCCAGTCCGCTATCCTTCTCAGAATAATTTATAAAATATCCCACAATGCAATCTTGAAACAACACCACTTCCCTTGCAGGGGCTATGATGATGCTATAGAAGCACAGTCTGAATGGACAAGCTGTGTCACACAATTTAATTTGACAGAGCATCTTTAATATAAACAGGAATCCCAAAGAACTTTAACAAGTCATAGGTAATGGAATTGCAAGTATAAATAAATTGTAAAAGAAGGGATGCAGAAATTAAAATAGCACCATGATAAAGTAGGGAGAGGTAATTGACTTGAGATTTCAAATTTTAAATGTTGGAGAAGTAGGTGGGGCCCAGGGTCATAGAAAGGTTATTACAGGTTACAAAGACTTTAGAGAAAAAGGCTGCCTCTAAGTATGGAGAAAATTTGTAGGTAGATAAAAAAGAGCGAGAAGGAAAAGAGACAAGATGAGAAATATCCTTGGGAGGAAAAATCAGCAAGCTAAATTCAATCTTGTTTTAACCTCTTTCTATTTCAACATCAAGTTTAATATCAAGTATTTGGAAGCTAGATTAAGCAGAAAAAAATCTTGCATGTGTTTTTTATTTTCAAATTTGTTAGACTGTAGAACAATAGAGATAGAGTCTTATAAACCAAAAAAAAAAAAAAAAAAAATCCAGAAAACAGGCAATAAGACAATAATTTCCCCTGACTTTCATTATCCAGGGATATAAGTGGTCTGGCCTCTTTGGGCCTGAATTACTCCCAGTTTACTATTAACCGATAATAATTTGTACTCTATTCAGATTTAGTTTTATTAGTTCCTTGCAGATATTCCACTCAAACTGGTCAGGAAAGGGTTACAGATCAATCTCTACTTTATAGGTGAAGATGCTGAAAAGTGGAGAGTACAAGGGGGTTTTACATAATCTTGGACTTAGACATAATTTCTGTGTGACTTGGTCTGTTTGTATTCTGCCTTGTATTTATCCATATAACATTAATCTCTCTCTTGGTATCTTTTCAGATTGATGAAATAAAAGTTAAATGGTGAAAACCCATACCCACTGACATCGATATAGGTCTAAAGGTCATCTTAAGGGAAAGCTGTACTTAAGTCATCAGTTAGAGATGAGGAAACTGAGGCCTCAAAAGGGTAAGTGACTTAACCCTAATCCAATTTGAGTTAGTTCATGCTACAGGCAGGACTAGAATTCAAGTCTGCTAATTTTCAGCTCTGTTTTCTATCCTAGAAACAGTACTGCCTCCTGTGTCTTAATTAAAGAAAGTATAATTCATCTTCCAAAGTGACCCTCCAACATGACAAAGCCAACATTAGGCAGATTGGTAAAGGGTGCCAATAGATCTTTCAATGATTGAAATGAAATAAAATAAATTATAAAATAAATTTAAAAAAATAACTTGGCCTATCATCATTTTATTTAACATTTGGAAGAACTACTTCAATATAGCCCTTCCAAAGGAAAACATTTATTTTCTATAAAAGGAACCCATTAATAACTTAAAATATATTAATTTATCAGATCTCAGTTACTGGCCCCAAAGAAGACTAAGGAGATGAGATTTAGCATGTGACAGAGGAGTGGAATCAGGAAAAGACCAGGGTATTAACCATCGTTGAAGAAGAACAAGTATTTCACTGGTGGCAAAGGACTGCCCTGGTTCTCCTACCTCTGTGATAAATAGAATCAATATTGTGATTTCTTCTCCACATTCTTCTGGTTTTACAGTAATATTAATATACATTGAATATCTTGTACTTAAAAATTATTTTATGTTTTTTGTTTGTTTGTTTTAGTCTAGCCTGTACAAAGAAAGACTATAACATTGGGAGATGTAGTAGCCAGCCTCCAAGATTCCAAGATGGCCCCGAGTAATGCCATCTCCTGCTTTTCCTAATCTTGTGTCATCCTCTCCCAATTTGTAACCCACAGGTTTGGAGTGTGTGACCAATAGCATATGGGCAGAAGTGCACTTCTGAGATTAGGTTATAAGACTATGGTTTTTATCTGGGACAATTTGTCCTCCTTTTCCTGCTCCTCCTCCTCTTCCTTCTTCTTATTCTTTGTCTTCTCCTTCGTCTCTCTTTCCCTCTCTCCTCACACACTCACTCCGAGGAATCCAGCTGCTATACCTTGAGAACTCTCAGGAAGCTCTGTGGAGAGGCCCATGTTGAGAGGAATTGAGACTTTTAGTCATAGCCAGTAAAGGACTGAGAACTCCAGCTGTGTGAGTGTGCAATCTTAGAATCATATGTACCTGAGTAAAAATTTTAGAGCTGTTAGAGCACTAGTCAATAGCTTGACTGTAACTTCATGAGAAGCCTTAAGCCAGAACCACCAAGTCTCTGAATTCCAGATGCTCGGAAATTGTTAGCTAATACATTTTGTTGTTTTATACCATTATGTGCTGGGGGTACTTTATTTTTAATGCAACTATAAGATAACTATTACATATGTGTAGTGAAATTGAGAGCATATGGAAAAGAGACATGAGAAAAATACTTAAAGGTGGTCAGCTGAGGAAGGGACACTGAAAATAAGAGTGAAATTCAAACCCACTTCACACCTGGGGAACCCTACTCAAATACAGGACAAAGATAATTCAAAGCACATACTTCAACATAGTTATTTGTCACTTACAGACATGGGTACCCCTTCCTTTAGGAATTTACTTCTAGAAAAAGCATAAATGTTTCTTACCACCAAATGCAATGTAGCATTCGGAAATAGTCTCTTTTAGGTCCACTTCACTTAATTTGAGAAATTTCTTTTTCTTCTAAAGATTCTCTCCTTTCCCCTCTCTTTGCCAACTTATTCTTACCTTCTGTTATACATCCAAAATACTATTTCTTGTTGTTATCATCTCTTACTTCGATTTTAAGGCTAGCAGGTCTGGTGTCTAGATTGTATGGGTTAGTTTAGAAAAAAACTACAAAGTACGTTTCTATCCTAGTCAATTACCACCTCTGTTGTTCAGTTTCTTTTCTGACTGAGGTGGGGATACAGGAGTGGATAAGGGTGTTTTAATCATCTTTAACGGCAATAAATTAATAAAAAAGGAAATGTGGAAGATGCTGAGAAGAAATTTGATATTAATAGCAATTCGAGGTGCTGTAATTAGACAGTAAAACATAACCATACCAATAATAATTGGCATTTTATCCTCAAGTCATATCTCCATATCTAAAGCCTGTTTATAAGAAAAATAACCCCAGGATTCATTTCATCATTTGGTGAGGTACTACTATAGTTTTTTCATTGACTGAAACAATGAGAATTAAATCTCCAACTGTTACTGACTAGTAAAATGTACTGGGTTAATGATGTTTTAAAAATAAATGCACATATCAGAACAACATCTATTGGATGCTTGGGAAGGGGGAGGGCGGCGGGAGGAGGGGGGAGGAGGGAGGAGGGGA
>NW_012148463.1:2111400-2128435 GCF_000956105.1 Propithecus coquereli
GGTTAATGATGTTTTAAAAATAAATGCACATATCAGAACAACATCTATTGGATGCTTGGGAAGGGGGAGGGCGGCGGGAGGAGGGGGGAGGAGGGGACGGGTATTTGTATACACAAGGAGTGCAATGCGCACTACCCGAAGGATGGACATATTTGAAACACGGACTTGGAGGGGGGGAACCAAGGGCAACACACGTAACCTAAACATCTGTACCCCATAATATGCTGAAATAAAAAAAAAATTTGCCTTCATCAGATTACCCACTATTTCTCTGACTAATTTGGAATTCTAAAGAAACCTTTGTCTCCCATTCCAAGATTCATAATGTTTCCTCTTTTTCTTATCTCAACAGCAGGCCAGGACATAATTAATTGATATAGAGTGTCTCACTTTCAGAGTGTTCTTGAATAAATACGGAGGCCCTGCTCATGTGTGACCCATTGAGAATCGTTGTTGTAAGACTTCCAGTAAACTCAAGTCCACAGGTAATCATGAGCATTTTGGGTCTGTAGAATCCCCCCCTTTTTTTTTTTTGAGACAGAGTCTCACTCTCTGGCCCGGGCTAGAGTGCCCTGGCTTCATCTTAGCTCACAGCAACCTCAAACTCCTGGGCTCAAGCGATCCTCCTGCCTCAGCCTCCCGAGTAGCTGGGACTACAGGCATGCGCCACCATGCCCAGCTAATTTTTTCTATATATTTTTAGTTGTCTGATTAATTTCTTTCTATTTTTAGTAGAGACGGGATCTCGCTCTTGCTCAGGCTGGTTTCGAACTCCTGAGCTCAAACAATCCGCCTGCCTCAGCCTCCCAGAGTGCTAGGATTACAGGCATGAGCCACCGCACCCGGCCTTAGAATCCCCTTTTATAATTTAAATTTTCAACAACCTTCTCATTTCTTCATGTTTTTGTGAAAACTATGCAAACTCTGTGAAGTTTGCCCCAACTCCTCTTTCGCCCATTTGCATTCCTCTTGCCCAGATAAGTTTTGGGCATTGCCAAGTATATGTAATGGCATAGATGGTGTACTTCATGAGTCTATGCTGCCTCTTATTTTCTTATCATTAATTCCGTGATCCAGAGTGAAAACATCCTCTCCCCACATACCATTGAACCTCTTTGTATGGCAGACTTTAATGACAGTTGACCAGGATGAGGAATACAAACGTAATGTTGGGACAAGGTTAAGCTAACTAGGTCACATTCAGGTTGGGAGAGAAGTGTTAATTAGAATCAAATAATGCAGCTATTGATCTCATTGGCTCTGATTTCTAAGTAATAAATAAATTAGTCACAGGCACTATACTTAATAGGTAAGTCCATAAGGTGATATCTCTCTAACTAAGTGGATATTCTTAGAAGCTTAAGAGAGCAGTTGACAGTTTTTTCCCTTAGGACTGGGTGACTCAGTTTTTTCAGATGAAGGGAGAGAGTATCAATTTTCTAAGCCCTTACATTCCCTGGACTTTTAGGATATTCACTGCCTACTCTGATACTCCTACCTGGAGTTATGAACACTTAATAAAGAGGACTCATGACATACCCTATCTTTTAGCTATTTCTACATCCACTGTTTTAACTTGTTCTGAATTAAGAGATAGTAGGATTCCCAGTCCCACTCATACACTCTAACCTCATTTCTCTGAGTATCAAGTACACACATTTGATCTGTTTGATGAAGACTGGATGGACAAACCATGACTGTGCCAGATCGTAGTCTAGCACCTGTGACCACTGGACCATATTGATTTCAGTAGCTCAAAAACTGAGCTCCCCACCCATAAAGAAATTCAACTTACCAACTTTGAGGTTATTTCAAATATTTTCCATATTTTGGGAAAATTATATGTCATCTAAATAGGTAATCATGAGCCAATCATTTAAATTTAGAACACATTAAAAATAAAAATAGAAATTCTTGATGGGGTAACATCCCAAGCACCGGCAGACACCATGAATGATGGCAGAGTGGTGCTCAGCCACCAATCACTCTTTTCTTTAGTTGCCGCTTATTTTATTTTTCAGAACCATCTATAATTAGACTCTTGAAATGAGACCCCACAAACAAACTCTAAATTACATTTGACAAACCAGAGATTCAATTTCAAATGTTCTGCATGTTCTAATACACAGCAGAGAGTCCAGAGAAACATGACCAGCATAGCAAGTGGAGTCAGGGAACAGGAACAGAATGGGTAATGCAAAATCCATATGCAGTGGTTAGCTTTTTTGTTTTTCTTTTATAATTAATGAATACTGGAAAATTCTGTTTGTGAAGAAGTTGAATTAAAACCATAAATTATAATTGAAGCAGTCAGGTACAGGTTTGACATTATTATGCACAGCGAGAAATGTTTAAGCATCTGTTTGAGGCTGTTTGAGGCACCATCACTTTCATTTAAATTTTTTTTAATATTTTAAAGGTCCAGATGAATCCAAGTATTTCTTTGGAACCCATCTTTACATAATGTTTTATATTTTCCTTAATCATTTCAAATATTATGCTTGCATTATTTGAAGTCCTAGCTCTAAGGATTCTTCCTCCTAAGAGTGTCCTAAGGCTCTGTTCACAATCAGTAGCTGCTTCAAGATATTGGTATTGCAGAGACTTTTCAGAGATGGTGCCTCAAGCAAACTGTCCTGTTTGAGGACTGCAAGTAACATGGTTGCAGTATAATAGACTTTTCAGTATGTTTCATATTACATCATGTAAACAAACAGATTCTTCACTTGCCCCAATCACAGCAGGAAATATATTACCTGGATTACGGAATTTTTGTGGTTCTTTGTATAACTTGCAAGACTAGATCTTAGTGGAATATTGGTTAGGAAACAAAAAATCACCAAAATTTTTAAAGCTGTATTTTGGAACTTCTAATTGATCTCTTTCTTTTACAAATGTTTATTGTGGACTTATAATGTGCCAGGCAATGTTCCCTGAATTAGGAATAAAATGGTAAACAAAGTAAGCCAAGCCCCTGTACTCATGCAACTTATATTTTGGAGAGCGAGACAGATGATAAATAAGTAAACAAGTAAGAAAATATTGTAAGTTCTGATACTCGTGAATAGCATGACAAAAAATAAAGCTAGAGAATGGAGGCAGGGAGTGGTGTCTATTTTATAAAAGATGGACAGAGAAGATCTTGTAGAAGTGATACTTAGGAAGTGGCCTGACAGTTGAGAAGGGGCATTCCGTGACAAGATGACAATGCAGATAGTATTTAGCTACTTTCTGTACTTACCCACCTTCTAAATACCTTATACAAATAAAATTATTTCCTCCTCTTCACAATTCTGTAGTGGGTGCAAATATTATCCACATTTGACAGATAGACTGAGAGCACAGGCACGACACAATTTTCCAAGGTCATGCACCTAGCTAGTGTCAAAACTAAGCCTTTAACTCAGAAAATCAGGATTCAATGTCCATATATTTAATCACTGCATTACCTGGCTAAAAGATGTCTCTAGGAAGAGAAAACAGCAGGTGTAACGTTAAGACATCAGAGTCATAAAAGATCAGGGTACTCAACAAACAACAGGCATCCCAATGTGACTGGAGAATAACAGGTGAGGAGGAGAATAGAAGTATCAGGTGAGATCAGAGGGGGCTGGAGCAACAGTGGGCCATGGTGAGTTGTTGGGGTAAACTTTGAGCACTGTGAGAAATGTTGCAGGCTTTTAGGTAGAGAAGCAGCATTATTTGTTTTAGGTTTTGAGAAAGTCACCTTGGCTATTTCCTGGTAGATGGATTTTGAATGAATTTATCTGAAAACTGAAAATAATTAGAGCGCTACTGCTGCAGCGCAGTGGTGATGGTTAGTGGTTGGGTCTAGTGTAGCTGTGTTAGATGCTATGAAATGTAATGAGATTGAGATATATTTGAAGGCTGAGCCATCACGATTGCACAGATCGTATGTGGAAGGAAGGCAGGTAAAAAGACATTCAAATGAAGTGGATTAGACATGTTGAATACACCAGTTAAACATTAAGACTATGGGCTAAATCAATCCATTAATATATCAAAAAAGGCATATTTATAAAAGTTCCAGCACAAATATTAATACACATTTCATCATATTTCAACTCTAAAATATACCCAATTTTGATACTTTAATATATCTAAAATTACTATTCTTCTTTTCTTTTTTCTTTTATTTTGAGACAGAGTCTCACTCTGTTGCTTGGGCTAGAGTGCTGTGGTGTCAGCCTAGTTCACAGCAACCTCAAACTCCTGGGCTCAAGCGATCCTCCTGCCTCAGCCTCCCGAGTAGCTGGGACTACAGGCGTGTGACACCACACCTGACTAATTTTTTTCTATATTTAGTAGAGACAGGGTCTCGCTCTCGCTCAGGCTGGTCTCAAACTCCTGAGTGCAAGCGATCCTCCCACCTCGGCCTCCCAGAGTACTAGAATTACAGGCATGTGCCACCGCGCCTGGCCTGTTCCTCTTTTCTTGATAATACTGTTAAGTTTAATAAAATGCTATTAGTTGACCTTCACTTTCTCATGGGAGAAATTATTAGTATTTGGTAATTTGCTAAGTTGTACCTTTCCTTGACATTTCCACATTAGTATTTCTCTTTCCTAGGGGTCTCTACCAGAATATCTGGCAATTTGTTAATTTCTTTTATATTGTTTTGTAAGCATGCATTATATATACATCATGGTTTCAATACTACAACACAAACTGTTTTGAAACAGGAGTTTCTCCTCTGTCCGTTTTTGGTATTCCATAGAGTACTCAGATTAGAGTTAGAAATTAAGTAACCAGCTCAGTAAATTACTCTTGATTTGACATGACAGGTGTCAGGGGGGTGTTGCACTGTCCTGAATTTCCTTTCATAAATGGCAAAATAAAACTAAAAGTCTATTTCTTGAACCTCACTGTTTTGTTGGCTAGCTGGCTATTAGAGTAAAAAGAAATATCATCTGTGTAATCAAAATTCTAACAGGACAGGAAGGGACAAGGTAACAATTTTTAAGGAAATGATGAATGAAGAAAGAAAAGGTCACTGAGGAAAGAGACACAGAGAAGAAATCCCTTCACTAGAAGTACAGAGCCTTAATAGACACAAGCAGGGAATGAGGTGCCTAATAAAGTATATTGTTTTTCCTTTTCCAGATAAGAACTTTATTTTTCCTTAGCCTTTTAACATTAAATTATTGTATAATATAACTAAACAGACAGAAATATAATCCCCCAAAACATGTGAGGAACTTCAAAAGACCCACATAATATATATGAGCTTAAAAATACATTTTGAAATCAGTACACGTAAAACAAATTTACCAAGTTGTTACATTGACAGTATTCTCCAGAATAAATAAAATATACATATTAATTTAAATAAGTATAAATTAAGAATTATTGTCATGACTATAATACCAGTATAATAAAACCGGCACTGAGAAGGAGAACTTTCGGAAACGTAAGAGACATGATTTTCTTATAGTGGCATGGTAGTCAATTAAGGTGATTTGGTGAAAGAAGTTGGGATAGACAGAAATTAATAAATCAAGAAAAAACAGAATGTGGTCACAGTGCAATAGCAGTGAAAAATTTATAGGCATGAAACAATAACAGAGTTCATTAGTCTGCATACTTAGCAAGTTGATTTAAAAATTTAGACTCTCTGACTTTGATCCATAGTAGAGTGTTCTAGTCTTGGACATACAAAGGTAACCAGACTCTGGCACATTTTGGGCCTAGGTATTAACAGATAGCTGAAACCCATGTCTCTCCTTAAAGCAATTATATCCACAGTTACCTAAACCTTTCTAATGTGCATAAAAATTGCATGAATTATCTTAAAATAATGGGTATAACACCTTTATAAATAAAATGCAAGAAATAAAAATACAAGATTTTGTCATATAGTAATTGATTGCTATTAAATCAGTACATCTTTGGTTTAAAGACACTGTCAAATTTCAAGAATGCATAACATAATATGGTCAATACTATTTAGGGTGAGTTATAAAAGACAGTATATTACATATCTAAGCATATAATATGGAATATTACAATACAGCATAAGCAGAGTAAAATATCACAATGTCTGATGTGATTCAAAGCAAGAGGAATAAATAGAATAAATGGCAAGTCACACTTCTTTCATTGTTCAAAATTCGTCTTTCAAAGTCTCAATAAAGACACAAACTAGTTTAATTCTTACAGCACCTGGAATTTTTCTTGAATATGTATGCAGCTATAGTTTATTGCAGAGATTATTGGGTGGAGCAAAATACAAAACAAATGGGGAAGCTTCTATGCCCAGAGCTCTGTAAATTTGGGAATGCTGTTACTGAAGAATTCCAAGACTGCCCTCTGATCTACTGTCCCAAGAACACCCAACTCAATTTGCTAAATACAAATTTCCTTCATGATGGCCATCTGAGGAATTTGGAGAAGAATTAGACAAGAGCCATAAAGAAAGCAAAAAACTTGGGAAAGAAATCAACTGAGTTCTAGAAAAACTTGCAAACCAGTGAATTCAGAAGAGTCATTACATAATTGGGTAGAAATAAAAGAACAAGCTCTCTAGAGGTCAAAGAAACGCAAAGTTCAGAAATAAGGTGTGAAGAGACTTCAGGAATGAGTGTCTTTGAATTATCCCCTCCCTGAAGCCTACTGAAATGAATAAAAAGTCACTGAAAACACACAAAAAAGTCATTTGTACTCATAGTAAAGATGTCTACAGTTGCACAACATATGTTCTGAAAAGTATTACTTGGTAGATAAGAGGAAAAATAATATAGCAGTTAAAAACATCTTTAAAAGCATCCATGCAGGCAAGGCCAGGCTATCGAGTTCAGCTCACTATTTTAAACTGTTTGACACACAGAGGGCCCTTAATCTCTAAGTGTTCAATGAACGACAGCATGATTTAATTTGGATGGTCCATAATTCCAGAACAATGCACCATTCTATTCTGGAAGTGAGACGGTTCTGAAGGGGCCTCACAAATATCTTAATCAATGGGCTAATACTAATATAATTTGACCTGTATTCTTAATAACAATTTACTTTCTAAAACGATGGGTGAAAATTTAGCTCACTTGCTCAATATCATTAAAATCCTATTTTTATTTATTATATTGGTTATCAATATGTAGCTGTGACAATTAGTTGCCCACCCAAGATCCATTTTCCTCTTTTCTAAACATTAAAAATATATATATCTCCTTCTTATGATTAGAAACCTTTATTCTGCTTGTGAGAACAAAGTTTTATTCTTGTGACCCCTCATATCTTCCATTTTAGCTTCTCAACCTCTGTAACTTGTATATCTATTTTTATATTTCAAGGTTGATTATATTTACATTCTGTTCTGTAAGGACAATTAAATACTCTATATTTCATCTATAGTTTGATTTCATTTTAAGATAAAACCAATATATCGTATTTATTTTTTCTAATTCTGCTAATATTCACTGTAGTTAAGTAGAAGAGTGCAATTACTTATCATTTCTTGGATATTTTGTTGTTGTTTTGCTAGCATATTAATTGACTTTTTTTCCCCCTACATCTGTCTTGATCTTAACCTAAACTTTTCCAAAATTCTTAAAGATACTATCTAGCTTATGCCACACCTTCTTCCAAGACCTGCCTCCTGAAGTCTCTCTCAATGTGCCAGACTGTGATGATTTCAAGTCCAAGTGTACCGGTGGCATCTTGCATCCTAACTTATCCATGAGTCTGAACTCACTCTTTCCTGGATTGCATCCTATCGTTTTTCTTGATTTACAATCTCTTCCTATGATTTTCTAAACAAATTTGTCTGTTAGGTAAACTTTCTGAGACTATACCTTGGTAAATGTCATCATGTTACTCTCACACTGATAATTTGAATGGGCATCTAATTGTAGATTCAAAATCTCTCCCTCAAAATTGTAAGGGAATTTCCCCAAGGTGATCTAACAACCAAAATAGTCAATCAAATATCTGATCCCCGTCTTTATTTTATTTATTTACTTTTTTTAAAGTTGTCCTCTATTTTCCCCAGTATAGAGAAAATTTTCAGTGTATCTAAGTTTAGAATATGGTTCACTTATTATTTACCCTGCTTGGAACTTAGTAAGATTTTTAAATTTTTAGACATGTATCTTTATTGCACTTTAGAAAATAATCTTATATTGTTTCTTCGATAAATTTCCGTTTTCTCTGTTCTTTCTGAAACCCCATAAATCCAACTTTGCACATCCTAAATTAATGTACTTTTTTGTTATCTGTTATTTTATATTTTCAGTCCCTTTGATATTTGGTTCACATTTTGGGAGGTATTCACGAATGTACTTTCAGGCATGCTTATAATTATGGTTGTTTTGAAAATTGTATTCAAATTTCTGAGAACTCATTTCTTCTGTACTTTTTGCATAGCATTGTATTTTTGTTTTAAGAATATTCTATGCTTTTTAGTTTCTCTGCAGACAAAATCAGAACTTTAAAAATTAATTTTCTGTTCTCTCAATTTTCTCTGTTTCCTTTGATGCAGTTTATTTACCTTGGTCTTTCTCTTTTAAACATCAGGTTACACTCGAATATTTGTTAATTCTTCATTGTTTGCATTTGAGAATGGTGCAATAGAAAGTCAGAATAGGAAATAACTTGACAAATGGCATTCTTTGTTTAAGATAAAAGAGGAAAAAGCAAAGCATGTTGTGTTGTCCCACACATTCCAGAATATAAAAGATTTTACTCTGAGGCTTATCCATTCACTTGGTATTCAAGATAAATTATTAAATTTATATGGAAAATAATATTTTGTTGCTATTATTTATCTGATAGATTAAACAGTATTTATTGTTTTTGTTCTATTCTGTCTTTAATGTTGTAGGCTCTATTCTAGGGATTGGAGATAGAGCTGTGAACATAAATAGAATCCTATGCTCTCATAAATAATAAAGAAAATAAATAAGAACACATATAGCACATTTGCTTTATCAAAATTGAAAAAGTAGAACAGTTGGATAAGAAACATGTGTGGGTATGTGTGTTGGGGAGTCAGGTGAAAGCTTTATTTTATTGTGTTGTACTTTGTCTTCTCATCATTTGACAGACACTTTTTGCTTAGGTAGTAAATATTTGGCTATAGAAATTACTTCCTAAAGTACAGGTGGATAGTTTCCTATTAAAATAGACCTTTAACAAATGGCAGTACTAAAAAATAACTAGCCAATAGAACACTCACTGTGGGTCAGATACTATTTTAATAATTTTATATCTACCTAAAATTTGCTTATATAACTCATCTAATATTCATATTAACCCTATGATGTAGGTGCCATTAATTAGCATTAACTTTTTAATAATATAATCTTACATTAAAAACTAGAGATAAGTACTTGAGTATTATACATGAATCATACCCCCTAAAATAAAAAAAAAATCTTAACCTCATAAATATATATTAGTTATAAGTTGTATACCTGTGATACTGTAATTAATCTGCATGTTAAATGTTCCTAGTTTCATTAGATGCTAAATATAACAGAAGATTTTTTCCCTCTTCATCAAGTCTACTTGGTTACCTTATACACACACATCCTGCTGTTATCCAGTAGTTTAGAAAAAGGAGAAATATATTTAGGAAAATAACAACTGAGAGGATCCCTGCAATCAGCAGAGTGGTTTAAGCTGGATCCTGAAGAATTAATGGTATTTCGATGCAGAGAGATGAGTAAAATGCCTTCTACATTTGAAATGTATCAGCAAAACACCAAGAGACAGGAAAATCAAAACATCATTTGAGAAACACTAAGTCAACCTTAACAGAGAAGTATATATAGAAGAGAATAATGGGAAAAACCTGAAAAACGGATTAGAGCAGTATTATTGAGGTTTCAATCAAGAGTGTATGGACCTTATTCTTTGACAATAGGAGTTAAAAGGATGTTTTGAAAATGACTAGTGAGGGGATGAAATTGTATTTTTGAAATGCCACCTCATCTTCCATAGTAAAAGAGCATAGTTATAAATTAACAGGGTAGAAAGAGATCCTAAATTTTCATTTTCATGATAGCAGCAGAAATATATCTTATATACCTAGGGATGGACTCCTCTTCCTCCCTTGACTCCATTCCACCTATCACAATAGTTTTCTTTAGTAAAAATCTTTACATCCTAAATAAACATGCTGAATAAGCGAAGAATGTGCCTTATGCCTTGAAGCTTGTAAGGACACATCCTGCATTCTGGTTTCCCGACTCCCAGTCTGTGACTCATCACATGTTGTTTCCAGTTATCCTTGCACAACTGAATAGTAAATGCCTATGATCAGTTTAATACATAATAATGAGACCCCTGTATTCTTTGCCTGGATCTGTCCATTTTACGGCTCTCTCCCCAGGAATTACAACCCTGATATTTGAAAAAAAATACATATTTTAATAAATAAATAGGAAAGCATTTAAAGTAATTTGTTACTTTTCTTTTATAATTTTATCACACATGCACTACAGAAAAAAAAAACATGATATATCAGCTCTTATATATTGCTACATACAGTCTGTTAATTTTATTTAAGATTTTTCTTCCATGTTAATGGTTTTATTTTTTCCTTGTACTATCTTTGATTTTGGTGTCAATGTTTTACTAGCATCATAACATGCATCGAGCAATATTTCATTTCTTTTTATTTCTTTCCAATTCTCTATAAGATTTTATTTAAAATCAGAATTACCTGTGAATATTTCATTAAATCTAACTATAAAACAATTGGGGACTATAGTTGACTTGCAGGAATATTTTCTTTTTCTGAGTGTGTTTCTTTCTTCTTGTGTCAGGGGTGGTAAGTTGTATATTTCTTAGAGTGTATTCATTTTATTTAAGTTTTCAAATTAATCAGTATAAAGTTTTTCATGATGCTTTTAGTTCTTTTTAGTTGCCAGCAATGTTTATGCCTACATAATTTAGCTGACTACCCTCCATTTTATTATTTTTTAAGGGAAATTCTTGAATGTGTTGATTCTTTATTTGATTTTTATTTCAATAAATTCTATAAACTTTATCATTCTCTTTCTCTCTGCTTCACTTGAAATAATTTCGAAATAATTCCAAATCTCCTTTTCATATTTAAAATTGGTTGCTTAGTTTAATCATTTGAGTTTTTCATCATTTTTCACATACATACTTGAGATTATAAATTTCATTTATTTGCTACCCTAGCATTATCCCTATGTTTTAACTGTACAAATGTTATCATCACACTATAAATATTTTTCATATCCATTATGATTTCTTGTTTAATTCATGAGTTATATAGAGCTATGTTTTTAAATTTCTATCCATAATTTTTGTAATTATTAATCAAAATACATTGTCATTGGAGTTGTGTTCTATAGAATTGCAAACCGTTGGCACTGGTTAGACTTGGTGTGTGGCCCAGCACAATGTAGAATTTAACAGGATTCATACATTCTCCAATTGTTGATTGTAATTTTTATATATGTATACTAAATCAAGTTAGTTAAAATAATTGTTTAAATATCATAAATTTCTCTTTGCATTTTTCGTTGAATTTATTAACTGGGAAATGAAGTATTAATAAAAGATTTATTAATTTCACCTTATAAGTCTGTCAGTTTGTGTTCAAGGTATTTTGAGATGTTGTTTTTAAGTATATGTGAATTTAGATTGTTTTTAATCCTCCTGAAAAGTAGCAGCTTCTAACATTATGAAGTAATATTCTTTATCTATATTATTTAGTTAAATAGTTAGTTTAAATCTGTCTTATTTGCTATTAACTCTTCATATAATGAAACAACTTTGTTTAGGTTAGTATTTGCCTGATATATCTTTTTCGTTCTCTTTCTTGGTATCTCTCTGTTCTTACACTTTAGCTGATTTCCAGCTGACAACATAAAATTCTGTGTATTTTTTTATAATCTAGTCTTCTGTTCCTGCTTTTAAATTAAGATTTTTGTCCATTTATATTACCAGTTAAAAAAACAGTCACACTTTAGTGGCTAAGAAAATAAATGCTGGAGGCAGACTGCCTAGGTTTGAATCAGGATCTGCCACTTATTGGCAGATGCATGACTTTGGGCAAAACACTAAAATTTTCTTTGTCTACTCGTTATTTGTTAATTTGAATTTATAGTACCAATTTTCTCATGGGTTATTGTGAAAATTAAATATGCTAATATTTGTAAAGTCTTTCCAACACCCTCTTGAATATAGTAGGTACTATACAATTGTTTGCTATTATTATATTTCAATTACATTTCCCGAAGTTTTTTTGCTCATTATTTGAATTATCATATTATATACTGTTTTCTTTGTTCCAATGTTTTTCTTCTTTTTTATCTTTTATTGACCCATTAAAAAATCTTTTAATCACATTTAATTTTTAAAATTTCTGCTTGCTTTGTTATCTTTAAAAGTTCATCATGATTTTCCCAGCAAACAGTAAAAAAGTCTATTTAAGAAGAAATCAAATAAACTACTCATTAAAATCCAACACAACCATGGTTAACAAATATCTTGCTTGATAATTTCCTAAGATTTTGTGTTTAATCATTTCTGTTTTACTAAAATTCAACATAATTTTTCCTTCAATTAAATATTAGAATAAGTATTTAAAATATGACCTGGAGAAAAAGAGAGAGGAAAAATAAAAACCACATACTAGGGGAGACAGGATTATTCAAGTCAAAAATAGTAGATAATAAATAAAAAACCAAAACAAAACTTTACACAATCTATTACAGGTTGCCTTTTTGGTTGAAATATTTTAATTATAATGCATCAAAATAGGGAGACAAAGGCTAATTCCCTGGAGCATTCCAATGCTATCAGTGAGAAAAGGTAGTATTTTCATTGATTTATATATTGGGCTTCTCTAATTTTAAGATTAAAGAATTCCCTCCCTTTTTCTCTTTCATTTTTAACACGTCATTAATAAATTCTGTGAATCACAGATTCATCAGTCTGTGTAGCCTCACTGCTAACTACCTCCTGTGCCTTGGGTTGCCTCTAAGCATAGGTCACTTTCTAGGTGTTTCCCTACATCCAGATATTAAATGATAATCCTATTTATGCATCACACCATGCTAAAAGGCTCTGAGTGAAAATAAATTCACCTTTGATGTGCAAAACTAAATGCTGAATCTCTCCAGATTCAGAGCCAATATTTGGGTGTTCTGCATCTTAAAATGGAGAAATTAAGACTCAGAAACAGCATTTCTATGATGAGTATGAACAAACTCTAAAATATCATTATATGCTTTGCAATTCTGAATTAAAGTTTCTCAGAGTTTGTGGGGAACTTGAATCTTATTTGGTCCAATCTTCTCATTTTACAGACATGGAGCACTAGTTCAGAGAAACACTGGTTCATGCTGTTTCTCACTTGGAAATCTTACAGGTTTGACATAATTACATATATTGATTACTGGTTTTGTTTCTTTGTTTTTTGTGGGACATTTATTATACATAGTTTTGCTGTCTGACTGGATTGTAAACTATTGAGGGGAAGGGTTATATTTTCTTAAAATCTGTACCATACCACCAGATCTCTTCTCAAATTGATGCAGAATCCCAGGTTTAACACGTATTAAGAATTGAATAAATTGCTGAATAATTTATCTGTGTAGGAGCAACTATAGGAAGTTTATTTTTTATAAACTTCAAAGCAATAGAAATAGATGGTAATGTCATCAATGCTCGTGACAGAGATGAGAGACGAGCAAAACCATTTCAGGGAGTATTGCAGAAATCACCCAGATGCCATTTTGTGTGTAGAGATTCCTAACAGCAAATATACCAAGAGTTAAGGAAAGAGCACATTAAGGCTTATTTTATGAGTAATAAGGGAGAATTCTGCTTGAGGAAACATGATGATACTAAAATAAATGAGATGGTATTAAAATAAACTCCCTTTTGAAGAGGTTTTTTTTTTTTTTTTTTTTTTTTTTGAGACAGAATCTTGCTCTGTCACCCAGGCTGGAGAGCAGTGGCATCCTCATAGCTCACTGCAACCTCAAACTGCAAGGGCTCAAGTGATCCTCCTGCCTCAGCCTCCTAAGTAGCTGGGACTACAGGCCAGTGGCAGGCATGGGCCTCCACGCCCTACTAGCTCAGGCTGGTCTCAAACTCCTGACCTCAAGTGATCCTTTCCACTTCAGGCTCCCAGAGTGGTAAGATTACAGATGTGAGCTACTGTACACTGCCTGTTTTGTATTTTTTTTTTTGCAATAATCCTTAGTTTTAATTTGTTTCTCATGAATCGGCTATTTTAGAAGTGCGGAATATATAAGAAAAATTAACAGCTGGCTGCACTTAGTTTGAAACACTGAGTCATTGATCACCTTTGTTGAAGAAAGACTGATAGGCAGGAAGATATTCTGGAAGCTGCTTGGGAAAGTGATTATGTAAATCAGGATATATATTCATGTACCACAGAAACAAACTTCAAAATCTCAGTGACTCAAGAAACAAGGCTTATTTTTTGTTCATGCTTAGTCCACTATAAGTTCAACCAATTGTCCAGGGCAGCTGTCTTGCATAGGAAGGCACCACATTCCAGGTCCATATCAGCCCATGCTTCCGTAATCCCAGGAGCCCTTGCATTAAATGCTGAGATCTGGAATATCACTCACATTTCACTGGTTGCAGGAACTTACATGACTCAAGCTAACTTGAAGCTGGTGGGGCAGTACGTTGTCTCCGAGGCCCTGAAAGAGAGGAAAACTGAGTATCAGTGAACAACTCATTGTCTGTAATTGAGATGCATAAAATCACTGATTTTATGTTTTCTCAGACTTAAGATGGGAGTTGAAGGCAAATATCATTTTCCTTAAAGGTAACTCAGTCCTTCACATGATTAAAGAGAACTTTATCTTCCACAGTGCCCTCAAATTTATGTTGAAATAAAGAAGATGGCCTCTTGGTTCTTGATCATGGTTCTAGCCTGTCTGTAATTTCATGACCTTCCCATGAAGATAAAAGTTACTTGCTGCATGTTGAAGAGAAAGACCATTTGTTAGTCCTCCTTTGGTCTTGAAATTTTAAATAACTTAGAAAATGGTAAAAACAATTTTGTGGCAATTTCGTATGTCTGGTTTCTCAGGTTTTCTAATATAGTGTCACTATGGCTAGAAATCAATCAACTACTAGAAATCACATGAAGAAATGGTGGTTTTAAAGTGTATTTATGTGTGTGTTTGTGTATGTGTGTGTTTAACAGTAACACAATGAGATCAATGAGATTTAAAAAAAGGGCAGGGGAAGCCTCTTTTTTTCACCTTTAAAAACCACCATGTGGAAAAAAGAAAATCATTACTCATCTGACACTAGTGCAATCATTATTTATAACCAATTATTAATAAATGAACCCTATGGTGAATTTAGAACTTTTAGTTTTTGCTCATTTTTTTGCCATGGTTTTTCCCTATCACTTTGCTAGTTGTGATCTCTATCTGGCACTAAATCCTTGGAATGATCTCAAAATACAAATGTATTATCCATAAAATAATAGAGTATTCAAGAGTTTCTCTTATTTGTGACTGAGTTCTCAGTTCACAGTATAAATTATATAAGTAGTATTTGAAATATTCCTAAAAAAGTATGTGAAATTTGAAGCTCTGAGAAGTTAAATAACTTGGCAAAAGTACCATGGAGAAAAAGTGGCAGAGTTAGGATTTGAACGCAGGTCTCCTAAATCAGTAACTGGGAATTGTATGTTTAAGGAATAATCATTTTAGTTCATTTTTAATTTTTTCACTTTTCTTCCTTAAGACTAAAATATGATACTTTCTTTCTCTAAAAATAAAATGATATTTTAGAATCTTTAAAAGTATTTTCTTTGTCCAACTATTTTTTTGAGCTGCATAATCTCAGATCTCTTGTCTTTGTAATAAAGTGGTTTTCTTTCACAGTATGCTAAGAATAAATGTCTCCAAAGGACATGCAGAAGAAATATGTATGGCATGAATTTATTTAAATTCTTTACTGTAGCCATCAGGGATTTTTTATTTTGTGGAATAAAATACTCTTAAAGTATGAAAATTCTCCATCAAGGTGAATAATTCTCCTAAACAGTCATAACAATAATTTCTTCCAAATATTATATTATCTTCAATTAAGTGAAAATGGAATGTTAAATTTATTTACTTACTCTAGTCCAACCACTATATATTGAAATATATATTTATGTAATTAAAAGAGGCCTGAGTTGAGTTTTTAAAGTATTATGTGAAAAGAAAATATTGTGACTATTTTGGGATGACAAAAACAATTTGACATAGGAAAGGAACAGTGCTTCATAAGGTTATTTTGTGTGTTCCTCTCTGAGAAAAGAACTTTGTCGGCGGAACTTATTTATGTATTTGAAATTGCGTCTTATTTCTCACCTCAGGTATCTCCATAGGTGCCAACTATAATACATCAATAGCTGAACAGCTCACTACCCTAAAGTGTTCTTGCTCATGCCTGTCTGAGTTATTGAAGAAACTGCTCAGATCTCAGGCTCTTGTAGATCACTGATACTGACAGATTTTGTAAGTTTGCTTTCTTCTCAACTTCTGTTTTTTTTTTTTTCATCAAAGAGTCATTTTTAGGTGGTTCAGTAGGAGCTGGTTAAACAGATAATTAACAATCTTCACTGTCTGTATATGTTTTTAAAAAGACTACTTGCTAATATAGTGCAGAAATCTCTGCTGTTTAATTTGAATTGAATAATTGAAGATCCCCAATAAGTTATAGTGAGTTATTTCTGAAAGAAAACCCATTAAGTTTTACCATCCTGAATATACTCACTTTCTGGCCCATTTCTTATGCCTGGTTGGCAAAGAAAAGGCCACAAAATCTCCTGGGCTTTTGTACTATACTCACTCTGTATGTGGCATTTTTATTAATTACCATATATTAATATTTTCAAGCATTAGAGCATTTCACCTCCCTGTCCCCTTTGAAGGTAGGCATGACCATATGACTTGTTTTGACCAATTAAAATGTCATATCTTATTACTGAGTGGAAGCTTAAGAGCTGGTCTGCAGTTCTTCATATTCTGTCCTCCTGTTTCGATAATCT
>NW_012148463.1:2128495-2130059 GCF_000956105.1 Propithecus coquereli
TTTAATTCAAAATACTCTTTATTCCAAGGAGTCATATTTGGGGTGACATTTCCTGAACTCCTTCATGTTCATGCACTAAGATTTTTCTCCTTACCTCAGCTTAACCTGTTATTTGGACAGACACACTCTGTTCTTCCAGAGCTTGCTCAATAACAAAATGAGTTGAAGAATCATGAAGATGCACTGGAGTCTACTGAAATGTAGCACCGTGTGTGCATCAGATTTTATTTATGGGAGTTTAAACTCAGAGAAATTTGTTGTTGCCATTAGCAACTTGATAGTTATTAACAACCCAAATGATATTAAGGACCCAGTGCAAACTAACTAGTCCGAGACCTAGACAGCAATTGAATATCCATGCTGCTCCTACTTTCTCCAAGTCCGCCCATACCTCTGACTACTCCTCTTCCTGAAAAGCTTCATAGAGCTGGAGACTGTGTGCTCCTTCTTCAAGCAGCAGTGATCTTTTCCTGATGGTGCCCAGTGAATTCTGACCCTAATCTCTGGACTCTCACTTCCTCGTGACCTTCACTGTTTATCTCAAGCAGCGTTTCTTTTTTGGGTGGCTTTCTCTTGATCTCTTATTATACATTTCGTTTTTCCCTACAGAGAACTTAAATGCAGTGTTGAAGCAGCCAACTCTGGAGCCAGATTGCCTGGGTTCCAATTTTGACTCTGCTATTTGCTAACGTTAGGATATTGGACTCTTTTATTAAACTTTTCTGATTTTCATCTTTATGAGAATAAAGGAACAGTACTTTCTAACTCATGCTAGGGGTATGTTAAAGATTAAATGAGTTAATCAGCATTAATAGTTTTACACATTAAATGCTATAATTACCACCTGTGCCAACAGTTTGGAATATGTGATGCCAGCTATTCTGTTTTCCAATTGCGCTCAGGGAGTACCCCTAACATATAATCCAGGCTATTGCAAATATGCATTCATTCGTCTGTTTTATAAAATTTGAGTAAGAGCTCCTTAATAATAGCAAATAGGACTTTTTCAGTTCTGCTTACCAGCCCTTGCACAAAGGCCTTTTTTTCATAATTTATTGACTAAATACAGGTCAGACTAGCCCCGGATGCCTTTGTCACGGGTTTCTCTGCTGAGGATATCTGTCATAGGCTGCTTTTATTCAGAAATTCAAACTTAGCTGTATAATCTTGCCTTGTTTGACTAACCTCCAAAGAATTAAATGAAAATTAATCAATTCTTTCATTATACTACTAAGGTCTCTGGCTGTGGCAAAGTAACATCTCCAAATCTTTGATTATCTTACCACAGCTGTACATTTCGGTGGAACATGCCTGGCCCACACCACTGCAGAAATGTTTAAGGAATTCAATATAATATTCTTCCAAAGGGGAAAGTTTTTCTTTTTCTAATTTTATTTTTATAATTCCTAATTCATGGCTTTTTAAATTTTGTATATAATAATTTCTTACCGCAGGCGCTATTTTGTCCAATTAAAATAATTTAGGTCTCATTTAAGTCTCTGCTTTGTAATGAAATACAAGGAAAGATCTAGGGAAGATTTTCTACTAATCTTATGAATTGTGT
>NW_012148463.1:2132114-2140211 GCF_000956105.1 Propithecus coquereli
GAACAAAAAAATCTACCTGAAAATATGGATAAGACACTTGAATAGGCATTTCAAAAAATAGAATATCAAATTAACCAATGTAAGAATTCTCAATCTCATTAATACTAAAATAATCCTGAGTAAACCCCAATGGGAAACTACTGAACAACCAATAGAATGGTGTATTTTCTAATTCAGCAATTATAATCTTATGTACATACTCAGTGAAATTTATGTACTAGGTAATTAAGTATGAAATGTCTGATTTCCTTTAGTACTAAATTTGACTGTTGACATCTCTCACATTTCACTTTGACATGTCTTGTTTTATTTTTATTGTGAAGGTACATCCTCAGTCTTCCAAACACACATATGGCTTATGGTTATCTTTCAAAAGTTTTTTTATAACAATTTTTGTGAAACCATGGATAAGTCAAAAACTCGCGTTATTTTCGAATATGAGTTCTGTCATGGAAACAATGCAGCACAGACTGCTCAAAATATCAACAACGTATTTGGGAAGGATACAGCCAACGAACACACAGTACATCAATGGTTTGAGAAGTTCTGCTCTGGTGATTTTGGTCTTGAACATGAGCTATGTGACCTGACACCAAGGTGGATAATGATGAGCTGAAAGCTTCAGTGGAAGCAAATCCGTCTCAACTTATTTGTGAATTAGCAACAAGGATTGATGTTACTATTTCAATAATATTGGACCATTTGAAGCAAATAGGCAAGGTAAGCAAGCTGGATGGATGGGTACTGCATGAATTAAACGAGCATCAGAATAGATATCATCGGGAAGCTTCCCTTTCTTTGCTGTCACAACATAAAGGAGAACCACTTCTATACCGCATTGCGATGTGTGATAAAAATGGCTTCTTTTTGACAATCACAAGCATTCAGCACAATAGTTGGATAATGGTGAAGTGCCAAAACACAGTCCAAAACTGAATATTCATCAAAGAAAGCTAATGGTGTCTGTTTGGTGGTCCAGCACTAATATTATCCATTATGGCTTCATGAAATCTGGTCTATTCATTATAGCAGATGTCTAGTGCAACCAATTGGATGAAATGATGAGAATGCTTGTGATTAAGCAGCCAAGATTGGTCAATAGAGACAGGCCAATCCTCTTGCAAGACAACACTTGACCATATGTTACACAAACAGTGCTGCTCAAACTACAGAAGCTGGACTCAGAAACTCTCTGTCATCCACCATTTTCACCAGATCTTGCACCAATTGACTACGACTTTTTCCAGGTTTTGAATCACTTCTTGCAAGGAAAAATATCCAATTCTCAACAAGCTGTGGAATAGGCCTTTCATCCCACTTGCTCTCCCAGCTTCTTTGCTTCTGGAATAAACAAACTACTATTCAGATGGCAAAACCAGTCAATAGTTTAGGCACATACTTTTATTAATTGTACCACTTCTTGTTTGAGATATAATAAACTACACTTTTGTTTCAAAATCAAACATTTCATATCTAATGACATAATGTATACCAACCAGTAAACATGCACTATAAGGCTCATAGCCACATTACATGTGATGGCACTATACTGGGAACTACCCAAATGTTCATCAACATTGGAATGTATAAATATATCATAAGAGTGTCACAATGTTGTATTAGTTTTCTATGCAACAAATTGCCAAAACTTTAATTGATGAATATAGCACCCATTTATTATCTTACAGTTCATATGTTCAAAGATTCAGATTGGCAGATGAGGTTATCTGACCGGAGTCACATTAACCTATCATCTCAAAACTCCAGGGCAAATTTACTTCCGTCCTCATTCAGTTTGTTGGGAAAAATTAAATACCTTGTAATTGTAAGTCTGAGGTCCTAATCTTCTTGCTGGGTGGTAGCAATGGGTAGCTCTAAGGTCCTTGAGCTCATTTTGGATCCTTCAATTCCAGCAACATTGAAAATTCCTCACGTCAAATCTCCCTTATGCTTTGAATTTCTCTGTCCTCTTCTAGGACTAGGTGAAGAAAACTGCTTTTGAAGAGCTCATGTGATTAGAATGAGCTCGCCTAGATAATCTCCTTTTTGATGAACTAAAAGTCAACTGATTAGTAACTATAATTACATATGCACAATTCATTTTACCATGTAAGGTAAAATAATCATGGGAGTGATATCTCATTATGTTCACAATACTGATGAGTAGGAATGAAATCTTGGGAGTAGGGCATCTTATGATTCTACCAACCACAGATGTAACATATTACAAAGAAAATGAGCAAACTACACTTACATGAAATAACACTGTTGAAATTTCCAATATAGAGAAAAAAACTCAACATAAGAAATATTTACTATTTGATTGCATTTGTATAAAGTTCAAAAATAGACAGATGTAAATTATAGCATTTAGAAAGACATATTTGCTGCAAAAACTATTCATAAAAACAAAGATGTAATTATCATGAAATTCATGATAATCATCAACATTGGAGCATATATGGTGGGTTCTGTCATGCTATAGGAATTTTCTAATTCTTAATATGGATTTGGTTATATTGGTATTAGCCTTATCAAAAGTTGCTTAGCTGGACATTCAGGTTCTGTGCACTTTTTTCTATGTTTCTTATGTTCTGCATAAAAATTTTAAAGACAAATAAGCAAACAAAAATCCTCATGTGCAAGTATGTCATCCTGTGAGTTCATTCATCAAATACTTATTTATTGAATACCTTTTATATGCTTGATTGTATGTGGTGGAGTCAAAACAGTAAAGAATAATGAGAAAACGTCCACCTAAAGTTCACAGTTTAGTGCCAAGATGCTCTCAGTTTTCTCCGTTAATTTAATGTGTACTTAAAACATCAGCTTTAACATATTTATAGTAAAATAACTAAAGGGGTAAAGTATTGAGCCATTTAATTCCAGTACCACATGACATCATTTTTCTATCCATCCTCCACATCAAGATTTAGAAATTGATGTCATCAATAAAGATGAAGAAAGATCTATAGATAGCTCCAGCTGAAGCTGCAGATAGAGAGTGAAGGGTAGACAGTGCAAATATGGTGGGTTCTAAAGACACAGAAGGCTGATCTGTGCAGGCACTAGAGAGATCCCAGGCAAAATCTCTACTCACAACAATCATTTGTACTCAGTTGGTAACCAGGCAACTTTACCAAGAGTATAATTTTGCTGAGGAAAAAAAAAAGATAAAAAAACATCTTTTTTCTTCAATTACCCTGTACTGTCATTTGAAAAGGCAAAAAATTATGGCATGTTTTTTGGACTACACTAAAATATTAAACTTTGATAAGCTTTCATTTTTTAATATGAAATTTATGACCAAAAAGCAACCCTTCCTTCAGAAAACAGTTTGGGCACAATGTTTATGCAACTCCAAGCATTATAATTTTTTTTTTTTTTTAAAAGCAAATTGTAAAAAGTTTTGGCTATTGAGTATTAGGAGGAAGAATCACCACATTTAAGTGGTAGTTACAGGCAATAAGAAACTAAACAGTCTTGGAAAGGGGATGGAGGAATGTTTTCTGAATCTCTAAGAAAGCTTTACTTTCTTATGAGAAAAGAAAGAATATAAAGGAATTTTCCTGGAATTTACTAGAACAATCTTATTTCCTCACAGCTTGTTGACCTAGAGTTCACTAGGGATTCTCATCAACTGTCATATGAGCATCTGCTACATATGTCCCCAATTGTTTACATATACATATATATGTTTTGTAATATAGAAAAAAAATGTTAAAATATTGATATCATTCAATTAGTTTAATAAATATTTGTGCCAGACAGTATGCTTTGTATAGAGATTGCTGCTATGTATAAGAGAATCATAGTTGCTATCCTTACAGTAAAGATAGAGATTAAATAGACAATTACTAAATAATTGACTAGATCCCTATGTGATGAGTGCTAAAAGAGGTAAAAGCACAGAATTGTATTAATTTATGGAATCTCTATGAATAAAACAAATGGAAAAACAGAGAAGGAATTATCCACAAAAATGTTCAACTCAGGAAAAATCACAATGGCCAAAAAAAAAAAAAGAGTTAATAAATAATTTAAATGTTAGCATAATATTGAATATAATAAAATGCATTTATGATCAAAAACATTAACAACTAAAATCCTGTTATGTAGAATTTGAATTAAATGGCAAGTACATATGATATTTACTTTAATAAGTTGCATACAAATATATAATCTTATCAAAACTATCAATAGCCATGTGTAAATACTTTAAAAATGTACCATCTTAACTACACTGGCATCTTATGAAAGATGTGATTAGATACAAAAAATTTATTTATGTCTGTCCAATAACACTCATGACACTGCCATGTATCTCAGCCCAAAATACAAGTTGGAAAACTGATCGTTGAATCTATTGCTTCTCAAACTCTTTCATCTCCTTAACTTAGGCACCATCAGATCCCAAGTGGATGACAGCAAAAAACCTCCTTAAAATAATCTATTTCTGATCCTTTTCACCTTCCTTTACCTGGATATTCTCCACATTGCAGATTTTATGTTATTTTTAAAATGAAAATATAAACCTTTTTTGCTTGGAGTTCCAGCGGACAGTATTACTTGTCTATTTTCCATTCATCCTCTTCCATTTTCTAGTAATTACCTTGTAGGTGTCCCTTTCTTTCATTAACACATGAATAGCACGAGGTTTGGGAAAATTGATATTATTTTCCTCCATCACTTTGCTGGCTAATCAACAGGTTGTTCTGATTGGCCCAGGGTTAATCTTATTCTCTTTATCATAATCACTAGTTCCCTCAACCCAAGGCTTCACTGATCAAGCCTGGGAAATGTTTCTGCTCAGGTATGGAGAGAGAACCATATCCAGGCCAATGAAATATAAAGGGATTTTTAAAATAGGCTACAGGAAAGGAACTTTTGTAGATCACAGGAGAAGGACACCAGATGAGACGTTCTTATTCTGGATATTGTGAAATTCTAGAACTGTTTATTCCTCATTAAGTGATCCAGCCTCACCAGGAAACCAACCTGGAGAGAAAAATACAAAAGAGGGATTCTCAGAGAAATAGCAACAGAAGATATTGGGTTGAGTCACCCAGGAGCCCTTTTAATCACTGGACTTACTTATATTTACATATAAATTTCCTTATGGTTTTACCAGTTTGAATGGAGTTATCAGCTTCTTGCATATAATAGCACCTAAACTGAATTGTCATCTTTCTATGACTTCCTTATAATTTTAAATAAGATTCTAATAGATGGTACTTTAATATCTCCTTCTTTTGTAGTTACCCAAATTTCACAGGTACTTTCTCAACTTAAGGCTTTTGCAAATGCCACTATTTTGGCTGCAATTCCCTTTCCAATCCCTTTATTCTTGACTAAGTCCTATATGACCTTCTTATTTCATTTAAGATGTGCCTTTCTACTGCCCCAACTAATCCCCACCTCTTCTCCAGACTCCCATGGCATGCTACTGCCATAACATATACGGTAACACTAATAATAACAGGACTTAGATGTTCTTTATTGAAGAATCTAACAAATGAGATCATATAGACCTGCATTTTTACTGCAATGTGGTAACACCAAGCACTGTCATTGTTCTAGCACCCTTTGTTCTAAGTGCTGGGTC
The DNA here is from genome assembly GCF_000956105.1 of Propithecus coquereli. Taxonomy (NCBI): domain Eukaryota; kingdom Metazoa; phylum Chordata; class Mammalia; order Primates; family Indriidae; genus Propithecus; species Propithecus coquereli. The sequence continues at coordinate 2,137,720 of NW_012148463.1, forward strand.
TAAAATATAATAGTGTCTGAATATGTCTAATATGGAGTCAAATTATATATTGAATGAATGAATGAATATATGCACATTAAAAATTAACTTCTTTGAGTAAATATCCAATAGTGGAATTGCTAGATCAAATGGTAGTTCTTTTAGTTCTTTGAGGTATCTGCATACTACTTTCCATAGAGGTTGCACTAGTTTGCAGTCCCACCAGCTGTGTATGAATGTTCCTATCTCTCCACATCCAAGCCAACATTTGTTTTTTTGAGAATTTTGATAAAAGCCATTCTCAATGGAGTTAAGTGATATCTCCTTGTGGTTTTGATTTGCATTTCCATGATGATTAGAGATATGGAGCATTTTTTCATATGTTTGTTGGCCATTAGTCTATCTTCCTTTGAAAAGTTCCTGTTCATGTCTTTTGTCCACTTTTTAATGGGGTTGTTTGATTTTTTTTTATTTGCTTGAGTTTTTTATAGATTCTAGTTATCAGCCCTTTATTGGATGTATAACATTTATCCAAAGGGAAAAAAAAAGGCACCCTATAAAAAAGACACCTTCACTCAAATGTTTATAGCAACACAATTCACAATTGTGAAGATATGGAAACAACCCAAGTGCCCATCAATATGCAAGTGGATTAATAAAATGTGGTATATGATACCATGGAGTACTACTCAGTCATTAAAAAAAAACGGTGAACTTATACCTCGTATATTAACCTTGATGGAACTGGATACCATTCTTCTAAGTGAAGTATCGCAAGAATAGACCAAAAAAACGCCACGTGTACTCACCATTAAATTGGAACAAATCGATCAACACTTATGTGAACACATGGAAATAACATTCATTGGAAATCAAAGAGGTAGGAGGGAAAGGAGGGGATGGGTAAATTCATACCTAATGGGTACAATGCACGCTATCTGGGGGTTAGGCACATTTACAACTTTGAGTCAAATGGTACAAAAGCAATTTATGTAACCAAAATGTTTGTACCCCCCATAATTTCTGAAGTAAAAAAAAAAACAAAAAAAAAAACTTCTTTGAGTTATTGAAGCTTGAATCTATACATCTATATCATTGTTAATTAATTGAACTAGGAAAGATAATTACTTCTTTGCTATAGTTTTATATACTCTGCTCTCTTTGTCAAGAGATAGATACTGCTATCTATCTAGCTAGATACTGCTCATATAGCAAGGAAATCAATGCAATAATCCATTTTCAGCCTTTTGTCAGTCTGTCTCCAATGACAACATGAGTACTCCAAAATTTTTAGGACAGCTCCCAGGATTGTGTGATGATACAAGCTTAGGAAGATATTACCACTAATATCTCCTAAATCCTCAATAATGATAGGTAACTGCTCAAAATACCAAATGAGATGTGTATATACAATTTATACATGCTTATATGATTTAGTGCAGACATCTTTAAATAGCAACTTTATTCATTTTTTAGCGAATACCTTTATTGAGTGAAGTCTATACTATAGGTTTATTTGTAAATGTTTATTAGGGCAAAAATGGAGAAAACTGGGTAGAACATAAAATTAATTAGAGCTAGGAATTTCTGAATAGGAACTGCTCTCTAGCATTTGCATGCTGTGTAGCCTCAGGCATATGAGTCTGTTCCTTCTTCTAGATTATGAGCTTGTGATTACTATGTACTGTTTCTAAGTTTTAGAAATAATATATGTAAAATATTTAGGACCATTCCTTCTACATAATGAGCTTTTGATAAATAGTGGGGTTTGTGATTGTTTTTATTGCTGCTGCTGTTATTATTAAAGATCACCATTCCATTTAAAATTATTGCCAGGCTTACACTCTTTAATACAATTCTTTCTTATGTTTATAAAGAAAAAATAATAATAACATTACTAAATCTCTTCGACTGTCAAACTGAAGCCAACATTTATCTTTGTTTTGTTTCAGCTACTTAGAAAACGTGTGAAGTTAAAGGTTAATGGGGGTGAAGAGTTTGGAAAAACAGTATGAAGATAGGGTGAGATACGGATGTGAAGAGGAACAGGAGAAGAATGTGGCATTTAAGTTGCTTTGCCATGTGTTTTACTTTGTATTTTTTCACAACATTCTTTAATGTAGGACTTATCATAGCCATTTTACAGATGAAGATCCTGAGGCTCAAATAAGTAGATCACACAGTTAATGTCAAAACCATGAGTTAAACCTGTATCTTTAACAACCCCTAAAGCTGTGTTTTTCCTGTCACGACATTTGTCTTCAAACTAAATATTAATATTACCAGTCATTGTCTATTAAACTTTAATGGCAAATGGAGATAAATGTATCAGAAATGTTAATAGCTTTTCAGAAGCTAAAACGGAAAAGAAATACTAGCAACTATCTTGGCTAACTGCCCGCCTAATGTAAAACTAACACAATTTAGTAAAAATAAATTTAATTTTCTTAACATCAAGCTTTTTTATGTACGTGTTTTGTACATAAAGGAACAAAAGTTTTCAAATTGAAATA
>NW_012148463.1:2141816-2143441 GCF_000956105.1 Propithecus coquereli
GTGATGTTTTGATATCAGCATACAATGTAACTTAATCAAATCAGGGTAAGTGGGGCATCCTAGGTTTTGATTTCTTTTATCTGCAATAATAGACAGATCTTGTTTAAATTCTGCTCTCTTTGCTTTGGATAAGTGACTCTATCTACCTTATTTATATACTTTGTGAATGATAAAAGTAAAAACATATATAACTATGTCTAGAAAATATGCATATATCAGATGCACAACAACTGTTACTTTCCATTTTTCCCCTAATTAACAATCCTTACTCTGTTTTTACTTCCTTCCAGTCTATATTTCTGATCTCTGCCTTCATTTCCTCCAAGAGTGATTGCGCTTTGATTTTAGTCCCAGGATGTCTATTACTCCATCATGGTACATTCTCTGCATCTATTTCTAGGTGATTTTAGATTGGGGAAAATCTGCTGTGGGATCAGCATATGCACATAGATTGCTATTTGTTTACCATGTAAATAGATATAATTACAGTGTACAAAGAATTGAGGAGGGCTTAGTAATCAAAACCCAATTTAAGAAAATAGAGTGGACTAATGATAATCTGTGATTCCACAAAAAGAAGGGGGCTCTGAAAGGACCTGAACTAATAATATTGCATGTTAGAATGGAGACTTTTGCTTACCAAATGTTTCACATCTTTTTCTATTACTTAGAATAACTTTATGAGGTAAGAAATGGTGGTATGTTTCTCATGTTAAGGGTAAGAAACAAAGGCTCTGGGAATTTAATAGGCTTAGACATAACCTATAGTGGTTCTAAGAGATCTGAATTCTAGGCCAGAGTCTTATTAAACCAGCCATTCCTGCAAATCACATATACTCTCTGAGGTGCTGTCTTCTCATTGGTAAGAGAGGAACAGGATTTCTTTAAGATCAGTTCCATACCTAAAATTATGAGATGCTATATCTCATCTAACATAAGAGATAACTAGAGGAACTGGGAGAAGACAGTTGTCTAATTCAAAGCATTGCCAAGGTATCACTTTGCTCAAGGCACTTTTCTGGGCTCAGAATGTATAGGAAGGGTGATTTGGTCCAAATAAAACAAATGCCTCAGCATCTAAACAGAGAAGATGAAGAGAATCAGACAAGGGAACTGTCAAATCTTAAAATATTCTCATGATCCTTCCAAGAGTAGAAGCAGGTGATTAAGATATTATTTCAGTAGGATATAAATCCCAAGTGAAAGAACATGACTGACATAAAATTAGAATGGATAAAATATAAAAGTAGTCCATACCAGTAGTCAGAGACAGCTGAGACTGGTGTCAGGAAGTTGAGTTTGTATGGCTTTTTTAATAATCCAGATGGATTTTCAAAAGAGGAGTAGGAACGGCTAAGAGAGAGTTTGTAGAAATGGAAGGATTGTATAAAATCTTGACTGGATGTGGAGGGATTATAGGCTAGACCGAAGTTTTCTGGATTAGTTTCCTTTTCCACTATGTTAGAAGCAGACACTGCATTAGTATCTTCTCCCTGGGCATCTGTGAAAACTACATAAGTGACTATTTTGTTCACAAGTTTGGGCTACTAGGGTCAAGTGAGTGACCAGCTTATGGAATAACGTCGTAGCTAGGAAGATGATTAGCATGCCAGCTTCTCTAGATG
>NW_012148463.1:2143781-2199976 GCF_000956105.1 Propithecus coquereli
ACTAAGTGCTTATTTTGTCCCAGGCATTATGCTTGATATTAGATATAGATGTGGATATAGACAGATAGTAGACTGAAGGTATTGCAGTCTAACAGACAGATATATAAAGCCACAGATGTAATAATTTTGTAAGAAATTTTCAGATGCAAATATCCCACTAAAATGCAATCATAAAAGGATGTGGCTCTGCCTGGGGAAGTCAGGCAAGACCTCATAAGCACAGGCTTCACGTGAAGATTCGAACAATGAACAGGGTGTTCAGAGCTACAGATGTGCAGCTAACATACTACAGAAAAAGAGAACATGTGACAGAGATTGTTCAAAAAAACTACAAGGAGTTCAATATTTCTGGAGGTTAGAAGAAGAGATAGATTGGTAGAACAGAAATATTCAAAGACATAGAGGCCAGACCATAAATTGAAGAGTTTTATCAGATCTGCACATAAATTTAAATTACATCTTGGAAGACATGGGGAGACATTGATAAAATTTAAGAACAGAAATAACATCCAAAGTATCTTAAAAAGTGCTTTCTATAATGCTGAACACATGAGTTTTGGAATGAGGAGAATATCATAGAGGCAGAGACCAGGTCAAGGAGTTTCATTCTAATCCAGGAAAATGAAGATAAATGCCTGAACTAGAGACCTGACCATGAAACTACAAAGGAGAAAGTATACACAGGGGGACGTAATCTGAGTAACTTGGCTTCCTGTGTTCTGTCTTAGGAAATAGATACCATTCAGTGTCAGACTTCCTAGTCTTCTCAGTGCCACTGGTTATCACTTCTACTCCATTTCAGCAACCTACTCCCATGGTCCCACCCTGAATGTTGCCAAACCCTAAGTTGTGCCATTTCTAAGATCTTCAACTACACGAAACACTTCCAGCTTACAGTGCTCAGTAATTTATATAACCTCTGCTTATTCCGCAATACCTATACAATAGGTGTGCCTAATATGACTCTAAAAGGAGCACCACCCATTCATTTCAATGTGATTCTATAAGAATTTGTGAGTATTTTATTTATTTAATAATATCAGATCCCCCTTCTAGGAAATAAACTCTCAGAGGAAAGCAGGTCTTAAGGAAGGTACTTAATAAGTGCCCAACATATTCTAGGCAAACAATATTTGCCAATGTTTACTGATCCTAAAACCGTACTAGAAAAAAACAATTCCAGGGCTTTAAAATTATCTTGTACAAGAATACTCGTAATTATTCTTTTTCTCTTCCTGTTTTTATCCGATAAATCACTGACTCCATATCTCATTTATGTTGTGTTAAGTGTATGCACTCCATATCTCATTTATGTGTTAAATGTGTATAATGTTGCCTTGTATATCTCAGTGGCTTTTGTTAGAATCCAATGAGATACCTTAAGAATTCTAAAAAAAAAAGCAAATGAGATATTATAAATAAATGAAAATAAATTTGGATCACCAAAAAATATATGTGTTTTCTCTTACTATTTATTGCCAATGACACAAGCTCATTAGTCCTTTTCATAGCTATATGTAATTCATATTATTTGCTTTAGATCCAAAGGCATAAATTTATTTTTCCATTTGCACAGCAAGTTGGAGTTCTGAGTACAGTCAAATGTGTGTTGATTTCCAGTCTCTAGAAACTGGCATTTCTGTTATTCCCCAGTCCAGAGATTTTTAACTCACAATATTTCACATTAACATTAGACTTGCTGTAGGGTTCTTTCTTAAAACATTTGATGGCTTTAGGAGAAAGTTAGCTCTCTAGCTTTCTGAGGTATTATTCATTTATAGCACACAGAAAGGAAAGTAATGGAAATAGCAGAATGGTGACTCACCCAGAGGCAACATATCTTAATTCTGCACTGCCAGAATAAGTGATTAGCTGGCTGCCTTCTTACTTATTGCTTTATAGCAAATTTTGAATGTACTTATGATAATGATTTTTTTTCTGATCACCCACATTTGTGCATAGGCAAATGAAGTTTGTCTCAACTGATCTAGGAACATGAAATTGAATGGTGCTTTGAATAACCTTTGAGAAGGACATGGTGTTCTTATATAATGTATTCTATAGAATATTTTGAAGTTTATAAGGCTTTTATATACATAATATCTCATTATATTCTCAACATATGCTTTCCAGTTAGGGCTGGAATTGTGGTCTCCTTACAAGAGACTTGCTTAAGATAACTTGAATCTACAGTAGGGAACAACCACCGATGTTAATCATTATCACTAAATCTGTTTGCGTTCAGTAAAAGCTGTCAATAAATAGTTCTGTTAAAGCATCGAGGTGGTCCTACGGGAAAAAGCAAATAGCATAATCAGAGTAGGTGCTTTTATGATGCATAACACTTGCCATGGTATTGATAGATTTGTGATTATTGTTAATTGGCTGCCTTTTGTATCTGTTCATCCCTTCATATACACATTAAATAAAACGTCTGCAATTAATGCAAAAATGCTGCCCCTTCTGTTGTAAAAAATATGTAAATATTGGGATTAGATAAAACTGGATATCGATCTCCATGCCATCATTTACTAGGTTTGTGTCCTTTGAAAATTACTTCCTCTCCCTGAGATACCATGTCTTCTTTCTTAAAATATGGATAACAATGCTTTCATACTATACGTGTTATAAACATTAAGTGAAATAGCATATATAAAGTGGGAAACACAGGTTAAGAAATGTTATTCTACTTTCTCTTTGCCATGCCCACTCTAGAGAGTAGCAGGTCTGAAACTCACATGGTATTCTAAGTACCTATGTAACTTTTCTTCCCCTGTGTCAAGCTGACTATATTATACAACTCTGTTATATATGGCAAATTCAAAAACATTGTAAATTTCAAAGATAAACTGAGCACTGAAGGACTAAAAATATCAGGTATGTTATTCAATTCACATTAATATTCCAGGTGAATTGGAGAGAACCTGTGCTATCGTGCTGGCTGTAAAAACTACAATCTCTCTAAGACTGTATGGAACTGTAATGAAACATTAAGTTGCTATAGTTTACCTAGATTTGCTTTCTCCTGATGAAAACTGTGGGTCAATGTGTATGATGTATTTCAACAATGAGTTAACTTTTGTTTGTTTGTTTGAGACAGAGTCTCTCTCTGTCACGCTGGTTGAAGTGCCTAGCATTAGTCTAGCTCACAGTAACCTCAAATTCCTGGGCTTAAGCGATTCTCCTGCCTCAGCCTCCTGAGTAGTTGGGACTACAGTTGTATACCACCATGCCTGGCTATTTTTTTCTATTTTTAGTAGAAATGGGGTCTCCCTTTTGCTCATATTGGTCTTTAACTCCTGACCTTAAGCAATTCTCCTGTGATGGCCTCCCAGAGTTCTGGGATTACAGATTTGAGCCACTGCACCCAACCAACAATTAGTTAACTTTTAATAAAACAAATGCATCAGTCTTGCCCAGTTCAATTGACTTTATGTGAGATAATACATAATATGTTACAACAACTGTTATCCATTCATGTCTGATATTTGGATATTAATTGATAAATAATAATAGTTACCTTTATACAAGAGCTAAAGATGTGTTTTAGGTAAAAAAAAAAGGCAAAAATACTAAATAATATCTGAATAGATCATTTTACATATTTGAGAATATTTCAAAATTCAGGCAGTCCTCTCTTTGTATGATTCTAATATGTGAACATTTCCATTATGATGATTTAGTTAAATAACACCAGTCCTCAACAAGATGGTTACAATTTTAGTTCCCATGGTATTTTAGCTATGACTAATTAGATTTAAAAAAAAAACACAAAACTTCACTGCTAGAGCTCTTTGGTCCACAAATCACAGCATAAACAGCAGATGCACATCATGTCGAGTGACCAATGACATCACTTCTTTCAAACTCCGTTGGTTGTTGGTCACTGAACATCTGTTACTTAGTTCACACACAGTCAGCAAAGTTTGTGGTTATATTGCCTTCTTGTCTTTCAGACATAAGCTCATGTGACATTTTAGAAGAAAAAGAGGGAATTGGCAAACAAAGATGAAAGTACAGCAAAGAAAGGAAGAGTGATAATAATGGAAGTGAAATTTGAATTGGACATAAATAAAGTTTAAGAATGTTGACAAAGTTTACATTCTTAGAGTCTCTTGATACGTAGCCAGAGTAACTCAGGAAGGCCAACTTATCAATGTAAATGAGAAAAGTGGTTGTGACAGAAAAAATATTCCAGGAAAAGTGATAATGGCCAAAAAACAAAAACAACAGAAAACACTTGAAAATATTTCATGACACTGAAAGAATAAGGAGTTAACTATTAAAAGCTGATTCAGACTTAGAAAAGAGTGTAACACTTTGTCAAGGCATGGAAAATATATTTGCTCTCTATTACAAGTTTTACAACAACGAGAATGGAAGCAATGTTCACACTACTCTTAACCTTTGATTCTAATGTTTTGAATTGTGGTGTACAAAAATATTCGCTTTATTATTTTTTATTTCCCACACATTTATAATTGACAGTGTTTTAATATTTTGACAAAAAAATCGAATGTCATGGAATAATCCAAATAGTTCACGCTGATTATTATGATCCTTTTGTATGATTTCAGGTTGCATGATCATTTTTACAGACGCATACTATTGTGCCAAGTGAGGAACACCTGTAACTAAAACATTAACAATTTTAAAAAGGAACCTGTGCCTTGGTTTCACTTTTTTAGATGAAAATGATGACTAAATCTAGGAAACCTTTTATTCCCTTGCAGGGGTTATGAGAATTCCAAATACATACCTGGGTATCCTTATGTTTCTATCTCCTCATGGTTATGAAGTAGGTTCACAGAGGCAGGAGTTCAAATATAATTTTTCTTTTTACCTTATTAAAATAATTAGGAGCTTAGAAATAGAACAATAAGCAAGCCCTTTTTCTGCAGCCATTTCTATTTTAATGCTTCTGACAGTTAAGAGTTCAACCTTTTAGTAGCACCTATGTCCATGAACGAAGTTGAACATGTAAAGAGCTGAGAGGTCAAACAGGGCTGACTAGTTTTGAAGGTTCAAGGCTTTGCACAGAATTTACTCATCGGGAGTATTTCTTTCTCTTTACTCTAAATCCATATTTTCAAATTTTATTCGGATGCTATGAAAACAACTGAAGTGATGAATCACATTCTTCTATAAGTTCTGGTGGTTTTAACTTTCCAATTCACATGAGAGGTTAACACTTTCCCTCCTCCCTCCCTGTGACAACTATCTGTTCCCATCCTGCTTTTCTAGATATGTTTTGATGCCTGGATCCCAAGGGTCAATAGAGTGTCTTTACCATTTTTATAAAAGCATGTTCAAACATGTTCTCACTAATAAGTGGTAGCTAAATGATGGGTACTCACCTGCACAAAGAGATATAAAGGACATTGGAAACCAAGAAGGGAGGAAGGTGGGATGGTGGTGAGGGATAAAAACTTACCTATTGGGTATAATGAACACTGTCCTGGTAATAAGCACACTGACAGCCCTGACTTCAGCATTACACAATGTAACCATGCAACAAAAACATTTGTACCTCCCTAATATCTTGAAATTAAACAAACAAAAAAACAAAGAAAGAGCAGAAGTTTTAAACTTCCCGTGATTTTTTGATACCACAACTTTAAGAATAAATGCAACTCATGCCCTAAGGCTTCCAAAAGGAATTTAGAGGCAGTTTGATTTAAGACAGAGCTCTTATGTGTTGGGTAGAAGTAGAGCCAGACAAGTTCTTTTTGGTAACTGGTTTTTTATGACCTGTATTAAGTTGAAATAGAGTAGTTAACAACTCCAAAATTTAAATGACTTAGCAAAATTAAAATTTGTTTTTCACTGAATTTAGAGTCTAATGGGTCCATGGGGGTTGAGAGGGTTTGGGGTGAGATTCTGCATCATGTAAGCACTGAGGGTCCGAGGGTCCATCAATCTGGAGACTCAATCCTCTGTGCAACCAGATGATGGGCCAAGAAAAATAGAAGGCACACCTGTTCTTTCATTGACTTTGCCTGTAGGTGACTCACTTCACTTCCAATCATGTTCTGTTAGTGAGAATTCATTACATAGACTCACCTACATCCAAGGGGCTGGAATATAGTTTATTGATATACGCAGAAAGGAGGGGGACCAAATATTGGTAAGTACTCATATCTTGCCATATGGCCTTTTTTAGACCCAGGACCAGCCACAAAATTTAAGTGACCCAGTGCAAATGAAAATTCAAGGCTTCTTTTTCAAAAAAAAGGAAAATAAGAATAATGATGCCTTTGTCCTAAGGTGTTAGAATATTTTATACTAAAAATATAAAAAGTACTAAAATATAAAATATTCTCCTTTCTTTCACCAAGGCCAGCGTGGAAATCAATGTCTGGGGAGCTTGGAGCTCTTTACCACCAGCCTCCTTTAAAGAGGTGTAAAATCTGTATCTTGTATGTTTTTCTGGGTGCATATTGTTGTTGTTGTTGTTTGCTCTCTTAAACCATTTTCTGTTTATTTCTATTGACTTGAAGAGGTTATATGCCCACTTTGCTGGAATGATGATCTTGACATTGTTGGGATCCCCAAATCCAGACTGTACCATTTCTTAACTCAGAGTATTTAGCCAATTGACTACAGCATCTGCCTTGGAGATGGCAAAGTCCCTGTGGTTAGCACAAGTTCCTATAATTCTCATAAAAGCCAAGGTGGTTTCTTCACTTCCCATTGCATTATGTCTACATAGCATTTTTCAAGGACAGCTTTGGACTGATACTACTTTGCCTTTTAATTCATCAACTAACTGAAATATGCACATGAGCCAGGAAATCTTAATGATATGAGATGGTTCTTAAAAAGAATTTCTCAAAAATGATAAATTACAATATTATAACACATTTTCTTAAAACTAGTACCTCTTATAAGAAAAACAAGGTGATTCAGCCAAGTTAGTCAGTTACGATATTCTCACATATTGTAAAATGTCATTTTCCTTAAGAGGAGTAATTGCTTTTTTTTTTTTTTTTTTTTGCTGCTGATTCAAGGCCCTTTAAAACTCACCAACACAGTGAAACATTATTTAATTAACTCCATCTGACCTTGACCAGGTCTCTGCATCCTTTCACTTGTTATAGTTTAAGATTCTTCTTTACTTAAAATGTTTTGCATTCTTTTGTAATATAAAGTAACATAATGCAGTACCGCATGACTTGACATATAATGTATGTAGTTTGGCTATCACTTATTATGTGCCTGGCACTGTTCAGTGCTTTATGTAAATTATACTGTTTCGTTATCATAACAAATTGGTGGTATTATTACTGCTATTTTATCCATGAGGACATTGAGCCTTAGAAAGTTATTTATATCATAACCATCAAGGCTGCTTGACAAACATGCATCTTCCAGGAAAACACAAAGGAAATACTAATCCATAACATCTCGAAATAAGGCCTAGGAATCTGTACTTTTCTAGTATGCTGGGTGCTTTATAGTCAGCCTAAAAATTGAGAACCACCAAATATATTTAAGTGTATGTTTGACTTCCGCAACTAGCTTTAAAGTTTCTGATGCTCTTTGAGATGAGACCAATTATAAACATCTCATTTTTTCTGAACTCCAGTAAAGGAGAATTGTTAGATCAATTACATGTCACTATTGGAAGGACTTATGAGATAATGTGTCTCTTAAAGATATTTGGCAATTAGATTCCATTCACTGACTACTGAAAGGAAAATCACATATTGATGTAGAAAAAAATTGCCAAGCACTAAGTCCATATAATCAAATTTGGGGCATGTCACCCTTAAATCATTTCCTACATGATTTGAAATTTCTTTTTAAAGACCAAAACAATGTTTAAGAAGGGACTAGTTCAAAGCTATGGAGAAAAGAAATATATGATCAGAAATCAATTCTATAATCTGTAGTCAACAAGTCTCAGTAGGGAGGCCAGCACCATATGAGAATGGTAGAGGAAAGAGTTAGAATGCTCTCTTTGACCCTCTCACCCTGGCCAAACATCATAGCCAGGAGACAGAAAAGTTTAAAATTTTCTCTGAGAAGTGCTATCCTTATTAGCAGAGTGGTTTTCATAATGTACATTGGATACACATTGGAACCATCTGGAAAACTTTAGCATACACTGACCTGAGCCTCAACACTAATTCTGATTTAATTACCATAGAATTTAATGGGCGTGGGGATTTTTATAAGTGCCCAGTGATTGTAATTTGCCTGTAAACTGGAAAACACTGCTGAGGGATTGCACTTTCTTTATTGTATTTTGACTCCAGCCAAGAGGCAAAGCCAAGTCTATTCACTCATAAGACTGGGCAACACTGAACAGACCTTGGCAGTAGGTGAAATATGCATTCTCATCATCATTGTCCTCGTTATCACACTCTTTGGGCTCACTTACTTTTCTGGGGTCTGGTCTTGGGATTCTCTACTTCCTCTAGTACCTATTGTTCTTTGTGTTATCTCCCCAAGAAGTAACTCTCCTTCACTCTTTTCCTGATGAAATTTTTTCAGTGACTTGAATGAATGAGTGAATGAGACTCTTAAGGAAGGAAAAAGCATTTGACAGTGGACTGAAAGTACTGAATCTGCACACACATAACTGTTTCCCTTTGTGGATGGACATTGCCCTGACCATGTAACAACTACTTTTTCCTATAGTCACGAAAGGAAGAGATAAATCCCTGTCTTGCTAAAATCTGTTAATGGATGCTTTAAAAAGGAGCCGAATAATAATAATAATAAAATCAACTCATTAGAACTATGGATGAAAGCTTAACAGTGGTTCTCAACTCTGGCTGCACATTGGCATCACCTGAGAAGGTTAGAAAATTAGTGTCAAGGTATCAGTTCCACAAGTTCTGATTTAATTTAATGTTTCCATGTCCAGATATGGGGCTTTTTATAGGCTCTCCAAGTTACTCCAATATGGGCCAAGTTGGACAACCACTGTTCTAATGAGACACTAGATTAACATAAAGAGATTTATTTTAAAAAATGATAATTATGGTAGGAGGAAGCCAGGAACAACTGATGCGAAATATGAGTATTTAGCATGAGGAAGGAATGTTGCTAGGCAATGGTATAACCCAGGGAAAGGAATATTAGGGTGACTGAGAAGAGAAAACAAAATCCAGAGAGGAAAGACACATCTTGCCAGACATGATAGGGAACATTTCACTCCTAAATTGTGTGCTTTGTGGGGCATTGGGAAAAATCCCCACTAGATGCCTTTCCAACTGAATATCCAAATTCACCAAACCAGAAATTAATTAATTAATTAATTAGTTTTATGGCTCAGATGATATTGAAATAAGTATGATTTTAGAAGGGTTATGCTTTCAGCTGTCATTATTCATTTATACATTTTTGTGAATGATGTTTTCAAGACGAAGAGATTCTGTGGGGAAAGATAGAGAAGAGATGCTTCTGGCTCCTCATGCGTTATTTCTTTATTTTTAAAAAGGGGGATAAATTAGACAAAGGGGACTAAAACTAACACACACACACACACACACACACACACAGAGACATGATATAAATTATGTAGAAGTTCTTTGGTTAGGATAGCACATAGTAAATTTTCAGTTAATTGTCTAAATCAATACACAATGTATTTTAATTATTCAATAAAACAGTTTCCAAAGTAGCACTCAGTCACTTTCTAGCCCTTTACTATTTTATTTCTTCATAAAATTTATCAATATTAGATATTACTCATTTACTTCCCATCTCTATAGTACCTTTTATTCATGAAATACCTGCAGAAGCAAAGAAAAGTAACTCTGGGTTAAACAGGTTACCATTTTTCTTCCTGATAAGGAAGGTATGACTTTGTGTGAAGAGCATCAAGTGTGTTCATACCATTGTTTCATGACTTGAGGTATGTCAGCTGCTAAACCTCAATTGGGAAACGAAGTTTTATTTCTTTCCATTTGGTGTCTGCCCTAGTAATTATTGGTTGGAAACTTAGTTTCTCTTTGAAAATTTTCCCTAAAACTTGTCCCTCTAACTCTTAACCTTTGCCTTGAATGCCTTTCCAATATTTTAGGTGCCTTAAGTTTACCCTGTTCGCACAAAATTGTCCCCAAACCGGCTGCATTATAAGTCCAAAAAAGTTGTTAGCTGAGATAAGAAAGGTTCTATTCCTTAATAGTCATTTCAATGTTATGAACTGTTCTGAAAGAAATGTACTATATTAGAAATCACTGAAGCTTTGCTTTCATAGCAGAAACTGAAGCAGTATTCTGAGTATGTGATGTGAAATATTTGGGTATATTTTCTGTGTACCCCTAAGGTATACCATGTACGTGGCCATGCCTTTGTTCACTCATAAAAACAACTCAGTTTTCCTCTCCAGGATTACTGTTGATCATTTTGTACTGAGTCTCTAGTTCTCTTGATCAATTCTAAAATTTATCTCTCTTTCTAACTTGGCTATTTATTTTTTTAAGAATATGTCTGGCCATTTAAAAAGGAAAACTTAGACAAAGGCCTACTTCATCTACTTGAAGATGGAGAGGTTTTCAGTAAGATGGAAAGTTTTTAAGAGTTAAATTAAGGAAGAATATGTCTCCAAAGAGAGCATTGTAGACAGATTGTGGGCCAATTCCAAAGCTTTTTGTCTGTAGAAAGGCCCACGCACAGACAATAATGGGTTTCTATGTCTGTTCATGTGTGTGTACAATAGCATTATAATCCTTAATAACCAACCAATGTGGTAAAAAAATTAATTCTGAATGAAATAGTCATCAATTATTTTAATGACATCAATGACATATAGCTTTTATTATGTGGAAGGCATTATTCTAAATGTTTTACATCTATTAATTTACTTTATCTTGATATTAATTTTATAAAATAAGTAGCAGTATTTTTCTTCATTTTACATATGAGGAAAAATATGTAAGCAGAAAGATTAAATAACTTAGCCAAAGTCACAGAGCTAGAAAATAGGACAACTAATATTCTAACATAAGTAGTTAAATCTGTGCTTTTTAAAATAAAAGTGATGTGATTGCCCTCAATTTTTATAAGTTATATGTTTGAATGTGTAGATGAGATCTCTAATGTGTCAAGCTTATTGTACAATTAAGTAAAATTAAATCCAAAGCATATGGATTTCTACAGATTTGATTACAATCAGACATTTAAAAATATTTTTGTAGTACGGTTGTTATATACATTGAACATTTTTGATAAATTGAATAAAAATATTGTATTTCAAACCTTTACATTGGTTTACCCACTAAGTGTCCTACTAGATACCAAATTATCAGAAAATTATGATCAAAAAGATAATTTAGAGAAAGTGACAAATGGTGTTTCACTGTGCCTGCTAGGTATGTAGCTACCCAAGGATTTGTCTAAGGATCAGTCCCTGTAGGAAGGAAATGGAATTTCAATGTGAAAATTATAATCTAGAACCTAGTTCCAGGATAAGAAGCCTAGAAGGCATTCCAGAGTGGAGGTTAGTCCTCAGTAGCCATTTTCAGCTGTAAGATCCTTGCCAAACTAATTCAGCAGCAGTGATCAGCAAACAAAATAAAATCCATTTGGGCTGAACTCATCTGTTATACTAATATGCCATTATCTAAATTTACTAGGAAAGCAGGCCTTCATTTTATTCAACTCAGGCACTTAGAATGGCGACACCTGACTTAAACAGAAGTCAATCATAAGCTTACTCAGCTGTCTGAAACAAAGAAAATTCTGGAGAAAAAAAGGAATACAATCGTCCAAGCAGCCAAAATGATGTCTAGGTACTAACGTGCCATTGAAGATTTAGTAAGGGCTTGGGTCAGATTCAACTGAATTTCATCAACATAAATAAAACGAGTTTTCTGCTTGTCTGTTACTATATTGCATGAAATCAGCACAATGAAATTTTGCCAACATTAGAGATTGTTTGAGATGGTACAGTGAAAACAATAGGTTTTGTGCTAGGCAGAATATTCCCTCTCCCCCAAGATGTCCATACCTAAATCCCCAGAAACTGTGAATATATTACCTCATGTGGCAAAGTAGAGCGAAGGCAGAAGATGTAATTAAGGTGGCTAATTAATCATGAATTATCCAGCTGGGCCCAAAGTAATTTGTTGTTAGAGAGTCTTTAAAAGGGAGGCAGAAGAGGCGTGTCAGGTGATCAGAGAGTAAGAAGGAGATTTGCTGACTTGGAAGATGGAAGAGGATCACGAACGTAGGAATTTGTACAGTCTCTGGAAGATGGAAAGGTAAGGGAAGAAACTCCCCTACTGCCTTCAGAAAGGAATTCGGTGCTGTCCACATCTTGATTTTTGTCCAGTGAGACTCATTTCAGGCTTCAAATCTACAGAACTTTAAGCAACCCATTTTCTGTAATTTAGTGCAGCAGTGATAGGAAAGTATTAATCATGCAGGTTATTGGGTGTGTGAAAAATTCACTTTGGGGGACTTGATGAGGGATCCCTACCAAAAGAGGTAAGAAGCCATCATTTCAAGTTTGACCGTTGTGCTATTTATCATGCTGTTTGCCCTGGATCCGTTTCTCATCCTCTCCCTGCTACACTCAGTGGAGCAAGGTGGGTAGCCCTGCAGGCTTAATTTCTCAGCTGATTTCCTGCTGGGTAAAGCCCAGCAGAGGTTTGCTCATTTGCTTGTGAGGGCAGAAGGAATGGAGAAGACAGAACATCTCTTCCCAATTCTCCCTGCCTCCGTTGGTTCTCTGGGGGTGATGTGAGTCTTTTTGGTGCTTCAGCCACAACTATACAGTAGTGCATGGCAGTTGACCAACCTTTCTGTGGTCCCATCTTGCACCAACGTCCCTAGCCTTGGTTTTAGCTCCCGTTGGATAGCCTCAGGTATGTAGCTCCAGAAACACATTCTCTTCCCATCGTCTTTCAGTACTTTCAGCTGTTGCTTATTATCGAGAAGCCTCTTTCTCCCCGGGTAGTCTTCTCAGCTTCCCCATCACCTGTGTAACCAAATATTTTGATTAAATTCCTTCTGTTTGGAATATCTAGGGAGATTTTGTCTTCCTCCCTGGAAACTGAAATGAGTAATAAGTTGCCTAGCAGTTTGAGGTTGTTTAGGTAACTTTAGATGTAACTCTAATGGCAATAGTTCTTGGTGAGAAAGACTACATTTTGGATGACTACCAGGCACAGGAACCATGGACATGAGTCGGAGAACAGCACCCTGTATAACGTGATAAAGATGAGGTGGCTGCTGCTGCTGCTCATTATGGTGATGGTGGCAATGTCAACCATGTTGAAAGGATTAAAGAACTAGAAAAGTACTATTGAACGGTGGTTTCGAACTGAGCCTTTATCAAAACAAGCTGTACCTGGGTAGGCTGTTTGCTGTTTAGTAGCTATGACCTTTGCCTAGGCAGCTTCATTGCTCTGTCTTGGTTGCGGCATCTGTAATATGAAAGTGATAGTATAAGGGACATATTTGGGGAGAAAATTAAGTGAGATATATAGAAAAAGCTGATGAATTGGTATATATGAGGCATTCAATAAATGCCAGCAGTAATGCTGATCTTTTATACTGAAGCCCAGTATTAATAAAGAATTCTCCCCTTTCTGAAGATAGTCACTCACTTTTTAAAAGACTAAATCCTCTAACCGTTATCTAGGATTCGCCTTTTTACAGGTCTTTTTACTTATGCTTGTACACTGCTTGGCTACCATAAGGAATTCCAAATATTTCCTTTTCCTAGCTCTTGGGTAGCTCCACTCCATCTGCCTGATGGATTTCACTTCGTGAATCCAGACCTTAGGCTCCTCGTGCCACCTGTTACCACATACTCTTAATACTAAGCCTTGTCTACCTGTTTGGACATTTTCCAGTTACTTTATGCTGGGCTGCTTCTATGCCAGGGAAATACTGCTTGCCTCATTTAACCCTTCTGTGCCCATCTATAGAAGAAGAACAACAGGAGCCACTTCACATATTATTTGAGAGCACTCTTATGTGCTTGAAGATGATGATAATCTGCATTTAACATAAAAAGAAAGATACTTCTCCCTGACATTTGAGTCTACTGAACAAATTGTTGTTCCCCTTTTCTATGAAACAATGATTGAAGCCATTTTCTGAAAATGAGTATTGTTAATAATTGGATCATTAACCTTTACAATGTCAATGTGTTCTCCGTATCAAATTCAGTTAAATGACTGCCAGAGGTAGCAGTTAAGGGAACATTTCACATAGATGGACATATTAATGCTTTATTTAGTTCTAAATGCACTGTGAAGGATTTAGGTGAGAGCTAATCTATGTTAAGGAAGCAAAGTACCAGAAAGAATAATTTCACAGCAAGAAAGTAGAAATTTGACAGATAAAATGTAGCCTGCCTTCTAATCTTTCACAATTCTTTGTTCCCAAGTTTTCGTTGTATCTTATATTTTGTTTTCTTCCTTTCAATAGAGAACACACTAACTAAAATTCATACAAAATAGAGAAAGAAAAGGTTACCAGGTATGTGTATGGTGTGTGGGGGGGTGTGGGGAGGGTGCGTACACCCCAAAGCTCATTTGTGTAAGTAGCATCTCTTCTGTTCTGTCTAGAAGTAATTTGTCTCTTCATACCTTCCACTTGTAGGCAGGCATCACTTGTTTCATACTCAGAATCACATTTTACCTTTTTCCTTTTTCTGATGTTCTGCTTGTTCAGATCATGTTGGAGTCCATGAGTTTTAAGTTTAAGAAAGTTTCATATTAGTATTATAAGAACAAATTATTTCTTGGATTAGTTCCTTACATTTAAATTTTATCAGAATAATTGTGAAGTAACTTCTGTAAACTTCAATTTTACCAACAGGGTCCAGGTTAAAAAATCAATTAACAATATGTTTACTAAGTATCTAGTGTGTGGCTAGTTTCCTATTAGCACGTGAACAGCTTATTAGGAAAAGTCAGTCCAATATGTGTTAAACCTGTTCTGAACATGGAAAAACATGTTCTATATTGGAAAACCAGCCACATTCACAGAAGGCAACTAGTGAGCAACTGGGTAATATTGAGTTCAGACAAACCATACAATATAAATTGTCAGTCATATAGAGCAGTCTCAACAGGTCTCCACACGAGAGACTCTTAAATGGATATAATAAGATTATGGATGCCCATGACTTTCCTCTGTCTAAAGAAAGAGAACAGAAATTATCTTGTATGAGGGATAGTTTGAATCAGATTAAATTATATAATGGTAAGTCATTTACACACTTTGTGTTTTAACCAATATTATAGTAACAGCTTATGTCATGCCTGCAAACATTTCTTGACACTTGGTATGTCTAATACCCTCACTGAAAATCTCCGCTTCAATACTCAACAAACACCAAGACTTAGAGGATTGCGATCTTTGAGGCTTCTGACACTTGCTATTTCAGGATTCAATCATCAAAGCCTTTCACTTTGTGAATACCGTCAATCAACTCCAATTTCTACTGCCATATCCACAGCACTGGTATTAGGCTGCTTCTACCCAATGCCAGATCAACCAGTCAGCTTCATCAAGGGAATAAAAATGTCTGTCAAACCAATCATTTCAAGCCATCTAGACAAGACAACATACTGATTAAATTAATATTTCATTCTTCAAAACACTGCACTGGTGTCATAAAGACAAAGGCTTTGATTATGTCGTGGTTCGAATATCTCTTGATGTGTGGACAATTTGTCTTCAGTTTACATCACTTCATATTTTGTGCCCTCTTGACCTTCATTGAGGACACTGGGTCTCTAATTATTTTTTCTTTAAAATGTCTCAAAAGTAATCCTCCTTGCAAGAAACAGTTAAATTATACTGGTCAAGATAGGTACTAGTCAATGTATACAGAACTGAGAATCCTTAGTATGGCTTCTGCATGACATATTTCAATAAATGCCTTAATTTTAAAATTATGCTTCATGTCACACTAGGAGAGGTAGTTTAGAGGACTGAGGAGCCTGTCGGTTGGCCCTGAAATGACTCTATAAAGAAAGTAGCTGATCTCACCGACCCTGAAAATTTTTTGTTCTAGTAGGTTTATGTGATCTTATTTACCATTCTGAGAATTTCCTCAATTGAGCCTCTACGGTGCTCTAAGGTTAGGAGTGTGAGTAGGCCTGTGGAGAGGGAAAACAAAGGCTTGGAAAAAGTATGTGATTGTCAACATCTGACTGTTTAGTTAGTAACTGAGCTGGGGCTGGAAAGCAAACACTGTGGCCTCTAGCACAGATTTATTTCAATTATTTGAAACTTTCTCCATCACTTCGGGAATGAGTTGGAACATAAAGGTATAGTTACATGAACAAGTTTAAGTTGATCATACATCTTGATTTGCCCAGGACAGTCCAATTTATGTCTTTATCTAGTGGAGTAATTAATATCTTTCACTTGCAAAACTGTCAGTGTTTGGCTGTTAAAGTATATATTGGCCTAGCTTTAATATTTTCTAAGACATTTTTCTTTGAAAATGAGGTCTTCGTGCTTTCAAAAAAATCCCTGGCATAATATTTTCACTAAATATTTACCTAGCGCAAAACCTAGCTTAATCTTTCATTTGTTTCTAAAGTATTTGACCTCAGATTCCCTTGAGAATTCTGAATGTTACACTTCCCATCTTGGAGGGTATAGTTGTGACAAAACAATATCTATTCTTGGACATAACCCTGCTTTTGTTTTGGCGTTTAAGTTCTGTCATTTTCTGTCTGTCCTTTTTGGCTTTCAAACTCTTCTCTACCTCAGTGTTTGGTTTACTTTCTAATAGTTCAACATTCATAGTTGGAAACATCCTTTCACTACTATCATGCAAATTAGTATGCTGTTCTGTTTTCCTGACTCTTACATTACTGTTAGGAAAATTTCTAATCCTCTGAAATACTCTACCACTTTCTACAGGTGTGGCCTCAATTCTGAGGCTTCATGATTTAGTTTGGTGAGAGCAATAGTCTAGTCCGCAAAATTGAGGTTTCCAATAACTTTCTACATGCAGTGGCTAAGGGGTTTTCATGCATAAATATTTGTGATCAAAATGCTACTAGCTTTCCAGTTAGACTTCATTGGTCCATTTGGCAATTAAAAAGGAAATAATAATAAACCAAGCCCTCTCCCAAATTGTGACCTCAATACTACACACATTATACCTTTATACCATCTTTTCCTGGATCTGGAGGATGCCTCTTGATCAACTTTAAGAGAAGCTAGAAATTAGCAAAGTAAATAAATGTGTGCTATCTGAAGCGCCACTGTTTTAGCCCAAATTGCATCTCCAATATGAACTATGGAGTCTGCAATACATTACTGAATGTCACTATGTCTCAGTTTCTTCATCTGTAAAATGGATATTGTTAGAATAAATTATGTCATAAGGTTATTATGAAAATTGAATGAGTTATCATATATGAAGCACACAGTATATACTATTTATTAATACTTCCATCTAAAAGAATTCATTTGTTTGGAAGTAGCTAATATTTGGTGAAATTCAGTGCATGACCAAGGTTAATTTAACATATGCTCTGCTCTCGAAATTGCCATTTTCTCTGTTTTTAGCAGTTATGTGTTCTTTCTGCCTGTAGAAGAACTGATAATAGCCAAAGAAGAGAAGCTCCATCCAGGTTAATTCAGGAGGTATTAGTTCACCATTTATTTTATGGCTGAGTAGTACTCCATAGTGTATATATATACCACGTTTTATTAATCCATTCATGAATTAATGGGCACTTGGGTTAATTCCACATCATTGTGATTGTGAATTGTGCTACAGTAAATATTCTAGTGCAGATGTCTTTTTGATAAAATCACTTTTTTTTCCTTTGGGCAAATACCCAGTAGTGGGATTGCTGGATTAAATGATAGGTCTACTTTTATTTCTGTGAGGAATCTCCATACTATTTTTCATAGACGTTGTACTAGTTTGCAGTCCCACCAACAGTGTATAAGTGTTCCTTTCTCTCTACATCCATGACAGCATCTATTGTTTTGGGACCTTCTTGATAAAAGCCATTCTCACTGGGGTTAGGTGATATCTCATCGTGGTTTTGATTTGCATTTCTCTGATAATTAGTGATGTTGAACATTTTTTCATACGTTTATTGGCCATTAGTCTATCTTATTTAGCAAAGCTTCTGTTCATGTCTTTTGCCCACTTTTTAATGGAGTATTTTGATTTTTTTTTTCCTGATTTGCTGGCATTCTTTCTAGATTCTTGTTATTATCCCTTTATTGGATGTGTAGCTTGTCACTATTTTCTCCCATTCTGTAGGTTGTCTATTTGCTCTATTGACTGTTTCCCAGGCTGTGCAGAAGCTTTTGAATTTAAACGAGTTCTATTTATTTATTTATTTTTGTTGTTTCTGTAATTACCCTTGGGATCTTCTTTACAAATTCTTTGCATAGGCCAATATCTAGAACAGTGTTTCCAACATTTTTTTTTTTTTTTTTTTTTAGAATTCTTATGGTTTCATGTCTTAGATTTAAGTCTTTTATGCATCCTGAATTGGTTTTAGTGAGTGTTGAGAGATATGGATCCTGTTTCAATCTTTTGCGTGTGACTACCCAATTTTCCCAGCACCATTTTTTAAATAGGGATTCTTTACCCCAGTGTATATTTTTGTCTGCTTTGTCAAAGATCAGATGGCAATATGAAGATGGTTTCATATCTGGATTCTCCATTCTGATCCGTAGATATCTCTGTTCTTGTGCTAGTATCATGCTGATTTGATTGCTATAGCTTGGTAGTATAGCTTAAAGTCTGGTAAAGTGATACTTCCAGATTTGTTTCTTTTGCTTAAGGTTGCTTTGACTATTCAAGCTCTTTTAAGGTTCCAAATGAAGTGTAGAATTCTTTTTTCTAAATCTGTGAAATATTACATTGATATTTTGATGGAGATTTCATTGAATCTGTAGATCACATTGGGTAGTATAGACATTTTAGCAATATTGATTCTGGTATGCTGATCCATGAGCAGGATATGTTTTTCCGTTTTTTTACATCATCTGCAATTTCCTTCCTCAGTGATTTGTAGTTCTCTTTGTAGAGATCTTTCACCTTCTTAAGTATATTCCTAGTTATTTCATTTTCTTTATAGCTATTGTGAAATGTATTGAGTTTTTGATTTGATTCTCATCTTGACTGTTGTTGGTGTATAGAAATGCTACTGATTTGTGTATATTGATTTTGTAATGTGAGACTTTCCTGAATTTATTTATTAATTCCAGGAGTCTCTTGGCAGAATCTTTGGGGTTTTCTAGATATAAGATTATATCATCAGCAAAGAGAATTTGACCTCCTCTTTCCCTATTTGGATACCCTTAATTTTCTTCTCTTGCCTGATTGCTCTGTCTAGAACTTCCAGCACTATGTTGAGTAGAAGTTGTAGCAGTAGTAATCTTTGTCTTGTTCCAGCTCTGAGTGATGACGCTTTCAACTTTTCCCCATTAAGTATGATGTTGGCTGTGGATTTTTCATATGTGGCTTTTATAATTTTGAGATATGTTCCATCTATTCTATTTTGTTAAGAATTTTTATCATGAAAGTGTGCTCAATTTTGTCAAATGCTTTTTCTGCATCTGTTGAGATGATCATATGATTTTGGTTTTGCTTCTGTTTATGTGGTGAATCACATTTATGGATTTACATATGTTCAACCATCCTTGCATTCCTGGGATCAAGCCCACTTAGTCATGGTGGATTATTTTTTTGATGTGCTGCTGAATTCAGTTTGTTAGAATTTTATCAAGGATTTTTGCATCAATATTCATAAAGGAGAAACTAGAAATACTGAGCAGGCTTGCATGGGTCTAGGGATTAAAATGGGCAGAGGGATTGTTTATTACTGTAAACCAATAAACTCAAATTATGAGAATGTGAGGAACCAAGTGGAGAATGAGAAGGCTCTGAAAATTTTAAGAGACAGCCCCAAAGTGTAGGTATCAGGAGATAGAATCAAAAGTTTAAGCAGTCTCAAAGCCAGAAACATAGCAGGGGAATCTGTGAGAGAAATGTATGAAATTATGAGTCTGATATTACTGACCTCAGTCAGATGTTGGGGGCATTTTCAGGTTGTAGGTGAATCCATCTGTATCTGAATAGTTGGGAGTAAAGAAGTAAACTTTTTAGCATGGGCAATTTCATTTAGGGAACTGCTGTGTCCCTTTACTGAGAAGGTGCTGGAATGGCCTTTCTGATAGACTGGGAATCCCATAATTAACATATAATAACTTGGGGAAAAAATAAAGGATTCACTTACTGATTCTTCTCTATTTCTTGGCAATTTTTTTGTGGACACAAAGACATGCAAAAAACACAGAGTGTGCTTATACAAAGAACATATGCAAATTAACTCAACATATACAAACAGAAGAAAGGCCAAAGGTGAAGAATATGAGATTATGTTGGATGGTGGTTTAATGAACCATTTATGAATACAATTGACAAAATGCAATATTGAGCACTGCATGTCTGTAACAATAGCACAGATGGCTAACAGAAGTCTTTCCTATGGAAACGAATATTGAATCACACTCCAAAGGCTGAGAGGAACAGAGGTCACAGTAAGCCTGGTCTTCTGGAAAAAAGGAAGGACATCCTATTTAAGACAAAAGTAAGCACTGGAAGAAAACTATAATGTTGGATGAGAAGACAAAAAATCCTTGATTCAAGTCTGTGAGTAGCAGAGCAATAGTCTGCATATATCTGCATTAGCTCCAGCAAAATAATATCTATGACAAGTAATAGACACCCACTAAAATTAGCTCAAGAAAAGCAGTATTGCAAAAACACAGGGAATTCTCTGTTTAGCAAGGGTGGTAAACCCATGTGTCATAGAAAATAGGGAGCTATTCGGCAGCTGTTTTCACTATGCTTTGAAGCACAGAGACTTTCTGAATATTTACTCACTTCTCCTTTCAGCATGGTTTTCTCTTTTGCCTCTCTGCAGGACTCTCGACTTGCATATCATGTTAAATCTCCGCAATACTCATTCTGGACTTACCTCTAATGATCTTGAAATTTAGCTTCTAGAACTATCAACTAAGTTATTTAATTTGTTCAGGGTTCTATATCTAAATTCTCTGAAAAGAGGTTTAGATTGGTGTATTGTTTTTATTTATTTTTCCTGTCCTCTAACTATATATTGGCTTTCCCCCAGGTCGAGTATAACATCTTATCAACTTACTATGACAAAAGGGTTGATTCATACTGTACTAATATTCATATTGTGTGTTTAAATAGGAAATTCCAAAGAAAGGGAATGTGAACTATATAAGTATACCAACTTAGATATTTTAATTTCAAAGTCAATGACCTCTTTTCATTCTTCTTTTTCTCAAATTCTCAATAAAATCAACACCATTAATTCCCTTTTCTTTCTAAGGTCTATTAAAATACACCATAAATATTAACTTCAAGTACTTCCCTGGTTTTCTTCCAGGCATTACTTTCTTGGATGTCAACCTATTCTATCCCTAGTAAGAGCAATACCATTCTCAGGTTTATCTGCTGCCTCAGTATAGGTAATTCTAACAACCTTACTCCCACACCTAACTTTCTCCTAAAATTCAAGTCAACTGCCCATTTATCCACTGTCAAATGCCATTGAACATGTTCTCCCAAATGTTCCTTAGATGATTCGACTTTACTAAGTAAAAAACTATATGTTTTATTTCCAACTTAGTTTTTATTTCTTATTGAATGAGGTAAAGAGAGTTGGATCTTAAATTCCTGAAACCTAAAGTTTCCCAAAGATATTATAGATAACATTGATGGGAAGTAGAGTTTCACAGTTAAACATGTAGATTCTACAGCCAAATTTTCCTGCTTATAATATCAACTCTTCCACTTGCTGGATTCTCTTAGGTACAACATAACTTTTCAGTTGCTAAATTTTCCCCTCAATCAAATATAAATAACTATAGGAACTACTTATAGGCTTATTGTGAGGATTGATCAGTATGCAAGATATCATCTGCTAAAGTTCCTATTTGTATTGTAATGAATTTGTTTCTGCAGATTTGGTAAATAGGGAAGTTGTGTTGAGTTTTATGATTTTTTTCCCCGTCCTTTTGTATTTTGTATTGATATGTAACAGCAGATTAATGAAAAGTGCTCTAGTAGAGCTGAGCATAGCAAGCAGTACAAGAACTCAGGATTAAACATCAATACACTACAATTTTTCTTCCTGTATCAATTTGGCCAAAAGCTTTGTCTTAGAAATTTTTAATTCTCCCTAATCTCTGTACATTTGCCTCGTCTTCATAATTTAGCAGACTCAACCCTACTGTTCACCCACTTTCATCAAGCTACATTCACCTTTTTTTAAAAAAAGATAAAATCCTATGTTTTCTGTAGATTTTTTGTTGTTGTTCCTGTTAAGAACTTAAAATAGCTTTCTTACCATTCTTGGGTATTTGAGGGTTGTTAAGTTTGTTTTTTTGTTTGTTTGTTTTTTGTTTTTTTAGTGCAAAGTTGTAAAGTTTAAGTGATTTATTCCAACCGTATTCCCCCCACAATCACCCCCCTCATGGACTCTGTTATATTTGTGCAAAAGTTTGTGCATGATTTTCAGGAATGCAAACACTTGTACAGATGAAGTTTTAGAACAGGATTTGGCATATTGAATAGGAAATTTCTACTTTGTCAATAACTAGGATTTGGGCCCTAAAATATAATTTGTCTTATTAACCACCATGATGGACCATATTTTCTCTAAACAGAATCTTTTTATCTAGATTACCTGCAGGGCAATATCCTTCTTGCCCTCTTTCCTCTTCACTTTTACAAGATGTTAGCACACTAAGTCAGGGGAAAATCCATAGGCATAAAATAAACTCAAAGAAATATAGAAAGGACTTTTTCCTAAAGCTTAGAGCATACCTTACTCACCTATTTCATCCCTCTTTTACTTAAATGTCAATTTACTCAACCCCAGAAACATAGTTCTTTTGCCTTTTTAGGAATAGAGAGAAGTGTCATTAACATTAATATACTATTTGTATAAATGAAAAGAGAAAGAATATCACAAAATACTAATAAATACAGCCAAGAGAGCACATGTTCCACAATAGCACAATATGTGATGCCTTCATTGCTCCTCCTAGAAGCCTCACACTAATAATTGTTGTCTTTGGAATTCTCTCTTGCTCTTACCCCTACCCTCATATTATATTGTCATTACTTACCTGGTACTCAGATGTAAAGGGGAAGAGAAAATTTAAATTCCTGCAAATCCAATGAGGGATTTGAACATTTGTTTGTCTCCTAATTTCTGCATGCTTCCTGATTCATGGTATCAGCCCTGGAGTCTGCAGTTAACTGAAGCAACATTCTTCCCAATATCTTGATACACTCTCTTACTTGAGATACATTATCAGATAAGTATCTCTTGTCAAGTCCAGTACAAATGTACTCCTTCCATATAAATTCTATTTTAGCAAACGACATCTCATAATTGCAGGAACTCAATCTCAAAATCTTTATCTTCCCTTCCTACCTTTCAATCCCCTGTCTCCAGTCAATTGGTAAATCCATAGTTTCAATTCTGCGAAAATGCTTAAATTATCCCATTTCTCCTGGTCATTCTGTACTCACTGCATATAAGGTTCAGTCCTCATTCATCTAAGACTATGTTTGCTTTAAATCATCTCTTCTTTTCACTCTCCCTCAATAATCAATCTGCAGTTCCTTTTCTAGAATACAAATGACTATTATATTTTAAAGCACATTTAATATAATTGCCATATTCTCTTTGTTAAAATTGCACAGTGACTTTCTACACAGGATAAAAAGCCCAAAACTGAGTACAGATTTCAAGCCTCTCTGTTTTAGAATTCTCCAAAGAAAAAGAACCAATAGGATATACATAGATTTATTATGTTAATAAGAAATTGGCTCATGCAATTATGGAGTCTGGGAAGTCCAAAATCTGCAGTGTGGGCCAGCAGCCTTGAGACATAAGAAAGACAATCCAGACTGAAGTCAATCTTGCTCAGGAGTTCAGTCTTTTTGTTTAACAAATGCTCTCAACTGATTGGATGAGGCCCACCCACATTATGAAGGGCAATCTTCTTCACCTAGAGTTCACAGACTTAAATGTTAACCTCATTCATAAAAGAAACCATCAAACCTTCTGAAACTTAAAAGCAGCCAATCAAGCTTTCCATACCCTAAATTGCCTGCAATATACCGTGGGTTCTATATGCACTAAACACCCATTCATCTATTGACTTTGCGCATTTACTAACCAACTGCTTTGTGTTTTGTGATAGACACTGAGGATATTTTGAAGGAAAGATACAATATTTATTCTTATACCGCTTTACCTTTATTCACACTTTTCTTTCCTTGGAATTCTTCCCACTTTTCTACCTAAAATCATGCTACCAAGTAAAACCCTGCTCAATTATCAAGACTGTTTCTAAATCTCACTTCTTTCTTTAAATCTAAGAGATTACCATATTTATAACCCTCCATTTTTATTCAGTTGTACATTTGTGATACATATTTCATCAGGCTTACATTTTTTGTTGCATATGTGTTTATACACACTTTATTTTTTAACATTTTTTTCACTATCCCATCATGAATAGCTGAAGGGAAGACCTTCAACACCTGATCATAACAAACCCAGCTCCTGCTAGATGGAAAATGTTGAAAAGAGACATATTGACACAATACCAGAGAAGAAATATTTGGTAAACTTGCTTTTGCCTTATTCAGAAAATCTACAAATTCAAGGCTTTTGTACCCATGAAGAACAAATAGTTCATGCACTAGAACAGAATTGCGATAATTTGTTGTTTGCACAATTTTTTCCCACTAAGTCTATGAAATTTAAATAGCAAAACCAACCTCCTCAATATAGAGATTTGATGCCATTTGTTTTTTAATGGGGATTTTTAAGAAAGGGTTATATGTTTAAGAGGAAACAACATTCTTAGATTTTTGTCAAAATTTCTTATGACATGTTTCAAGGATTGGACTGTCTTTCTAAACACTCATCTCTTTATATTTTCTAGATAAGACAATCTCATGTTTTTGCAAGGGTTCATTAATAAAGCTGAGAATCAAACTGAATGAGGGAGACTTGTTCAGAAAATTTTTCTTTTTCTCCAGTCAAGTCCCCAGATAACATAATTTTATACAGTCATGGATATTATCAAATTTCAGTAGTTTTCAGAACTAGATGCATTGCAATGTTTGGAGAAGCTTATAAAATCTCTAAGCTCCATATCTACATATTTTTATACCAACATATTATTTAGTAGGATCTCAGGATTTTATAATTTAACATGTCCCTGATCTTCTGCATTCTCTTGGCATTTGAGAACCATTGATCTAGTTAAATTTCTTACATTTCGAATGAGAAGGCCACTGAGTCAGTCAGTCAGTCAAGCAGTGTTATAGTCGCATTTGGACTCAGCTCTCCTGATTGCTGGTCTGAGAGTCTGCTAGTTAACATTTCCTCTTCTAATAATAGATGCCTCATTTTATTAACTCGTCTAATAAAGAAGACAATTTATTGAACCTCAACTTGGCAAAAGCCATAGGTGTAGAGATCCAAATATCCACAGAAACCACCTGTGATTCCCTTTTCTTGGGCAAACCATTAGCATGATAAAAATATGTTTCTGTAGAGGGAACAGAGTGATCAATTTAAAATAAATCCAGAAGAATTAGCCTCATATACACGGTGTTATAATCATCTTAATTAGGAGATAAGCCAGGATGCATAGCATTCTCATCTTTGTGCAAATACTCAAAAAGCAGCAGGAGGGAGGAAATAATGTCACAATCTGGAAGGATCAAGAGAGCCAATAAAAAATTTAACTGACACCAAAGCCACACATCAGGTGTAATTTGCTAATGGACTGGCACATTGAGCATCTTGGAAATAAAATTAGGAACCAAATCCCCTTGTATTCAAAAGGTACAAAGAATTAGTGGAGTTAACAGGTTTTATGGAAGCATTTTCTGGGACTTTATTCTACTGAATGTAAAGGCTAACCCTGTGATTGCAGAATAATGAAGCACAATTCAAGGAAGGGATGATAATATCCATGAATGGTAATAACTTTATCAGGATTTTTCTAGAGCTGCTTGGTCCAAATGAGATGATTCAGCTAAAGATGTACGTATTTTTGATTATGATAGCCTCCTGATATCAATGAAGAGAGTAAAGTAGAAAAAAATGTGCTGATGATCAATAAAACTCCAAGTTAAGTTGTATGGTTTGGACTGTGTAAGTAATGGCCAAGGAAATAATGTGTGTCTATTCACTTAATCAGAAGATTGTTATTCTCCTCTGAATACTGTTGTCCCAGGATCTAATTTTTTTTTTTGAGAAAGATAGCACAGAGTATTTTAAAATTTACTATTGACTTATTGAACAACAATGTAATGCAGATTATACCCTTCATACAAGTTACATAGCCTCCTTCTCCAAGGGTCAAGACTTCTAATTATGGAACATTAGAATCCAAAGAAACCTGAGTCACCTAAAGATGTGGTTCCCAAATGCTGACACACACACACACACACACACACACACACCACACCCCCCCACATACACACCCCCCCACACACACCCACATCCACATCCACACCCCTCCCCCCATGGGGCTAAATTTAGAAGTCTCAGAATTAGCTGGGTAATTGAGAAATACAGAAACTTGTGTCCCATTAATAAAATTCTTGATTCAGTAGAGCTGAGATGGGTCTAGAAATCCGAAAATCTCCTCAGGTGATTCAGATATACAGCCATTTTAGAAAATTCTATTGAATCACATAAAGCATTTGGAATATCTTGTTAAAAGAATTTTGGCTTCTTTTTTTTTTTTTTCCCCTTAGGGAGGAAATAAAAAAAAAATTCCATGCAAAGGAATTAACAGGAATTAACACATGAGTCACACTTTAGTAACAAAATCTTTATATTGAGTCACTAGTTGGCTCTATGATAACAAATTGACCTTTGTTCTGACTCCTGGAATACATCAATCTACACGTTTTCCCCCCAACTAGCTTTGTGTGTATGTGTCACTAAATTCAGATATACAAA
Organism: Propithecus coquereli; assembly: GCF_000956105.1. NCBI lineage: Eukaryota > Metazoa > Chordata > Mammalia > Primates > Indriidae > Propithecus > Propithecus coquereli. Next base: position 2,170,793 of record NW_012148463.1, read on the forward strand.
CAGACAGATGTACCTGAGCCCTCTTTGCATTTTACTTCATTCTCATTTCCATCATTTCCAGCTTATTGATTATAGTAAAAGACATATGGCAATTTGCCAAAGAAGCTGTCTTCATGCACCCCAGTATCAGGATACAGCCAAGCTTTGGCAGATACATAGCACTGTGCCACATAAACCATCATGACTCACCAAAGCATAATTTTTCCACAAAAATTAAATAACACTTTTTCTGCCTGAAATAGAGCACACAGATATTTAGACTGAGACAGATGTCATTAACTTTTCCTTTGTCCCACAAATAAACTGAAACCATAGGGAAACAATATCCAAAATCACAATTAAAAAAAAAAAAAGTAAAACTGCAGCATTTTAAAAGTTGTATTTAGGTACAGATGTGAATGTGTATACAGGGTATATGGAATAGAGAAAAGAGTTGTGAGAGTTTAGATAGATATTTTTATGGTCCTTTTTAAGTCGAGGGAAATTATGGGATTAATCTAGGTGAAAACATTGTTAACACTGTAATATTCAATCTATCATATTTTAAAATAATGTTTGGTTGGCTGATTTGAAAGGGAAGAGAAAATCATAAATATGAAAAGTTTCATGTATATTTGGGATTTGATAATTTTTACATTTATAGTTTAAAACCTACCCAGGAATTTTTTGTTGTTGTTTTGGAGGAGATAGGACCAGACAAACTTTGGTTGAACTTTTGTAACATAAAATTTAAATAAAGTTTATGCACCACAAAAAAAGGGGCAAACTTATTGACCTTCAGTCTTCATGGGGAACTCTATATACCTGGTTTGAAAGGGACAGTGATTATGACAAGAAAAAGACAAGTACTGTCAATGTCTAAGTTAAATCCACCCTTGCTTGTATTTTTCCATATAGAGCTTTGGGCAAGATAACTCTCTGCAAAAGTGTGAAAAGTTTTGGCATCTTCCTTTCACTCATTCTTGTCCTCATTCTTGTAAATACTGCCCTTTTATTTACTTGTTCCAATCTTTTTTTTTTTTTTTTTTTGGAGAAACTATAATTATGGGCATTGTCCCCCCTCAAATCTAATTGATTAAAGAAAGCTAAGATACTCTACCTCTCATATACCTATTTGCATTTTAACAGAAGTCAAAAATTTCCCTAAATATATCTTAACTATGAAATTTCAGGCCTTTTGTTCATTTACCAATCATGTAATGGTACCTTATGTGCCAGGGCCTAGTCCAGAACTTTAGGCTATGGAAATGAATAACACTCAGCTTGCCTGCCACTAAGGTATCCACAGTCGTGTATGGGAGACAGATAAGTAAACAATTACAAATTGCACATAATATAGTTAATATAGGTTGCTCTGGCAGCAGAGAGAAGGGGCATTTAACTAGGAAAGTATGTGTGTGTCCCATGTGCAGGGGTGCTTTTTAATAGAACAAAGACATGAGTTCATCTTGAGGGTCGAGATGTAGTTGGTTGATGGAGGTGGAACAAAGATATGTAAAGGCACAGAGGGGAGAGAATGAGGGGTGAGATTGAAGAATAATGTGTGCTTTGAAGGGCCAAAGGGGAGGGGGAAGAAATAAATGAGAATAAGTGAACTACAAACAGAAACAACCAATGGCTTTCAGTTCATGAAAACAGCCACCCAAAGGTATTCTATAAAGGAAAAAAACAATTTGTTTTTGTTTTCCTCCGGGCTACCAAGGACCAGAGACAATGTATTTTTTTCTTGATCAACTAGAAAATAGAGGAAATGATTGAACATGTATAGGACAAGATATTTGTGGTGGGTGAGGAGCATTAAATTCTTGATTTGATTAAGTTACTAATATACCTATTCACAGATGATATTTTTGATTGTGTATTTCATTATAGCAGCCCTACTGTGGGAGGCTACTCTCTCCCAGGGAGACTGCTATGAGGACAGGCCTTTTCTAAAATAAGCCATAAATCTCTATTTCTAATATTAAATCTGATTTGGTATGATTATCTCATTTAACTTCAGAAGAAAGGAAGGAGACTGTGTTGGCTAAATAAGCCACACCTTTTAACTGGCTTTGCCGTGAAGATAACCAGTTTCTGATCAGAGTTACAGCTTCTCTCAGTCTTAGAAGTGAAATATTTATTTCTTCCTAGCAGCCTGGAATTGTCACATTTGAGCACGATGATTATTTTTAAAAAGTATGTATAAAGGGAACCAAAACATAATTTGACTTATTCAGTTGCCGTAAGTAGATGTTAGAAGAGAAAACAAGTGAGTTTCTTGTTGTCACATAGCAGAGGTGAAAGGAAAACCAATATTGTTGACCTACTTAAGACAAAATATAGTCAATCTTTCCATAAAGGTGACTGACAAAATTGGAGGCATTTTCCTTTCTATTGACTTCTGTGGCAGTGTACAGTATAATTAAGTAGAATTCAATTATTGCAAAATACAGCTATATCTATCCATTCTAGAAGAAAAAAATGGAAGTTGGGTTGGAGTTAGAACCACATTTGTGTGTTTGAGATCAAAGGTAAATTGAAACTAAATGTGTGCAAGTTTTCTCTCACCAATCTATCCTACTATACTTATTATTGTCCCAGAAGAATAATTTTGAATGATTTTCTAGAGTAATGTCGCTATACATGCATAGGTTTTGAGGTACATGATTAGTTAGCCTATTTCAGTTCTCCAAACAAAAGAAGCACCATTAACTCACACTGACCATCAAGCTTGAGAGTATGCACTATCCCAGGAGCATAAGGTGAGCATACTCACGGGTCTACAAACAATAACCAAGTCTCATGTCTGAATAAACCAACTGGGCACACTTCATATTCCTCAGATTAAGGCAGGCCTTTAGAAATATTGTGTGCTGGAGTTCTTATTCCAACAAAGTATGCCATATGAATATTTAAATATACTGATGTAATTAATATATGTAGTCATTTATTCACTTTCACTAATGACTTCAAATAAAGCTAGAACACACATACTAGACAGCACTGTATTTGTCAGAGACCTATCCATGTATTATTTACTGGTTTCAAACCCAAATATGACTTTAATATTAAGCAATACTTTCCTTTTTTTTTACTTTTATCAAAGTTATAATTTTACACATTTAAAATATCAAATGGTAGTAGGACGTATATTACGAAATACAACAGTACTTTGACTTCTCCTAGACACCTGTCCTGACCTTAAGGGGCCACCACATACAGTTCTTTAAAATCCAAACCTAAATAAACAAATTGCTTATAATTTTTATTAATACTCAGATCATATTTACTGACTTTTATTATTGTTGAAAACTGACTATTCCCATACATCCACACAACTTCCAATCCCACATCCTTAAGCTAATTATGTCCTAATTTTTATTTCAGTAGTTTTTATTTACATGATTATAATTTCAAAAATATTCTTCATTGCTGAGCCCAGTAGTATTTTCTGAAAAGATTTTCTTTCTCATATAGAATTTTTACAAACAGATCTGCTATGGATATATGAATAGTTATTCCTAAGATCAAAAATAGTACTAACTGCTCTATCAATGTTTCTGGAGACTTTCTCCTCTGTCCATTTTTCTTCCTACTCTTTAGTCCTGGGAAACTTAGATCATACTATTATATTACAGGTAAACATTTATTCTTAAAGGATTAAAAATATATTTTATTGATTTATAATTGCCAGAATACTGAGTTCTCAGTTGAAATTAACTTAGATTTTCAAGTCACTATTTCACATTTGCCAAAATCCTGAGTTGTTGATGAGAAAAATAAAGTTCTTTGTATTCTCATTTGTTCTGTATTTTCTCTGCTTCTTTTTCCTCTCTTGAGATTTTTGGGATCTTTCACTTTATTCTTGATAGTCTTCAATTTCATAAGAATTTAACTTGCTGTGAGCTTTTTATCATTCAACATGCTGACCGCTTATAAATACATTGGTCAGAAAACACACATGATTCAGTTCTGGCAAATTTATTTTTATTGTATATTATCATATATTTTACTTAAAATTTCTCTACCTTTATTTTTCTTTAAAATTCTATCATTTGGATAGTGGATCTGTTGGTAGTGGGATCTTTTTGATCCTCTTAATTCTTCGTTTGTCCCTTTTGTTCTACTTTCTAGAAGATTTCTTTGACTTCATATTCAAAACCATTAATCATTTTTACTTTAGTTCTTATTTTTTTATTTCAAATGATCTTTTTTGGGGGGATACTTTAGTAGTGTTCTTTTGCATAATTAATGTGATACCTTTTGTATCTGAAGCTATTCTATATATTTTTTTTCTGGTTCCTGTAACGTTATTCAGTTTCATTTTTTAATGTCCTCATTTATGTAAGCTCTTTCCAACATCTGGTGATCATTGACTCTTTATTTATAATTAAGAATAAGACACTCTGCTGAGCTCAGGTTAACAGATGGGGCATGCTGACTGGAGGCCTTGAATGTAAGGTGATTAGGTGGAGAGCTGTGTTTCTTGAAGGAAATCCCAAATTTCAGCATTTCATATTTCTTTAAGGTATTTTTATCTATGACACTGAGTTTCTCCAGAACCTTTTCTTCCAGGTTCCAGCATAGGGAAGATATAAAATGACTTCAGAACGATGGAAGGTGCCTGGAATATGTTGTCATTCAATTTTCAGCTTCCAAATTTATTTCTGTGTATTCTTTTGTCATTTTAATTTTCTATGACCCTCTCCCCTACTGCGCCACTGTAGCCAGAAACCCAGAGGCTTTCAAATAAAATATTTTCAATGAACCACATCTTCAGATGAGCTCAGTTGGGTCAGTTATATAACTCTGAGGTTGGGAGAAAGCAAATGATGAATATGTGAGGATACCTATGGCTGTCACTACTTCAACAGGTTTTTAACTAATCTCTCTGGTTTTAGCTTGAAGCCTCGCCCCATACTCGATGGTAGCCTGTGCCATCAAGTCTGAGGTGCACTCACTCTAGTCTGTTAAATCAGATGAGGCTCTTTTGACCTGTTAAGTCATTTAATAATCCTCTACTGTCCACTCCTGTGTTCTAGGACTCTGTTGGCATATTGGCCAACTGCTGGCTAAAATCTTTTTCCCAATTCTTACTGATTTATACCTTCTCTTTACTGTTTGTTACCATAGTGAAATCTGTATGGAAATATAGTACTGTGTTCAGTTCATTAGGTTTAACTCTCAGTCAACATACAGAATTTTTCTCTGCCCTTTTAAGAAGGATTAAAGCACCATTGAGCTAAGTAGTAATTAAAATGGGCTTCTTGATTTTTAAAAACATTACTATTTTCCTTGTGAAAGCAGTATTAAGGTGACTGACAGAAATCCATTTCCATGATGACTTTTAGTACAATTTCAATTCTCTCAGCTTTGTAGCAGTCTCTGGGTTGTTAGAATCTCTAAAACGACAGGGCAACATATCCAAAGGCAAAAATATCTCATAGGAGAAAGGACCCTAGGATTTCTGCCCTAACATAATGGCTTTTTATTTTCCTTCCCGCTGACTAAGGAGTGGGGAAATCACTACAAGAACTGACAGACCTATGTGAACAGTTTTCATTAAAAACACATTCATGTCAACGTTAAGTAAGTTCCCGTCAACTGTAATGGGACACTTATGTATGTACAAAGTAAGGAAATAAAAACAGAACAATATAGGGCATATTGAAATCCATTTAGGAGAAGTTCATCATTTCCATAACAAAATCACAAAGCATTTCAGATGCATGATTTATTACCAGATTACTGGAGAAAGACGTCCTCATTTTAGTTTTCAATACTTCTATCCAGTGCTTTGGTGTACAGAATGCTTTCCCATCAATTGTTTAGGGGCCGAGCTCTTAGTTAGCTCTTAGAAAAAAAAAATATTGTAGGCAGATATAGACTTCACCCTTACCAAATGATGTTCCATGAGAATATATAAAACAATATCGATTGGGTTTGAACTAGTCACTCAGATGGAAAAACAGTGAACATTGATAGTTAGTGACAAGTCTCTATTCATTTCTTCCTTCTAAATCCCACCCATAGGAAATAAATGTTTGGAAACGTAAGAAATGATGATAAAATTAAAATTAAAACATTGATATATATGGTTGAAATACTTCATGATGTAAATTGCTATTTTATGCCCGTTATCATATTTGATCTTTCTTTCAACTATGTGGAGTAGGCAGAAGAGGAACTGGGCTTACTTCTATTTTACATAGTTTTAATGAGAGTAGGTAAGGTAACTTCAAATAGAGATGGGACTAAATTATTAGAGATACACAGAGGGGTTATATGGACAGAACATACTTCACACATTGCTTCAGTGCTTTATTCCAATTTTGATTAGCCAAAATTTCCTTGATACCTACCTAGGAGATTACTAAACACTAATCTACTTTCTATTGCCATTGACAATGTTATTTTTCTGTCGTTAACATTAGATGGTGAGAAAGGTGGATCACATACATCTTTCTACTTTCACACTGAAAAATTCCCTCACCTGTTTTGATAATTAACATTATTTAGTATGTATTTGTGAGTTATTTCATAGTAAGGTAGCATATAACACTTTTTAAATACAGGTTTTTATTATTGTATTGATAAAGGTATATGAACCTGAGTTCATTTAGCAATTGAATTTATTAGACCTTTCATCTAATAATACGGTCACTGCGCAAATGTTTGATTATGACTTGGTTTTCCACATGTCTGTCCATACTACTTTTGATCTTTAAAATATCCTAACTTAGAAAGAAAAGAAAAACTCCAGTATTTGTCAGTTTTCCCAATGGTTTTTATGTCACTTAAAGCCGAATGGTTCGCTATTAAGAGTTCTGAAAAAGCTATTGGGATGTCTAGCTTCAGTTTGGCTTTGCTACTGACAAACTGCTTGACATCAGGCAATTCTTTTCACCTCTGTAAGCTTTAATTTCATCTTTTCTCATTTGGTAAAATGAGAGAATATTAGAGTAAATGATCTTAAAATTTCCTTTCAGCTCTGATACTCAAGACACTTACATGAAGTGCTGAAGTTTGTTCCAGGTTATGAGATAAGCTAGCAACATATTGGAAATAAAGCCCCCTGGATATATCTTTAGCTATAATCAGATGACCTAGAGAAAAAGGAAATTTCATTAAAAAGACAGTAGAAGAATAAATGAATCAAAGGTGACATGGAAAGTAACATAAGGGTGAAAAAGAATAGAGAGAAAATTATCTAAAAAACATCCAAGGATAAAAGGAACCCATGACATGATTGTATGATTTTCTATATAGGACCTACATAGCCATAAAACCTTTATTATTCAATTTTGTCATTCCCCACCCCCCAAATTATGTGATATGCAGATATCTGGCAAATTGTCAGTCTCTGCCATATTTAGAAAATCTGTTTTTCCTTTAGTCCTGGGCTACTTCCTCAGCATTCTCCTGAATCAGATTTGCCTTTTCTTGGCAACCTCATGTGTCATTGGCCACTTTGAGTGATACTACTCTTCTGTACCACTGTCCTCCTATGTCACCTGTTTCCTAAACCCTAACTGGTACTTCTGCATGGAGAAAACCAATCTATAATGTAACCACATAATGAGATTACATTATTTTAATGTTAAACACTTATTTTCTGACTGGGAGCCTACCAGGTCTTTTATAAAGTCTATGTAGCAATTACATCTTTCAAGAGCACCATCTGGGTGTGGCTAAATAAAGTTTGATAATAAGGTGGTAATGCAAGAAATAAAAAAGACATGGTTACGTTACAGAAAGAAATGCCCTAGATCTTATTTTCAAGACTGATATGATGCAATGAAAAAAAAAAAAAACTGGAAAGGGGTATATCCTGTGGGTTTTGCAGTATTTTCACTTGATGTAAATTGATAGCACAATTAATTTATGATCATTACTGATAATAAAGTGGCCAATTACATGTGAAAATATATGTATATCCCAAGAAGACAGAAGAGTACAAAAGGCTATACAGGCATGCATTGGAAATACTATAGATTCATTTCCAGGCCACTGCAATAAAGTGAATATCACAGTAAAGTGAGTCACGCAAATTTTTTGGTTTTCCGGCACATATAAAAGTTAAATTGTTACTATACTGGAATCTATTGTGTACAATAGCATTATGTCTAAAAAACAGTTTACATATTTTAATTAAAATATTTTATTGCTAAAATGTTAATGATCTTCTAAGCTTGCAGTGAGTCATGATATATTTTGCTGATGGAGGGTCCTGCCTCCATGTAGATGGCTGCTGACTGATCAGGTTAGTGGTTGCTGAAGTTGGGGATGACTGTGGCAATTTCTTAAAATAAGACAAAAATTAAGCTTACGAAATCAGTTGACTCTTCTTTCGTGAAAGATTTCTGTAGCATGTGAGGCTGTTTGATAGCATTTTACCCACAATAGAACTTCTTTCAAAACTGAAGTCAATTCTCACAAATACCACCACTGCTTTATCAAATACATTCATAGAATACTCTAATTCCTCTGTCATTTCAACAATATTCATGGCATCTTCACTGGGGGTAGATACCATGTCAAGAAACCATTTTCTTTGCTCACACATAGAAGAAAATTATTATCAGTTCAAGTCTTATCATGAGATTACCGCAATTCAGTCACACTTCAGGCTCCACTTCTAATTGTAGTTCTCTGCTATTTCCACCACGTCTGCAATTACCTCCACTGAAGTCTTGAAGTCATCCACGAGGGTTGGAATCAACTTGTTTCAAACCTCTGTGAATGTTGATATTTTGACATTCTCCCATGAATCTTGAATGTGCTTAATGGCATCTAGAATAGTGAATATATTCTAGGTTTTTCAGTTTACTCTGCCCAGATTTACCAGAAAAAAATAACTGTGACAGCTATAGGCTTACAAAATTTATTTTCTAAATAATTTGAAATTTTGAATTTTTGAAATTTAAATTCAAAATTTTGAAATCTTGAAAGTCAAAATTGCTTATTGATCCATGGGGTACAGAATGGATGTTATGCTAGCAGGCATGAGAACAATATTATTCTCCTTCTACATCTCCATCAGAGATCTTAGATGACTAGGTGCATTGTTAATGAGCAGTAATACTTTAAAAAGATTTTTTTTTTTTTTCCTGAGCAGAAGGTCTTAACAGTGAGTTGAAAATATTCAGTAAGCCATCCTGTAAATAGACGTGCTGTCATCCAGGCTTTCTTTCATTTATAGAGTACAGGCAGAGTATATTTAGCATAAATTCTGAAGGGCCATAGGATTTTTGAAATGCTAAATGAGCATTGGCTTCAGCTTAGTCTCCAGCTACTTTAACCCCAACAAGAGAGTCAGCCTGTTCTTTGAAGGTAGGCACTGACCTCTCTTTAGGTATGGCAGTCCCAGAGAGCATCTTCTTCTGGTAGAAGGCAGTTTTATCTACAATGAAACGGTGTTGTTTAGTGGAGCCACCTTCATCAATGATCTTAGCTAGATTTTCTGGATAACTTGCAGCAGCTTCTACATCAACCCTTGCTGCTTTACCTTGCACTTCTATGTTAGGGAGATGGCTTCTTTTCTTAAATCTCATGAATCAACCACCTCTACCTTCAAACTTTTCTTCTACAGATTTCTTACTTCTCTCAGCCTTCACAGAATTGAAGAGAGTTAGGGTGTTTCTCTGGATTAGGCTTTGTTTTAAAACAATGTTGTAATTGGTTTGATCGTCTATCCCAACCACTCAAACATTCTCCATATGGGCACACTTGTAGCTGTAGCTTGGGCGAGGCAAAGACATTATATGTAACCAGGATGTTTGTATCCCTTTAATATTCTGAAATTAAAAAAAAGATTGTTTTGCTTTCTTATCATTTGTGTGTTTACTGGATTAGCATATTTAATTTCCTTCACTGAACTTTTCCTGTGCATTCACAACTTGGCGAACTATTTTGCACTAGAGGACTAGCTTTTGTCCTATCTCAGCTTTCAATATGCCTTCCTAACTAAGCTTAATCATTTCAAGCTTTTGTCTTAAAGTGAGAGATGTAAGACTCCTCTTTCACTTGAATATTTAGAGGCAATTGTAGGGTTATTAACCGGACTAATTTCAATATGTGTCTCAGGAAATACAGAGGCCCGGGGGGAGAGGCCCAGGGAAAGGGAGAGATACACGGGAATAGCCAGTTCATGGAGCAGTCAGAGTACACACAGTGTTTATCCATTAAGTTTGCCATCTTGTGTGGTATTGGTGGCATCCCAAAATAATTACAATGGTAACAAAGATCATCGATCACTGATCACCATAACAGATAATAATACTGATAAAGTTTAAAATATTGTGAGAATTACCAAAATGTGATGCAGAGACACAGAGTGAGCATGTGCTGTTGGAAAAACAGTGCCCATAGGCTTGCTTGATGCATGGTTGCCACAAACCTTCAATTTATTAAAAACCCAATTATCTGTGAAACACAATAAAACAAAGCATAATAAGACAAGATATGTCTGTGTTTCAATTCTGGAGGAAAGTAGGTAGGACAAACCAAGGCAGGTAAAGCCAAACTTTGGTGTAAATAGAGTACAATCTTGCAAAGCTCTCCTCCTGACTGAAAACTTCATAGGTCCAAACTTGGATTCCAGTTGCAGCTCTGCTACTCCTCATAAAATGGAAAATATCTATTTTGAGGGTCATTGCAAATGAGAGGAAATACGTGTACAAGACTTTTATTCAGTGTCTAGCACACTGTAGCTATTCGATTAATGGTGCTGGTTGTTATTTTTGTTTGATGTTTGATGTCAAAATACCTCTTCCTGGATTATGTCCTAAATTTGTTTTTTTTAATTAATTAATTTCAAAATATTAATTAAGGGGATACAAGTGTTTTTGTTACATGGCTATCTTGTATAATGTTAGTGTTTTGCCGTGTCTACATTACCAGAATAGTGTTCATCGTACCAGTAGGTAAGTTTTATCACACACCCACTTTCCTGCCTTCCCCCCTCCTTGGTTTCTCATGTCCTTTAATAGTACTTTTTGCCCAGGTGTATTCATCTATTAGTTCCCACTTATTAGTGAGAACAGATGGTGTTTGATTGTCCAATGCTGAGATGCTTCACTTAGGATTATGGTTTCCAGTTCCCTCCACATTGCTTTAAATGACTTTATTTCATTCCTTTTTACAGCTGAGTAGTACTCCATGGGATGTGTATGTGAGAGTGTATGTGTGTGTAATCACATTTTCCTTATCCACTCATGAATTGAAGGGCACTTAGGTTGATTACACATCTTTGTGATTGTGAATTGTGTTGCGATAAACATTCAAGTACAGGTGTCTTTTTGATAACTTCATTTCCTTTGGTATATTCCCAGCAATGGGATTGCTGGGTCGAATGATAAGTCTACATTTATTTCTCTAAGGAATTTCCATACTGTTTTCCATAGAGATTGGACTAATTTGCAGTCCTACCAATAGTGTAAATGTGTTCCTTTCTGCATCTTCACCAGCATCTATTGTTTTTTGACTTTTTAGTAATGGCCATTCTGATAGGGGTAAAGTGATATCTCATTGTATATTTAATTTTCATGTCCTTAATAATTAGTGATATTAAGCATTATTTCATGTTTGTTGGCCATTTGTCTATCTTTTTTCAAAAAACTTCTGTTCATGTCTTTTGCCTACTTTTTGATGGGGTTGTTTAATTTTTTCTTGGTAAATTTCTTGAATTCTTTGTAAATCCTTGATATCAGTCCTTTGTCAGATGTATAGTTTGCAAATATTTTTTCCAGTTCTATAGTTGTCTATTCACTCTGTTGATTGTTTCCTTTTCTGTGCAGATGCTTTGCAATTTCGTCAAGTCCCATTTATGTATTTTTGTTGTTGCTGTAATTGCCTTTGGGGTCTTAGTTATGAATTTTTTACCCTAGTCTAAAAGAGTTTTTGCTATATTTTCTTCTAGAATTTTTATGGTTTCATGTTTTATATTTAAGTCTTTAATCAATCATAATTTAATTTGTGTACAAGGTGAGAAAAAGAGATCCTCTTTCATTCTTCTGCATGTGGCTATTCAATTTTCCCAGCAACAATTATTGAATAGGGCTTCATATCCCTAGTGTACATTGTCTGCTTTGCTGAAGATCAGTTGGTTGTAGGTAGATGGTTTTATTTATGGGTTCTATATTTTGGTACATTAGTCTATGTGTCTACATTTATACCAGTACCATACTCTTTTGATTACTGTCAGCTTGTATTATAATTTGAAGTCAGGTAATGTGATGACTCCAGATTTGTTCTTTCACTTAAAATTGCTTTGGCTATTTGGGCTCTTTTGAGGTTCCAAATGAAGATTAGGATTATTTTTTCTAGTTATGTGAACTATGATACTGGTATTTTCATGAGAATTTCACTGAACCTGCAAATCACTTTGGGCAGTATGGACATTTTAGCAATGTTGATTATACCAGTCCATGAGAAGGGGATGTTTTTCCATTTGTTTGAGTCATCTGCATTTTTTTTCCATCAGTGTTTTGTAGTTTTCCTTGTAGAGGTCTTTAACCTCCTATGTTAAGTATATTCCTAGGTATTTTATTTTCTTTATAGCTATTGTGAATGGTATTGAGTCCTTGATTTGACTCTCCACTTGACTATTATTAGCATATAGAAATGCTGCTGATCTGTGTACATTGATTTTGTAATTTGAGACTTTGCTGGATTTATTCATCAATTCTACAAGTATTTCGGTGGAATCTTTAGGGTTTTCTATTTAAAAGGTCATATTGTCAGCAAACAGTGATAGTTACACCTCCTCTTTCCCAATTTGGATGCTTTTTATTTCATTCTCTTGCCTGATTGCTCAGGGTAGGAATCCCAATACTATTTGAATAGAAGTGGTGACAATGGGCACCCATGTCTTCTTATATTTTTTAGGGAGGGAATGTTTTCAACTTTCCCCATTCAGTATGATGTTGTCTATGGGTTTGTTATATATGACTTTTATAATTTTGGGTACGTTCCTTTGATGCCTAGTTTGTTGAGGGTTTTTATCATGAAAAGTTGCTCGATTTTATTGAATGCTTTTTTAGCAACTATTGAGATGATCAGGTGGCCTTTTGTTTCTGTTTATGTGGTGAATCACGTTTATTGATTTGCGTATGTTAAACCATCCTTACATGCCTGAGATGAAACCCGCTTGATCATGGTAGATTATCTTTTCGATGTGCTATTAAATTTAGTTTACTGGTATTTTTTGAGGATTTTTGCATCTATGTTCATAAGAGAGGGGTGCTCTACAAGTGCATTGTGGCTGGGACCTACAGTGCACTCTACTTTCAATTCTGCCCATGCAAGCTCCCTCACTTTCCAATATTGGTTCACAAATCTCTCCTCTGTGCCCCCAAGCAATCTGAATGAGCCCTGGGGGTATGGGTTATGGCCTGCTGGTCTGTCCCCTGGTCCCTCAAGTTCAATCCCTGACAATGCCAGAGAGAAGCATGCTGGTCTCAAGTTGCCTATGGAGTGCTCAAGCAGATTTAATGTCCCTCTATTTCAGGGTACGCTGTGCTCTGTGGGAGCAGCTGGATGAACAGCACTAGGGAGGGCTAGTGAACAGTAAGTTCATATTTCAAGCACTCTTTGGTGTGTTGCAGCCCTTGAAGAGGAAAGATGTGACCTCTACTCTCTATTGAAGCCTCAATGTAGTAGACATGCCAACAGAGGGGAAGCAGCTTCTTGGCTTAATCATCCCTTGGGGCACTGGAGAAAAGAGACTGAATGGAGGAGAGCTGGCACTCTGGTCATCTTTGTCCCTCTCCGTGGAAGGCAGCCAACCCACAATATCCAAGTTGTGGGATCACAAAGATCCCCCGAGACCCACTGGCCTATGTTGCCTCTGCTGTCTGGGAAGGAGTGGAAAATATTTGTGTAGGGACCAGTGGCATGAAAATGAAGGGCTGAAGCTCTCTGGGGAGGACAAAGGGACACAATGGGTGGAGAAGCAATATGGTGCCTGCTGTCTCTGTTCAAGTCTGTGGTAATGGGGAGTGACCATGAGGGGGCCGGCAGCCTGGTGTTTTGTCCTCAGGAATCACCCAGTTCACTGCTGGCCTCAGTTTTGGGGCTCATGAGGGTAGAAAAGTTCTCCAACAGCTCAGGAGTGCACACACTACCAGAGCTTTGAGGGAAGGAGAAACAAAATCCCCATCTACCCTTTCCATGGGACTCCAAGTTTCTCAGGGGTTGATCTTTACCAATATTTTGCTCCTTTTTGTTCTACTCTACAACTTCTTCCCATGAAATGTTCAGTAGATTCTGTACTTTTCCCTTAGAATTACACCTGAGTTATATATTTTTTTTTTTCATTGAAAACTTTTCCTTCTTTCTGAGACAATCTGGTGACCAATGTTTTTAGTCAGCTATCTTGTCCATGTCTCCCCTAAATTTGCATAATCTCATTCTACTGTCTTACCAGTGATAGTCCAAGCTATTCTTCTGGACCCTGAAGTTGAGTGTTTTTTTGTTTTTGTTTTTTTAACGTTCATGGTGCATTGAAAAGTCTGTGCCCCACGGACCTCCTATGAGAAAATAATATATAAGCCAGGAGCCCAGATATTTAGAATGCACAAAATATAGATTGGCAGACACACCTCTACTTGGGTGGGAGGATTTGGGGGATATAAAAATATCAATATTTAAATTTATAGTTATTTGTAAGTAATATTTATATAGATGCTATATTTGCTAATGGAGTTTATAGAAACATTTTATGCCATCCCACTGCTGAAAAAAGAAAGAAAGAAAGAAAGAAAGAAAGAAAGAAAGAAAGGAAAGAAAGAAAGAGAAAGAAAGAAAGAAAGAAAGAAAGAAGAAAGAAATGTTAACATATATACATATATTTGTTAGGCATTGATATTTGTTTTAGGATAGAAAACCAAATATCTTGCGGCTGAAATTGAAAGTATTTCCCTTGTTCTTTAATATATTTAAGTTTGAACATTTTATTTTCCCTTTTTATAATTGTTCACCTGAAACATCACTGACATTTCTGAAAGATCATCTTTCATTCAGCCACTTAGAAAGAAAACCCTGGATAAGTGTCATTTATAACTATTGGGCAGAATTTCTTTTTAAAAATCAAATTAATACTTAAACTATTAAGGTTACTACTAAGTTATTTTTCTCTTATGAAATGAAACTAAAACTTTACAGACAAGGTGTTTATATATATAGTAATATGTACATATACTATAAAGAATGAATATATTATATAGAAACATATATATATACCTGTCAAGGTACATGGGTCAAATGTGATATATCACACTTTCTTTTATCCACTACCCATTAAGAATAGTTTTTACATTTATCAATGGTTGAAAAAAATCAAAATAATAATATTGCCTGACACATACAAATTATATGAAATTCCAATTTCAGTATCCAGAAAATATTTTGTTAGAATAATGCTTTCCTAATTTATTTATGAATTGTTCATGGCTGTTTTCATGCTATGGCAAAGTTGAATGTGGCCCACAAAGCCTAATATACTTATTACATGGCCCTTTATAAGAAATTTTGCCAGTATGTGACATAAAACAAATGCCAACTATAATTATTCATTGCTCACTTTTCTGTACTTGGGCCCCAGTAGCCTACTGCTCATGTTTCTATCTTTTTCATTGCACTTACCCACACTCACTATCTTATGCATGAGTTGTATCCTATCTTCTTTCAAAAACTTAGTTCAATCCAGTTCAATCGTACACCCTATCCCAGGCTCATTCTTCCAATAGACTATACCATGATGGCTGTTACTCCTATCTTTTATATAAGTACTGTTTTCAACTTCTACCTTCCCTCATAGCAAAGGAAACAATCAACAAAGTAAACAGACAACTCACAGAATGGTAGAAATTATTGGAAAACTATCCATCTAACAAGGGATCAATAATCAGAATATATAAGATGCTCAAACTACTCAATAGAAAATAAACACACAAACAAAAAATTAATTAAGAAATGGGCAAAAGATCTCAATAGAAATTTTTCAAAACTAGACATGAAAATAGCTAATAGGTCTATGAAAAAATGTTCAACATCACTAATCCTCAGGGAAATTCAAATTAAAAATATAACACAATATCATCTTACCCCAGTTAAAATGGCTTGTATCAAAAATACAGGCAATAATGAATGCTGGTCTGTCAAGGATGTGAAAAAAGGGGACCCTCTCATGCATCATTGGTGGGAATGTGAATTAGTACAGCCACTACAGAAAATGGATATGAAACTTCCTTGTAAATCTAAAAATTAAACTACCATATGATTCAGCAATTCCACTATAGATATATATCCAAAAGAAAGGAAATCAGTATATTAAAAAGATATCTGCACTTTCATGTTTATTGTAGTACTATTCACAATAGCCAAAATGTGGAATCAACCGACGTGCCCACCCACAAATGAATGAATAGAGAAAATGTGGTATATATTATGCACAATAGAATGTCATTCATGCATAAAGAATCAAATCATGTCAATTACAGCACTGTGGATGGATCTGGAGATCACTATGTTACATGAAATAAGCCAAGCACAGAAAGACAAATATCACAGGTTCTTACTCACGTGGGACCCAAACAACTGGATCTCATGATGACAGAGAGTAGATTGGTGGTTACCAGAGGCTGGAAAGGTAGGGGAGAGGGGCGTGAAGAGATGCTGATTAATTTAAAAAAATATGGAGTTTGATAGCAGAAATAAACCTAGTATTCTCTAGATCAGTAAAGTGAACATAATATAATCTATTGTGCATTTCAAAAATAGCTAGAAGAGAATAATTCAAATGTTTCTAGCATCAAGAAAAGACAAACATTTAAGGTGTGATGGATATCTTAGTTATATTGATATGACATTTACAAATTACATATTGTATGTACATGTATCACACTCACATACATTTTAATGTATCAATAAAAAATAAAGTTATTAAAAAAGAATAGAGAATATCATATAAAAGTCTTCCAAAATACCTTTCCTCAGTTAGCAAGCTTTCCCTAGTAAAAGCAACCCTTCTCAATTGAAGACACTCATTTCTTATTTTTCCACTTTGTGGTGGAAAATATCACTGGGATTCCCAATGATATTTTTACACCATTGCATTTCCCTATAAACCGGAATATGTTTTTCCTACAGAATCATATCTTTGACATTTATTCTTGCTAATATATTTATCCATTCATCTTTATGTCATCCATATATTCCATGAATTCTCACAAATGTGTATGAGTTCCATGACAGACATGAAGGAATATAAAATATATTTTCTGTCCCTGCAGAACTCGTATTCTAGTATGGGATAAGACATATAAGCAATCAGAGCTGAAAATAATATTATATTGTAAGAAGTTGTCGAGAGTTGTAAGGAACAAAGATAATGAAACTTCTGTTGTCATTTCTCACCAACCTTTTCATTTTGGTATTTTATCTATTCTTTCCCTGTTATTCAATTTTAAGCATCATTAGGATCTCTTAGCTCCTAAAGCTCTTTTACTTCTGTAGTTCTGGTATCTACTTTGCTGTTACCCACATGTGGCCAGACTTAGTATTATTCAGTGATGCTGAGATTCTTGCTGTGACAATGTTATTAGGTATGGTTTTCCTGCCTGTACTGAAATTGCTCTTAACCCATATTTTGGCCTCCAGTTCTCCCATATGCACCACCAAGCCATACTGACTTTGTGATTTTTTTTTCAAACAGTTATCCCCTAGTTTGTCATATCAAGTATGTCCCACTAGATCTTTCATACACTATAAGTTTGGGTTTTCATTTGTACTCATATTGCCAACCCCGATCCTTCTGTATTTTGCCAATGTTTGTTTCCTCTTCTGCCATTTTCTACATTTGAGTGATTGCTGCAGACAATTGTAAAAGAGTACTGAATTGTTTTGTTAAACACTTTTGCTCTTTAACATCAGCTTAGGATTCAATGCTAAATAATATTCTTTAAAGTGGCTATTTAAAGTACTTAAGCTCTCTTCCAGAAGCTCTCAAACCTTCCTCCTTTTTCTTCAATGACTGCCATTAAGATAGTCTTTGAATTCCACATTCTTCAAAAATATGAAGGCTGTGCCTCAAATTTGCCCCTACACGGTTCTACAGTCCGGGTTACTGGAAATACATACTTAGGTATAGAGTCCTGGGAATTTGGTCAAATGGAAAGTCTAATCATTTCTACCATAAATAGAAGATTAGCCTCCACATTCCTTCCATATCAACAAAGATCATGGGTTTGACTCAAAGGCAACAACAGGGAACATTCATAGTGAGATCACAAGCTGCACCATGGCCGGAATAGAGAGCAGCCTGTCAGTACCTCTACCCTTAATAACTAATAAGGAAGCCACACCTCTGCCTTCAATATCATTCAAATTCAGTGAAAAGTAGGGACATGGAGGGGGCCACATCTGTTTACTACTGCATTTGAATGCCAACTAAAGAAGTCCATAATTAAGAATGAAGCAGTGCTGTCGGTTGGTTATATATATATTCCCTACATCCACACAGAATATATTCAATCCTTATTCTGCCACTTACCAAGTGTTAGAACTTGAGTCAGTAACATACCTCATCTAGCTTTAGGATTCTATTGTGTATCATAAGGAAAAGAATATAACCCCCCAAGATTGTTCTCATATTTAAAATGAGACATTGCATGCAAAACTTGTAGCAAATCTCTAGAACATAGTAACTGCCCAGCAAATATCCATTTTAAAGCTATAGAGACTGAGGATCATGTCAAAAGATAACAACGGTGGTGTTGGATATAAAGACAACCACATCCAGAAAAGATCTCATTCTTTTGGTTATTGAGACATAAGGTACTTGCCAGTATTAGATGAAAGAGTTGTTCTTAGAAGATTGATAAAAATAAAAGGAAGTGCATATATAATATACACACACATACACAAACACATAAATATTCCATTATAGCTCTCTTTACATACAAACACTGGAACTATGTCAGCGGCCTTGCCTGACACTACATTTACTGTTCTAGGGCCAAACTTCAAAATAAATATTGGCTATTTCTGCCATGATGGACCTTTAGTATATCAAACTGGATGCATTTAAAATCATACACAGTCTCAGAAAAAAATCCCCATCTCCTCAATTGCATATCTCCCCATTTAATTTCTCCTCATAATTTTTTATTGTTCTGAGAAGGCACTAAAATTAAAGGCACACAAATTAAAATAAGAACCATATGTCATTTCCTCAACCCCTGCTAACCCACCAAGTCCTATTTGTTTTTCCCACACCCCAGTAGACTTTATTCCTCCCCAACCTTTTCCATTATTTTTATTATTGTTGTCTCCTACTAAACATTTCTGCCCACAGTCTCTGCTCTAGACAGAGTATCCTTCTGACTGTTGACAGATGGATGTTTTGAAAAACATATTTTAGAAAGGCCATGGAGAAGGGTCCCTTAGCATCTTTTTGAGTAGGAGAAAAGAAATGGCTTCATGGGCATGTTTCTCACATCCTTTAATCACAAAAGACTATGAATTCATTTAAAGAGAGATGCATACTTTAAATAAAGTAAAACAAAAGTAAAGGTAAATACCTTTGAAAACCCTGTGCCACCAGACATGTGGCCTGGTTCAAAATAAACTGGACCCTTGATCCATGGTCTTACTCAAGTCCGTGCTTCTATGTTATCACCAAATATTTTCCCTTCTCCTTATTTATTTTAGCAACCAACATTTAACAAAGTGAATGGCTAGAGGAAAGGGCAAGGGAGGAAGAGGAAATGAACTTTACAGACGGGAGAAGTTAGGATGCTTCAGCATTCTCTTTTCTCCATATCTCAGAAATGACGACACCTGCATTTATGCCATTTGTTATCATCTATGGTATTCAGAACTTAAAAAAATTGCATTTATGGAAAATAGTCAAGCTTATGAGAATAATATAAAAATGGACAGAGTTCTGGCAGAATTCACTAGGTGAAAGCTAAAACAAATTCAGAAAGAAAACATTAGCTTTATGTCATATTCAATGACTAACATAAAGTTTGACAGTACATGTCTTTTTTTCTATATTCCAGGCACATAAACTTTATTATCGTCAGTGTAAGGCAGGTGAGTAAAGGGATGGTTAGGAGAGTCCACTCAAAATGCAACTGACACTTTTTTTTTTTTTTTTTTAATGCAGGCATATAAGCCTCTTAAACACTTCTTTGCTATTTTCTCCACTCCAACCAACTTAGTTCAGGCTGGTTTCATCCTAAAGTTTAAGAACCTAAACTATTGTATAGGATCAGTATCCTAAATGCTTCCTTATCTATGCAGTTCACTGTAAATTTTTCCCTCAGGCTTCCATGGTTCCCTTGACTGGAATGTTTCACAGACATACTTTTTCCTACTATAAAAAAAAAATGCAAATAACTTCTAATGAGCGTAAAACCCTTTAAGTGATCTCAAAATACATGCTAATTGTTTAATGCTTTAAAAAAAAATAATTCTTTTCTTCCAAACAAAGGCAAGTAAAAAAGTATATCCCATAGGTAAAAACCCCAGAAGATTGTAGAATAGGAAAAGATATATCAAGATGGTGAAAGCAAGGAGCTAAGAGATCCTTTTGTTTTTATGGTTGTTTCTTACCTAATTCTCCCATGATAGGAGTCCTTAAAGCCACCTCCACATTTGGATGTTCACTGAAAGGAATCACAGAACTCAGTGTATAGTTATCTTATGGCTAAGATCTATTACCATCAGGTAAGGATATACAGCCAGATAATAAGGGAAAAGATATAGGTTGAGTCTGGAGAAAACCTTGTGTTGGCTTCCTTATGTTGTCTCCCTCCCGTGAGGATTTATATGAAGCATACTCCTCCCACCAACAAGTGCAGTAACATGGATATAATGTTTCTACCCAGGGAAACCAATTAGTGATTCAATGGGCAAATTACGTATTAGGGATTGGTCACTTAGCCACCCTCTGACTGACATGTACGAAAACTTTAGACTCTCAGAAGAAAAGCAAGTAATAAGCAGAAATTACATTGTTTGTACAAATAGCCTAAGTGCAGTGAACCATCTTTATCAACTGGCTATTGACTGGGCACATGCCAAAAGTGTTCCCCGAGGCCAGCCAAAGGATTATGTTACAAGTATTTCTAAATATAGCAGTCTCAGCCTTGCTGTGCTGTTTTCTGTACACCTCAAACTTGTATGTGTGGATAGGATGTATGGAAAAGTGGGAACCCGAATGCCTCACAAATAGTGACCTAACCCTCAGAGAAAGAGCTGGGACAAGGTACAGTCCATATGTAATACAGAGGAGAGATTGTACTTGAAAGAAATTAGATAGTTGAATATAAGCTAGTGCACCTGGTTCCCCATGAACACAGATACAGTCATGAGTCACTTAACAACAAGGATATATTCTAAGAAATGCATCAGGTGATTTTATTACTGTGAGGACATCAGAGTGTACCTACACAAACCTAAACAGTGTAGCCTACTACACACCTAGGCTACATGGTACAGCCTCTCTCTTCTGGGCTACAAAGCTGTACAGCATGTTGTTGTACTGAATACTGTGGGTAATAGTAACACAATGGTAAGTATTTGGGTATCTAAAGATATCTAAATGTAGAAAAGGTACAGTAAAAATATGACATCATAATCTTATGGGATTGCCATCATATGCAGTACATTGTCAACTGAAATGTCACTATGCAGCACATGACTGTACATGAAAATCTCATACACCTGGTAAGGATATGTGACAATTCTGATGGAAAACACAGACCATAATATGTTGGACAATAGTGCAAAGATGCTACCATGTATAGAAGTATTTAGGCCATAATGAGGACCATGGATTTCAGTGTCTGTTTCCAAACCCCATTTTAAATGATCAGAAAGATCACTCACATTTGTGTCTGGACTGGGAACAAATATCATCAGATATTTAATCTCAGAGAACAAATATTTATTTCAGTGCCACAAATGACAGAGTAAACCCCCTTGTGCACTTACACTTTATCTTGAGAGCTGAAAGGGAGATGGGGTGCAGAACAGTGAATGAGCATTTGAAAACTTACGAGAGCACCCAAAGCTTTCCATTTACTTGAGGTGTGATGTGACTAAACAGAATATTGAGTCTGGCAAGAAGGCATTTTAGCTGAAAGGAGTTTAAGTTGCAATAATACCCAGTCAGGAAGGGCTGAGGAGTTCATAAAAAGGATTGTATAAGCTTAATTAAATAAAAATTCTACACTGTCCTCACGTGGTTTTTTGTACAACAATTCTATTTTGAAACTCAATACAAATAATTGAAGATGACAATTTCGATAGTATCCCTTTCTATAAAAATATAAAAATAGGGTGATATGATAGTGACTTGGGTGGGAGATTTCTGTGTATATTAGTTGATTGGGAAGGGCCTCACTGATGAATGACAATAACTCTTGAGATGAGAAGCCAAAGATGGCCTCATGATTTAAATTTCTCCACTCAAAGTGTTCTAGACCTAGGAAACAACTAGTGCAAAATATCCCAGTATGGACTAAGCTTCACAAGCTTGAGGAACCGAAATAAATAAAGTTTGTGGTCGTCTAGGTGATACACTATGGTAAGAGTAGTGGGATCAGTTTAGCATATGGAATGAACTGAATGTGGGGAAGGGAAGGGGAAAGGAGAGATCCAGTGTGTTGTTCAAATTTCTACTCTCCTTTATATGTTAAAGGTCATTTAATGTGAGGATCAAATAATTAAACCTAACTTTTTTGCAGTTACATAAGAAATGCAACCATCAAAAATGCTAGTGATACTACATTTAATAAAAGATTTGCAAAGCAATGCTTTAATTCAGTTCTCCTATTTATTGTGGTTAGGATTTTTATTACTATAAAAATGCTTTTAAACTTTCAGGTGAAGAATATAACAGAACATCTAATGTTTTTTTATGTTCTCTTACGTACTCAAGTTTGTCATGGGTAAGGCAGATAAAACAACTGCCTTAGTGAAAATAAGCAGAAGTGTATAAACTCTAAGCAGATAAAACAACTGCTTTAGCAAGAATAAGCAGAAGTGTATAAATTCTACTAAGGTCTGAATCATCGACCACTTTGTAATGTTTATGATAATGAAGATGTAATGAACAGATATGTGGATGAAATACACTTCCTACTTCATTGAAAGCATCCTCTTAATTGAGATGCAATATGTGATAGGCATTAGTATGCAACAAAATCAAAAACAGACTTTATCTTATTAAAATCAGGATACACTTTCCATTTATGAGCCTTTAATCTTGGAATATCTAGGTTTATTTCCTCTCTGTTTCAACTTAGTTTGTATATGACTCAGATAATTTGACAAGTGTTTTCAATAAGATAATTGAAAGCACCCTAATGTGAATCTTTGATTTCACTATTAATAAGAAATAAAATAAAAAATCTCTTATGAAGAGCATGTAATGATATAAAGATTTCCTCTTCATGAACAAAAGTCAAAATATGAAAATCCAGACTTGTAAAACTGTTAAATTGTGCTTGAAATCTTCTCAATAAAAAACAGAGAACATAAATTCTTATCTGTTTTTCAAAACATTGATTACAGACTTCTCTCTTTTTTATATATAAATATCTAATTCCATTTAAAGGGAATCCAATTCACAATTATTCATTCTATGGTCTGTAAGAGATATTGTACCAGGTGTCACAAATGTCAAAAACAGAAGAGAATTTCTATCTATTAGGAAACCTGTGAACCAGAGGAAGTGACTCAGGATTATATTGATTAATGTTTTAATGCACAGCCAGTACTCCCAGGGAAAATTTTAGCCATTACCTTCTGTAGTTGGGGAAGTTTGGGGAGAGTCGAATACCGGTTGAATTTTTTTCAGTGAAGTTCAGATAGGACTGTATCTGGAAGATGATCCCTTCACTCTAAATACTTCCATCATTGTGATATAGGATGAAGATACTCACAGTCAGAGGCAGCAAGCATGTGTGGACCGGAAGTTGAAATGGAATTCTCACATCTGATCATGTTTTGCAAATAGAAATCTGGCACATAGTCATATGTCTAAAGGTGGGTAACAGGCCCACTCATACACAAAGATCACAAAGGAGAAAATACAAAAGTAGTACCACGATTCGACTTTTATTTTTTCTGTAAAAATGCTATATTTACATTGCTTTGATATATGATATTAGTATTAGCACGTATTTATTGACTATAAGCTGAGGTCTGTGCTAAGTGAATTTCATTGATTACCTTACCAATATTCATTCTACCACTCTTCCTAGAAATTTCAAAGTATCTAGATTTTGAGAAAGGGAGATTTAAAAAACAAACAAACAAAAAATCCACAGAAACCCAAACCAAATTCAAAAGTCTCCCATGGAAGAAGAGGAGAGCCTAAAAAAAGAAGACAACAGTGAATGGGTGAGAACTCCTGAAAATCCTTTAAAATCACTTAGGTACACTGGCGGGGATTCTCTTGTTACCAAATTTTTAACATGACAGTTGCTACAGAAGCTGTGACTTAGCTAACCCATGTCCCATTTGAGCCTTGGTCTTGGCATTGAAACCATATCGAACTGTTCCAACAACTTTCCCATTAACTTGCCATTCACTCTGGGTGAAGATCTCTTCAGATACTTGAGAAGAACTTAACCAGCTGTCCCTGCTTCCAATTTCAAATTATCCCAGTCTCTCTTCAGGCCTCAGCTTCCTTCTAAGCATCTTCTCCCCCTAACCTTTTGAAGGGAATTGTACCAGCCAGGGATTGGCCACAGACTTTGAGAACTGGTTCCAGAAACACATGAGCCAAGGGTTGTGGGGGCAGGGAGGAAAGTAGGAATGGTTGTTCCTGTCTGTGCTGCAGTACCAGCTGTCTGAGGTTTTATAATTGTTACTTATTGTTTTATCTTAGACCTATCAAATGAGCACAAAGCCTGCAAGGATCAATTTAAAGATAACCCAGCTATTGAGGCAGGGTGGATAGAGATGAGTTGTACCAGTAGGGCAATAGGCAATATGTTTAATATGTCCAGACATGCAACATTTAGACTCAATAATTTTGAAAATTTAAACAAATTTAAAAAACCATTAGTGTGCATGCCAACTTATGCAGTATTTTTTTCATAGGAAAAAAATCTGACATACCTATTAAAAGGAAAATATTTATATAAAGTCATTCATGTATTAAAATCTATATTTTAAAAGTTATATTTATATAAATAAAATAAATTGAAGGAATAACTGTATTCAAGAGAAAATATGATGTAACAGCTAATGTTATCAATTAGACATACATAATTAGGTATCTATGAATAAAAATCATATGTAAGAAAATATACCCATCTCCAACTGGTGGTATTATTCCTCCAATCACAGTTTTCACTATTTTAATATTTAGAAAAAAATATATGAAGTTCATTTTTAATGACTTCGTAACATGATATTTGTGTGAGTTCTAGTGAAATTAGATACCTTTTTTTTTTTCATTATGGGTCATTTGAAAAAATAAATTTTAAAGCATGATACAGCTCAACATTTTTTGAAAAAGGCTTTAAAAAGTCTCAGTGCAATGTGCCCTTTTTTTCCGCCAATTTAAGATTTCTTGCAGGCTAGTTCATGGTCCCATGTCTTGATTTAACCCGCTGTTGAGAGTCATGACATGTTTGTTGACATGCACCCACCACCATTACAATTCTATTACCTACAGTGAAGATCTTTCCTGTATACTTCATATTTTAAAGTCTTTTCTAATATGTCTGGAATTATCTTATACAAATTCTCAGTAATACTTCTGTTTACTTTCACTTTAATTCTCTTTTGTGCCCTTTTTTGTACTTTAGTAAAGGTAACAAACCAGGACAGTTCCCAAATAGCTGCTTCATTCATTGGAGTCTTGTTGACTCTGTTTCCTTCATCAATGATTTATATTTCCTCAAGAAGATAGAACTGCTTAGGCTGTAATAGGCCTGACTGATACTTCCTTTGGAAGATATACTCATGTAAAGCAGTCATTTTCCTGGAATGTTTTTTTCAAATTTAATCACACTGGAATGTTCTTATCTTGAAACTAAATCCTCTTACTTTGCGGAATCGGACTCTCAGTAGGAAATTACAGCTGGTAAAACAATTTGAGTTTAAGCTGCAACCTAGCAGGGGTTTTTTGGTTTTTTTTTTTTTAAATAACTCCCACATTCCCAGAAGAGGAAATCTCTTTACTTTCCTATTGTTTTATTATAGAATCAAAATTTATGATCTACAGGACTGTGGAAACTCAAGAATGGAGTTTTAAACTGCTTTGAAAACAAATATAATTAAATTTTTTGAATTTCAATTGTAAAACTCATTGGATACATGGTCTTAAGTTTATATTAACACTATAAGGGCATCAATTTCCTCCTATGAAATCAGGGATCTCTACCTCACAGCATTCTTGTGAAATTAAATAAACTAATTTTAGGCAATATGACTGAAAATTAATAGATTGTAAATAAGTGTTATTTTCGTAGCACATAGAATTTTTTATTTATTTCAAAATATTAAGGGGGTACAAATGTTTTTGTTACATGGATAGCTTTTATAATGATTTAGTCAGGGCTGTAAGTGTGTCCATCACCCGTACAGTGTTCATTGTACCTATTAGGTAGGTTTTTTACTTCTTCCCCTGCCTCCTCCTTGATTTCTAACAAATTTTACTTATTTCTGTGTGCATGTGTGCACATTAATTAGTTTCAAATTTTTAGAGAGTGCATGTGGTGTTTGTGTTTCCATTCTTGAGATATTTCACTTAGGATAATGGTCTGCTATTCTATCCAAATTGCTGCAAAATACACTAATTCATTTCTTTTTATGGCTGAGTAGTACTCCGTGATACACACACACACATACAGACCCCACATTTTGTTAATCCACTCATGAATTGATGGGAACTTGGGTTGATTCCACATTTGTGGTTGTGAATTGTGCTACAATAAACATTCAAGTGCAGGCGTCTTTTTGATAAAATGACTTACTTTCCTTTGGGTAGGTATCCAGTAGTGGGATTGCTGGATTGAATGGTAGGTCTATTTTGATTTTTTTGAGAAATCTCCTTACTGTTTTTAACAGAAGTTGTACTAGTTTACTGTCCCACCAAAAGTCTATAAGCATTCTTTTCTCTCTGCATCAACACCAGCATCTTTTGTTTTTGAACTTTTTAATAAAAGCCATTCTAACTTAGGTAAGGTGATATCTCATTGTGGCTTTAATCTTTATTTCCCTGATAATTAGTGATGTTGAACATTTTTTTCATATGTTTCTTGGCCATTTATCTTCTTTTGAAAAGCTTCTGTTCATGTCCTTTGCCTACTTTTTAATGTGTTTTTTGTTTTTTCTTGCTGATTTAAGTTCATTGTGGATTCTGGATGTTAACCTTTTATTGAATGTATAGTTTGTGAATAATTTTTCTCATTCTGTAGGTTATCCATCTGCTCTGTTGATTATTTTCTGTGCAGAAGATTTTAATTTAATCAAGTCCAATTTATTAATATTTATTTTTATTGCTGCTATAATTGCCTTTGGGGTCTTACTCATAAATTCTTTGCCAAGCCAATAGCTAGAAGAGTTTTTCCTACAGTTCTTCTAGAATTTTTATGATTTCATGCCTTGCATTAAAGTCTTTTAGCCATCTCGAATTAATTGTTGTAAGTGGTGAGAGACAGGCATCTTGTTTTATTCTTCTGCATGTGGCTATCCAATTTACCCAGCATCATTTATTGAATATGGTTTCTTTTTCCCAGTGTATGTTGTTGTCTCCTTTCTCAAAGATCAGTTGGTTGTAGGTAGATGGCTTTATATCTGGTTCTCTGTTCTGTTTCATTCATCTATGTGTCTATTTCTGTACCAATATCATTCTGTTTTGGTTACTATAGCCTTGTAGTATAGTTTGAAGTCCAGTAATGTGATGCCTTCAGGTTTATTCTTTTTGCTTAAGATTGCTTTGGTTATTGAGGCTCTCTTTTGGTTGTAAAAAGGCATAGGATTATTTTTTCTAGATCTGTGAAATATGACATTGATATTTCACTGGGGATTGCATTGAATCTGTAAATCACTTTGGGCAATAAGGATATTTTAACAATGTTAATTCTACTGATCCATGAGCATGATATGGTTTTCCATTTGTTTACATCATCTGCAATTTCCTTCCTCAGTTTTTCACAGTTTTCTTTGTAGAGATCTTTGTCCTCCTTGGTTAAGTATATTCTTAAGTACTTTATTTTCTTTGTAGTTATTGTGAATGGTATTGAGTCTTTTATTTCAATCTCAGGATGACTGTTATTACTATATAGGAATGATTTTTGTAACCAGAGACATTATTGAATTTATTTATCAATTCCAGTGGTATATCTGTTGCAATATCTCCTTTTCGTTTCTGATTGAGCTTATTTGGTCCATTCTCTACTATTTCTGGTTAATCTGACAAGAGGTCTATTGATTTTGTTCATCTTTTCAAAGAACTCATATGTTACCTCTATGATCCTTTGTATTATTTTTATTTTCCATTTTCCTTAGTTCTGCTCTGACCTTTGTCATTTCTTTTCAGCTGCTGGCTTTTGGTTGGTCTGCTCTTCCTCTTCTAGTTCCATGAGATGTATCAATATCTTGTTAATTGGAGATCTTTATGTCTTTTCAATGTAGACATTACGGCTATGAATTTTACCCTTAGGGCTGCTTTTGGTGAATCCCATATATTTTGATAGCTGGAGTTCATTTTTTTCAGTTCAAGGAATCTTTTGATTTCTATCTTAATTTATTTATGGACTGAATAATCATTCAATAGCAGGTTGTTTAATTTCCATGATTTTGTGGAGAATTGAGTGTTTCTCTTGGAATTGATTTCTAGTTTTCTTCCACTGTGGTCTGAGAAGACACATGGTATGATTTTGATTATTTTGAATTTGTTAATACATGTTTTGTAGCCTAATATATGATCAATCTTGGAGAATGTTCCATGTATTGATGAGAAAAATGTATATTCGGTAGTTTTGGGGTGGAATGTTCTGTAAATTTTCTGTTAGGCCCAGCTGTTATAGAGACCTATTTAAATCCAGTGTTTCTTTATTTTCTGCTTGGATGATCTGTCCAACTCTGTCTGGGATTTTGAAGTCCCTGGAGATTATAATGCTGCTGTTTTTTGTTTTTTGTTTTTGTTTTTTTTTTTTTTTTTTT
>NW_012148463.1:2200026-2218029 GCF_000956105.1 Propithecus coquereli
ATGCTGCTGTTTTTTTTTTTTTTTTTTTTTTTTTTTTTTTTTTTTTTTGCTTAGATCTGATAGAATTTGTTTTATGAATCTTGGAGTTCCTGTGTTAGGTGCATTTATATCTGGAATTGTTGTATCTTTTTGTTTAATTGTTCCGTTTATCATTATATAATGACTGTCTTTGTCATTCATTTCCATTATTGATTTAAAGTCAATTTTATCTGATATGAGTATGGCTACACATGTTCTCTTTTGGTTTTCATTTGTGTGGAATATTTTTTGCCATACCTTCAACGTGAATCTCTGAGTCCTTGGGATTTAGATATGTTTCCGGGAGCTATCATATATTTGTGTTGTATTTTATTTTTATCCATTCAGCCAGCCTATGTCCATTGAGTTGGGCATTCAGATTGCTACTGTTGAGTGTCAGAAGTGATAAGTGGGATGCTATTCTGCTCATCATATATCTGTTTGATATACCTTATTGCTCTGTTTTACCTCTTGTGCTATTTTGTATGAGCTATAAGCCTTACCTTTCAGGTGATTTTACACTGGTGGATGTCTAGTGTGTTGATAAATGTATAATACAGGAATGAGTATTTTCTGCAGGGCAGATCTAGTCATGACATAGTCCCTGAGTGTTTGCTTTTCTGGAAAAGTCTTTATTTCTTGTTCATATAGGAAACTTAGTTTTTCAAGATACAAGATTCTAGCCTGGTAGCTGCTCTGTTTAAGAAGACTGAAGATGGGCCCCCAGTTTCTTTTGGCCCATAATGTCTCCTCTCAGAAATCTGCTGTTAGCCTAATGGATTTTCTTTGAAAGATTCTTGATATTTTCACCTCATGGCTGACAGGAGTTCCTCCGTTATGTTGACTTTGGCCAGTCTGATGACTATATGTCTGGGTGATTGCCTCTTTTTAGGTGTTCATTGAGCTTCTTGTATCTGGATGTCTAAATCTCTAGCAAGACCAGGGAAGTTTACCCCAATTATTCCCTCAAATAAATTTTCTAGACCCTTTGCTTTTTCTTCTTCACTGTCAGGGTTGCCTGTGATTCTTATATTTGGCAATTTTATATAATCACACATTTTTTGTAGGCTTTTTCCATTCCTCTTGATTGCTTTTTCTTTATTTTTGACCTACTGGGTTAATTTGAAAGAGTTATCTTCAAACTTTGAAATTCTCTTTTCTGCCTGGTCTAGTCTATTCATAAAGTTTTCCATTGTGTTTTATGTTACCTTAAATGAATTTTTCATTTCCAGAAATTCTATTTTTTTTTTTTTTAGTATGTCTACCTCTTTAGTAAACTTTTCATTCATTTCCTCTGAATTGTTTTTCTGCTTTCTTTGAGTTGGGTTTCCATTTTCTCTTGAATTTCATTGAGCTTCCTTAAAATCCATATGTGGAATTCTTTATCTTTCATTGCAATATTTTCATTTTGGTTGGAATCCATTGCTAGGGAGCTAGTGTGCCACTTTGGGTGCTTCCTTTTGCTCTGATTTTTCACACTTCCAGCATAGTTGTACTGATTTCTTCTCATCTGGAGAAGCTGTCACTTTTTGTTTTTAAATTTTATTTTGTTAGATTGGGCTTTTTTTTTTTCCTCCCTGATTCTTAAGGGTGTATTTGTAGCCTACCTTGGGTAAGAATATTTGGCTTTGCTTATGGGTGTTTTGATGGGTGTCTAGGTTCTAGATGGATGTCTTGTTACAGATATCTTTAGTGTAGTGATTTTCTCAATTGCTAGTTATTTGTACACTTCAATGATGGTGAGTGATATGTGTTGGCAGATTCCCTATCTCTTATCGATGAGGGAAGATGGAGGTCCCTGAAATCTTTTCTCTTTATTCAGCCCTATGGTTTTCTTAAAAGTGCGAATTATACTGGGAATCCCAATTAATCTCTGAGACAGTAGGTGGTGCTTGTAGGTAAGAACCAGCCATGCCCTGTACGATGAGTCAATGAATGCTGTAACAGGTTGTACAAGTTGCCCTCCCTGCCAGTAAATGGAGTTTTCCAGAAAAATTTAGTTGCAGTGTTGTTTTCTGTCACCTGTGACCAGCTCTAGCCCCTCAGGAGAAGCGCTTGAAAGCCTCAAGTAGTGGGGCAGGTCCCTGGAGCCCCCGGGGACTCCACCATAGCAGAGATAGGTGAAGAACCAAGGCTGGGTGGGATTAGGTCAGGTTAGCCTGCCCTCAGGCTCCACAAAGGCAGATAAGGTAGCAGTCTCATCAGGGGTTTAGGGTCTACTCTCAGGCTGCTGGGGCAAGCCACAGGGAGGGGCTGAAGTGGCACCACCAAGCCAGAAAATCTGTTCATGTGTGAAGGGCCAACTGGATTCACTGTCTGGTTGTCAGGAGTGGTTTTTCTTCTCCACCATCCCCTGCCCCAAGGCATCCTTCCATCATCTGGAAGCAGGCAGGAGCTTAAACTAGCTGAGCTCACCAGCAGTTGTGCTGTGGGCTGGGAGCTTCCCTGTTAGTATCTTGCCCAGCCCAAGAGTGTAGCTTTCCTGTTGGGAGGGGTGCTCCATGAATGCACTGCTGCTTAGACTCACACTGTACTCTCTCTCAGTTCTGCCCATGTGGGCTCCCTCACCACCCAATATTAGTTCACAAATCTCCCCTCTGTGCCCCCAAGCAATACAATCAAGTCCTGGTCTGCGGGCCTGTCCCTGGCTCTCCCATGTTCAATCCCTGACCATGCTAGGGAGAAGCGTGCTGGTCCCGAATTGCCTGCGGAGTGTTCAATCAGGTTTGATGTCCCTCTGCTTCAGGGACATCATGATACGCTTTGTTGGATCAGCCAGGTGAGTAGCACTGGGGAGGGGCGATAGGCAGGGAGCTCACAGTCCAAGCACCCTTTGGTCTGCTGCAGGACTTTAAGAGAAAAGTTGTGAACCCCACTCTCTGTGGAAGCTTCAGTGTGGCAGATGCATGAATAAAGGGAAACAGCCACTTCTGAGAGTTTCATAAGAATTCTTTATTAGGGGTAAAGTCTTCCCCCTTCTACCCTCTGAAGTTCCATTGAAAATAAACCAGCAATATTCAGATTAATAGAAGAAAAGGCATACAAAGTTACTGTAATACACATAAGCATGGGGGGATTGCAGGAAAATGATTACTCAATTGCTCAATGAGGTCCAGATGCGTATATATCCTTCTTCATAGGGGAAGGGGAGATGAGGGAAATGTGACAGTTTTTAAAGGAGTGGTAAATGACTTCAGGGAAGATAATTGGACCCGGAAAACAGAAATTAGCTTGTAAACAATTCTCTTTGAAATTTGAATGAGCCCAAGAGACAGACAATATCTTGTAACAAAGTCTATCCAGGTGTGGTTATATTCCTCAGTCTGTTTTCCTGGACTGGGTAATGAAATTTCAGGGAGGGGATAGAAGCAATTATGTTCTCTTTGGTGGATTTAGTCATAAGACAGCTAAGGGAAAAACAGAGTAAAATTCTGCCCTGTGCTAAGGTGGAGGAGACTGGAGAGATCAGGAACTCCTTGATTCTGAGGCAGTTTCTAAAGTCTTCCTATTTTGGTTCAGAGTGCTCAGCATGCCAAAGCACCATACTTTTGGGGTATAATTTTTCTGAGCCCCAACATCTTCAAGTTGTAGGTATAGGTCCAGGAACTTGGTAAGCCTGTAGGAAAATGTGTGAAAAATAAGAATAGGGTTGAGAGCAAAGAATTTCATGCAGGATAACTACTAATCACTAATAATGGTTCTTTACTCGTTCACTCCTGTTTTTTCGGTTGGCCACGTGTGCGTTTGTGCATGTGTAGCTGCTCTTATATGCTATGTGCATTACGTATAATTAGAACATGGTGATAGACAAGTCATATCTGTTGCTGATGTAATGAATCTTATGTTGTAGGAAGAGTGGAGGCAAGTGAAAAACATCAGTAGACAGAATATAAACACATAAAAATTAAATGGTTTATCTTAGGTGTAATGAAGAAAACAAGTTTTAGAATCTTATGTTGAAAAAACTTAAGTGAAATCAAGTGGTCAAAGACAATTTTCTTAAATATGTCAAATTTTTATATAATCATATTTTTAGTTATACCTTCCAGGTAATAATGAAATAACCTAGTTCATATATATCTTTAATGTACAAATCCTTAAGAGGATTTCGGGATTGTTGCAAGTTTCAGATACCATGTTCTATTGATGATGTACTGACAGTTATCCAATCTCAAAGTTAAAATCAGGGAACTCAGAATAGAACTATAATAGTGTTTTCACTGTTCTGACAATCCCTCTCTGAGTTAAGTAGTATATTTATTTATATATTCCATTCATTCAACAGATATTTAGCATAATTTCTTTCATATACTTTGTAAGATATAAAACAGTTTTAAAGATAAATATAGTTGTTATCCTTAAAAACTCAGTTTATTCAAAGAGGAAAAACATAGTTTTATTTATTATAAATAAAATAAAGATATATCTATTATGTGATAGGAGCCTAATTGTGGCTATGTGACGGAAAGGGCTTAACCCTGAAATTCTGTTATCAGGGAGGAAAAACCTTTGCTCTACCTTTTTAAACTTAGTAACTGGGGACTTGAAAATTAAAGTGACAAAAGGCAGATGAGCAGAAAGGAAGAGAAAACAGATTTAATTAAGAAGTATGCATTGGAGCTCACAAAGAGATGTGACTCAAGGTAATTAGGATTTGGGGTTCATACACCACCTTAATAAGGAATGGAGAGAGGCAGAGGGGCACTTCTGGAAGAAAAAGATGACATTTTGGAAAAGTAAACAGGCCCTTATGAGAGTAGATAAGGAATATGATAGTTTTGTGGCAGTGTCTCTTTGAGAATGGTGCTGAATGAATTTTTATCTCTGAGACGATTACAGTTGGTCCCAGGGACGGGATTTATGACAGTTGTGTTCTTTTGGAGGCTCTGCTTTTAGGAAGATAAGAATTTTAGGAACTCAAAATGCCTTCAGCTCAAAATAATTTTTATGCCACAGTGGCTTATTTTGATCCCCTTTGCTCTCTTTTAGAAGAGAGATTTTCAAATTGATACATGATAGAGTCAGTTTAATTTTACTGACCAGGGGAAAGTGAAGGGGTGCATTGGATTGTTAGAGACATCCAGAGCTGAGTAGTAGTTTGAGCAGTAAAAAAAGATTTTATTCAGGAAATGTTGCAATATGGGAAAAGAGACCTCAGCATAGAACTGGGCTCTATTCTAAATACAGCGAAACCAAGCAGGGATTTATAGCCAGGGAGCGGAGTGGGGGTCAGTATATAGAATATTACTAAGAGGAAATATCAAGGGTAAGGGAGGATTCTGGCTAAATATAACCTGAGAGGATTCTTGAAGACAGGCCAGTGTGATCAGACCAAGGATGGGGGATGAGGAATTTGATCAGATATCAATGATGGGGATTTTCTTCTCCCTAAACTGACTTAGCAGTATTTTTGTTTTAAAAAATATGAACAGGAAGCCCAAGATGAACGGCTTGGTAGAAAAGGAGTCAGGCTAAAATTTAGTTAAGGAAAGATTTAAGAGTCTTAGTATAAAACTAGGAGATGGGGAAAAGTGTTAGTAGTGATAGAAGAATGGCAAGTAGGATGATCTCCTGAAATTCATTTATAGAGAATGGAACTGCCCTGATTTTTTTTCTTTTTAAAAATTTGTAGATTAGGACTGAATCTTGTCCATTATTCCTGATTGCCTATGCAGGTATTGATGTTTACTGGAAGAGATGCTATACTTTTAAACCATAGATAATTAGAAAATCAAATAATTGTTTGGAAGACAGTTACCAATCCAGCAGAACTAACTACTCTGATGAGGCCAGGGCCTTAGCAGAGAACAATATCGATCATTAAGAGAAAGCTTTGCTGTGGTTGTTCTTGAATGGACTAAATTGCTCAGTGAAAAAATTTTCTGTTGAAAAAAAGTTGTCAGAATTCTTCAAATTCTTTTCCTAATTAAGCCTTTGAATTTGAACTATAATTTCAGACAAAAAAAAAATGTGGGGAGTAATGAAATTCTGTAGCAAGGGAAGAATGGTGAGTGGAATAAAAGGATAATCTTTTAAAACCTTAACAAAAACAGAAAATAATAGCAATTCAGGTTGCTCATTGACGTCATTTTACTGTTTGTAATTGGTAAGCAATTAGCATGCAATTATTTCATCTTAGATGGTTTTCAGAAAGTTTTTTTTTTTGTCACATACAGGCACATTCTTCATATATTTTTCCCCTCCAGGCTCTGTTGGCCCTCTCTTATAGGTTCTTATGGTTTTCTCCTTTGATTTTATCTCTCTTAGGAAATGTGTGCATTTTCCAAAACAGTATTGCCAAACACTGAATCAATCCATTTAAAGATATAACTTATTCATGCCCTTTTGTTGGAAAACATAACTTTTACTTGACAGTGGAATAATACTTGCCAAAACTGTTTGATTTTAAGGGTTATGAAAAAACAATTCTCTGTACCAAAATACTTTTCTGATTGATGTCTGAAATCCCCTCATTAAAAAAATAATTTACCAACAGTTAGTGAAAACCTCTCCAGCAATGTAAATGTCTCTTCGTGGATATTAAATAAAATCTGTACTTAGAATGGATTTTCTATTTGTTTTCACATAAATATATATTCAGAAATTTCTAATCCTATTATAATACATGTTTTCCAAATATAAAAAATATCTATATGCACTTAAACCAAAGGCAAAACATACAAAGTGATGTCCAGTTATCACATCCAGAACCAAGGCCTGGATCTATCATCCAGAGATGTTCTGTGTGATCCTGATATCAGTGATCAATGATCACTGCAATCACTACACAGTTTTCAGTAAGTGATAATGGAGGGAAAGAGGATAACTTAAATAAATCTCTATAACCATTTTTATATCATACAGTACAGATAGCTTACCTTTTGCTAATTTAGAGTGTTGTTACTATTGGCAAGCTTGGATTTTATTGGCTAACTCAACCTGGAAAACACTGCCAGCTGCCTTATGTGTCAATTCTAGCGTACTCCATTAATTCATAATCAGAAATGCTATTGAGTAATAGTCCTTCAACATATATCCTACTTTTGCAATTTTGATCCCTTGTTAATGCTAGGTGGCTTAGATCTCAACTAAATGTCTCTGTGCTTGTACTTTGCTTAGACATAAAGTGAAATATTTGCCTAGAGCAGCAAAGCATTGGTAAACTGTCTCTGCCACTTGGCTGCCTCCAATGAAGGGCACTTTACAATGGAATTACTCTCTTTTCAGATCCTTTGGTGCTCAGCAGGAGATATTTGGGAGGACCCAGGCAAACCAGGTTTCTCTTTTTCTCTGGCTCCTCAAATGTCTGTATTTTATCCAAACTCTGCTACTCCCTTTTTTGCTAACAAATGTGTTAGCTTAGATTAAGAATCGTTCTCTTTTATGTAGGATCTTTAGAAAGGATGTTAGAAATAGCCTACACACTTCAAGTTTTTGGCTATTTTTCTATCAGACTTTTTAAAACTGAAGCATCTCTAAAAATGTCTTTGAAGGCTCTGGGTTGATAGTTCAAACATGATTCAGTTACAAGCATTAATATCACAATTCCTTAGGGATAAAGGAATTTTCATTCCTTGCCACCCCATCTTAACTCAGTCAATCCCGTATAAAAGAATTTGTCACTTGGAGCATTCACCACTGGTAGCATTGTCGGTATTAGTAAGAGTTCAAATTGTAGATAGAGATCCATTTCAAGCAAGCTTAAAAAAAAAAAACACTTGCCTGAGACTGGGGATTGAGTTGGCATCTGAAACTTCATAAATGCAAAATATATGATTTTTTATTCTCTATTCTTTATTTGCTCTCTAAGATCCCCTTAACTTTTTTGCTTCTATAAAGGCAATCTTGGCTGCCAAAAAATAAAGGGTCACATTATCTGAGTTTTATAAACCAAGAGAGGGAATCTGTGGATAAGATACCCATTCCTTGGTCAATCACTGTGAAAGCAGAAAGAAGAGGGTAAGGTATAATAATGAGCAATTGTTGGGTTACATTCTTACTTCTATAGCCCAGACACTCAAATTACAGCCTCTGTAGGCATACATGGAAATGAGAAAAGTAAACTCCTACCATCCCTGCAAGTAAGGGTTTTATTTTGAGAAGAGACGAATATGGTGGGCAGAAAAATACAATAAAACAGAGCAGATGTCCACACTGTATAGCTCTTCTCCATGTCCCTTGAGATACATACATGTAGATTCATATTCTTGAGGCAAAACAGTCACTTTCAGAAACAGTTGCCTTCCCTTTTGTTAACTATAAGATAAACATATCTCCAGGAGTGCAGTTTTCATATTTTAATAGTTTTTCCAGAGACAAAATTTTAAAAAGGAACAGTTGGTAGGAATCGTTCATGCTTCAAAATATTTTTCTTGCCATCCTGAGATTTCACTATCTATAACTCCATTGTATAAGCCATTAAAATCCCTTACAAAAATTCTGAGAGAATTGCGATTTTATGACTGGAAAAGACCTGTAAGACAGTTAAGTCTATCTTCATGCTATTCAAGAAATATTGTCTTTTTAATGGTCAACCACTTTTTACACCTGACTTTTAGTGAGGGGGAGTCCACTGTGTCCTAATGCAGCCCAGTCTGATATTGGATATTGCTAATTATTAGAGAGCAATATGAATACATTAAGAGAAGAGGCAAAGAATAAATGCTTTGTAAGTGTTTCAAAATATTTTTTTAACATTGAGATAAAGACTACCATCCCGTGATCTCTACTTATTTATGTTGGAGTCAAATAAAACAAGTGTAATTTCCCTTTCCTGAGACAGCCCTTCATACATATCTAGGGACAGCTGCATGTTCCTTATGCGTCACTTCTCCTTCAAGGCAAATATTGCTAACTTCAGCTTTTCCTCATTTGAATAAGTCTAACTCATACCTGTTCAAAAAGAATTTCAATTTTTTAAAACTTCCTGAAAATTAGGAACAAAAACAGCACACATCTCTCTCTCTCTTTAAACAACAGAGACTATGTCAGTGACAGAACTTCGAAAATTTTTGAAGAGGGGAAGATATGTAGAAAGAGAGATAGAAGAAAGGAAGTTGCTGTTTGAATTACTTACTGCAATTTTTGTTTGTTTGTTTTTTGGTCTTTTTGATGGATAATTCTGGTCCAAAGAACTTCTCTTCATCACCAATTCTTGAAAGTCAGATATGGATTTTTCCATTTCGCTGGTAAAGAAACTGAGGCTTTACAAAAATAAGCACATTTTCCAGGGGTGGAAATTCAAACACAATTACTTCTAATTGTGAAGCTCATGATCTTTCTACATGGTCTTGGGGCATGTAAGCATGATAGCCTGTCACAGAATGGTTTGGTGCTAATCTTACGAGTTGGGGAGGTAATAATTTATTCTGCATTTCCACTGATTCTGATATAAGCTACAAAAGGAACCCCACGTGAAAGACTTTAGTCATGAATGACCATATATTGTATGATTCCACTTATGTGAAATAGAAAAGGGAAATGTATAACAGTAGTTGTTTAGGTTTAGGCATGGGGATGAGAATCAACTGTAAATGAACACAAGAAATCTTTTTGGGTGATAGAAACGTGTTTTAAATGGATTATGGTGATAGTTGTACTTAAAATTTAATACAAATTATTGAGTTGTACATTTAAAAAGATACATGTTATTTAAAGTATGCCTCAATGAAACTCTTAAATAAAAAAAAACTGTTGCAAATAAAAATAAGAAAGGACTGAAGGAAACAAGATGTAGATTTTGTACCTTTATGATACTGTTCTTTCCATTCTGAAATGTTACAGATTATATCATACCACTATTTTATGTATGTTAAGAATAAAAATTTGGCCAATTCAACAATGTTGTCTTACCATTTTATATAAACCTTTTTAAAAGTGCTTTTAACTAATTTAGGCCTAAACTTTTATGGTATGACAACAATATGTACAATTACGAAAAAATTCACGTATGTACTGATAATGACAACTAATAATCACTGATGTTTGATTTTAAGCTTTTACATATTGAAGGATCCATGTTGATTTCAGAAATGTGCAAATATGAAAAACAAGAGTATTTTAGAATAAATGGTAAACAGCAGAATGGAAAGAAAACCAAAGGCCCAGAGTAACTAATATCTGAGACATAAATATGAGTCACTTGAGTTAGGATGGGGGAAAGGATGATGCTCTGTACAAGAAAACCTTGGTGGAGATGGGTGGTCCTAGATGAAATCCACTGGAAGAGGTATAGGTAAACACCGAGCGACCATCTGTCAATATCACAGCAGAAACTGATTGAGGCTCAGCCAACACTTAAGATCACTTGTCCATCATTATTTAAGCATTCATTACGTGCCATCTCCATGAAGGAGCCATACACACTGGGTAACCTTTCCATCAACATCTGTTTATACAGGTTAAATTACAGAAATGTGTTCTGCCTATGTCTTAAGAGTCGCTGAAACCTATCTGAATTGGTGTGCTCTCTTCTGACAATGGTTCGGAATATTTACAAAGCCACTCACCTATGAAACAGAACGTGGAATCTCTGTTACACAGAGAGATGGTCATGGTGCAGAAGGAACAGCCTCAGCATCTGGGCTTAGGAAGGCTGGATGGCAGTGTACACTTACCTTCCTTCCACTCTGTTTTAAGGGAGACAAACACCACATGAATTCTCCAATAGTTAGGTTTTATCACAAGGACGGTTACCTTTAGATACGGTATTAAGTGTAATGAAAAGATCATAAAGTTAGAAGGCAAACAGATTAAAGTATGCATCTTACCTTTGACGCTTATTAACTGTTAAAGCTTGTACAAGGTAAACTTCCAGACCTTAGTTTCCTCCTCCTAAATTGGGGATAATAATAGCCATCTAGGATTTTTCGTAAAAACTCAATGAGACTGAGTATGTATAGTACGTAATATAGTGCCTTGAATATAGTAAAATTTCAAAGCCTATAATTGTGATCACTGTCATCATGATTGTCACCACCATCATTACATAATCATCATCATGATTAATTTCATTAGAAACTCAATTTGGAAAACATGCTTTTGTTTATAGACTTCTCTCTCTGTAGGTAGGATTGTGTAAGGAGGAGGGCATTTTGACTTTTTAGACTATCCTGACTCAGGCAAGTGATTATTATCAGCCCAAATGTGATTATCGAAAGTATACAAAAGCCCAGACATTGCCAAAGTGCTTTTATTTAGTGAGCAGTATAGGTGTAACACACTATCTTCAGAGGGTTTGAAACATTTAGCACATTCTATCCAGTTTCCTTATATAAGGATATTTCCTTGTACCCTTAATGTAAATTCACTTGATAATTCCATTCTAACCAACAGAAATAAAGCCTAAGATAGCTGAAATCTATTGTACTTAAATCGTGTTGCTGGTTATATCTTAAGCACTTTTAGCCTGCTATAGTTTCAGCCACGTATGGTATTGTAGTGATATTTCGGGTGATCCAACGCTGCATCTAGATATGAGTTTTCCCTTGCCAATCTGCTTCTAATATATGCTTTTCAAGATCATACAATCCAATAAAGTTTATACATGCTTTAAAAGTTTATAAGAAGTGAAAATTGTTATCGTATATATGTGTGTGTATGGACATCTCTGTCTATGTATACATCCCAGAAACACAGAGACTAGATTGAAGTATGGGGTAGCATTTGAGCTCAATTATTTATTACTGAAATCTCAGGTTGAATAGAAATTTCCAGGCAAATAATATATAATATGGGACAAAAGACTGAGTAGATTTGATACAGGGGTATTCCAGATAGAATAAAGGTTCTCAAAGTCAATCGATTTCAAAAACAACTCACTCGTTATTTCAATTGTAGATTCCTCTATTGTGTTATTTCAGAAATCATAATAAACATATCTCTATAAGAATCTGACATTATTTCAGTCACATAATTTGTTTCTATCCTAATAACACTCTTAATTACTAGCATAAGTTAAATTTTTTATTTTTAACAAATAATGAGAAAATAAAAATAGCAAGTCACATTAAAAATCAAGTGCACCATGATGGCTTGAGTTAAAAGATGTTTAAACTTCCCATTAATCCAAATATCTGTGACAATTCATAAAGAAATGACAAAATATGAAAAATTTAATAATTCTTACAGAATACTTTTTTACTTCACTTTCAATAATTTCCTTCTCTTATAGGAAAAGGAAATTTTCTTATAAGAAATATATAACTTAGATTAAAAAATAAAGGATGAGAGGAAAAAGGAATCCTAAATTAGGATTATTCTAAAAATCACTGTGTACCATAAATAGGTATATTAAGATTGAATTTTGTCATTTCTAAGATTACATTTTTTTATATGTGTCAAATTATAATTTTTATATTTTGTGGTATTTTTCTTTGATTTTTTTCCTTCTTTTTTAAATTTCAAAATATTAAGGGAGTACAAATGTTTCAGCTACATGGATATCCTGTATAATGCTTAAGTCAGGGCTTTTAGTGTGTCCATCACCCAAATAGTGTTCATTGTACCTGATAGGTAGGTTTTTATCCTTCACATCCCCCCTTTTTGATTTACTATGACATTTACATCTCTTTGTGCCCATAAATTAGCTCCTAATTATTAGGGAATACATGTGGTGTTTGTTTTTCCATTCCTGAGATACTTCGATTATGATAATGGCCTCCAATTCCATCCCAGTTGCTATAAAAGATATTATTTTCTTCCTTTTTATGTCTGAGTAGTACTCCATGGTATAAATATACCACATTTTCTTAAGCCACTCATGAATTGATGGGCACTGGGATTGATTTCACGTATTTACGATGGTGAATTGTGCTGCAGTAAACATCGGAGGGCAGGCATCTTTTGATAAAATGACTTATTTTCCATTAGGTAACATACCCAGTAGTGGGATTGTTGGGTTGAATAGAAAGTCTACATCTGTTTCTTTGAAGACTCTCCATACCGTTTTCCGTAGAGGTTGTACTAATTTGCAGTCCCACTGTCAGTGTATAAGCATTCTTTTCTCTCTGCATCCTTCCCAGTATCCACTATTTTTAGGCTTTTTAATGAAGGACATTCTGACAGGGGTAAGGTGATATTTCAATGTAATTTTAATTTAATTTGCCTAATAATTAGTGATGTTGAGCATTTCTTCATATGTTTGTTGGCCATTTGTCTATCTTCTTTTGAAAAACTTTTGTTCGTGTCTTTTGCCTACTTTTTTATGTTTTTTTTTCCTTCTGATTTGACTTCTTTGTAGATTCTAGATATTAGCCTTTTATTAGACATATAGTTTGCAGATATTTTCTCCCATTCTGCAGGTTGCCTATTTACTCTCTTCATTATTTCCTTTGCTGTGCAGAAACATTTTAATTAAATAAAATCTTATTTATTTTTTTGTCATTCCTATAATTGTCTTTGAGTTCTTAATCATAAATTCTTTGCTTAGTCTGATGTCGAGAAGAATTTTTCCTACCTTTTCTGTTTTTTTCATTTCAAAATATTAACTAAGGGGGTATAAATGTTTTTCTTATATAGATATCTCATATAATGCTTAAGTTGGGGCTTTGGGTGTGCCCATCACCACAATAGTGTTCATTGTACCCAGTAGCTAAGATTTTTACCCCATACTCCACCTCCTGCTCTCCCCTAGTCTTGGGTTCTTGTGTCCTTTATATTGCTCTGTGCCTGTATATACCCATCTATGATCTCCCACTTATTGGTGAGAACGTATGGTCTTTGGTTTTCCATTACTGAGTGTGTCAGTTAGGGTAATGCTCTTCAGTTTACTCCAAGTTACTACAAATGACAGTATTGCACTCCTTTTTATGGCTCAGTAGTGCTCCATGGTGTCGAGTGCAACACATTTTCTTTGTCCACTCATGAATTGAAGGGCACTTATGTTGATTACACATTTTTGCAATTGTAAATTGTGCTGCAATAAAAATTCAAGTGCAGGTGTTTTTTTGATAAAAAGACTTCATTTTCTTTGGGTAAATACCCAGCAGTAAGATTGTTAGGTTGAATGGTAGATCTACATTTATTTATTTGAAGAATCTCTGTATTATTTTCCACAGAAGTTGTACTAATTTGCAGTCTCACCGATAGTACATAATCATTCCTTTCTCTCTGCATCCATGCCAGCATCTGTTGTTTTTTGACTTTTTAATAATGGCTGTTCTGATAGGGGTAATGTGGTGTTTCATCTTAGGTTCCATTTGCATTTCCCTGTTGATTAGTGATGTTGAGCATTTCTTTCATATGTTTGCTGGCCATTTGTCCATTTTCTTTCAAAAAACTTCTGTTCAGGTCATTGCCCACTTATTTTTATTGCTGATTTGTTTGAGTTCTTTGTAGATTCTGGCTTATCAGTCCTTTGTTGGATGTATAATTTGCAAATATTTTCTCCCATTCTGTAGGTTGTCTATTTATTGAGTATTTCCTTTCTGGTGCAGAGCTTTTTAATGTAATTAAGTCCTATTTACATATTTTTGTTATTGCTCTTTTTATCTTTTGGATCCTAGTCATGAATTCTTTGCCTAGACCAATGTCTAGAAGAGTTTTTCTTACATTTACTTCTAGAATTTTCAGTTTCATAACTCTGACATCCAAATTCTCCAAGTGAATAAAAAGAAAGACTGAGGACTTCCAAGATGGCTGACTAGAGACAAAGCTCGTTGGACCATCTCAGCAATAGAGCTGAGGGTGGACTGGGGACAGCAGAGAGTGATGACTGCTCAGAAGTGGACCATAGGAACGGATACCAGTGGAGTCTTGGGGACCAGGAGGGACTGAGAGGCTGAGAGAGAGAAGGATAAAAGGAAGAAATCAGCACAAACCAAATCCA
Organism: Propithecus coquereli; assembly: GCF_000956105.1. Taxonomy (NCBI): domain Eukaryota; kingdom Metazoa; phylum Chordata; class Mammalia; order Primates; family Indriidae; genus Propithecus; species Propithecus coquereli. The sequence continues at coordinate 2,214,872 of NW_012148463.1, forward strand.
GGGAGATCCAGAGCCCAACAAAAGAATAATGTTTTTTCCCCTCACCCACCCAGGCGCCTCAGGCCAGTAATGGGACACAGGGCTCTCATCCCACAGGGGAGTGCCACATGGGACCAGAAAGCCAGCATCCTTGCATCTGGATGCCTCCTCCTTTGCACCTCCTCCACTGCTGCAATCCCAGGAAGTAATTTTGGTTCAAGCCACCCGTAGACATATGGCTGCACCCACCTAATAGCAAATGCCAAGGCACCTTGTGCTGAATGACTTGCTCCCAGAAATGGGACTGCATTCCCAACTAAGTTTGCCTCAGGCAATGGGAGCACATTTCTGGCAGAGCCTGCCTCAGACTGTGTAGCCATGGTCATGGCTCAGGGGAGGAGGGCAGTCTGGTGCCCCCTGAACTCGAGAGTGATATAGGAAGACCACAGTCCCTTCCCCCCATCATAGCAGCTGCTAGAGTTCTCTGTGCTGAGTGATCCACTTTCAGTGCTGAGGACATGATTCCACCCTGAGCTCACAGGGCATTTGCAGTTTGTGATCTTCCTGTCTGCAGGTGATTAGTTTGTTCAGCTACTGATGGTACAGATGCTGGGTCAGAGAGGTATAGGGGAGAGATTCTGGTTCCAGGATTGGGCAGCAAGTGAGAGCCCATGTCCATTAGGAGAATATGAAGGAGCACAGGAGAACAGGAGTCTGTAAGTGAGCTCCATGCTCCCTGAACCTGGAGAACTGCTATATTGGAGTAAGAGGCCCACCCACCTCACATTGGGTTCTAGTGGAGCAAAAGGGGTGCACAAGTGTAGATCCCCCTATCCACCAGCATCACATGGAAATGGCATGCCAGTGGGCCAGACACACAAACTGTGGGGAAGCTTGAGAGCCCATCTTGGGCAGAGAGAGGAAACAGAAGTCGACCAATAAGAGGGGAAAGTGACCGGGCTTGTGGATAGATGGAAAAGGCCTGAATAGACGTGTCAGCAACTGCATGAATACACCCTACCCTTCAGGTGTGGCCCTCCAAACTTGTAGAGGTAGCCCTAAACTCCGTATAAGCGGCTCCCTCTAGTGGCCAGATAAGCAGCCTCTGTGCCCCATAGAAGCCCACACACCCAGGCTCTCCCACCCCAGCTGCAATATATTTTGCTCCTCTCCCCCACCTCAGGGGAGAACAGGGTCCAAACAATGCCTGAGAGCTACAAGTCCCCTCCAAATACTTAGGACATTCATACACCCCACCTAGGGGACCAGAGCCTACCATGGGGACAATAGATTACCTTGGTAACTGGCCCCTCCATGCAAACTAGAATCAATTAGAGTGGGAACAATCTCATACCTAAACATAGTGCCTTCTATCTCAAACTATTAGGGAGCAGTGGATTTGTGCCCACAAATACAATCCACCAGCTTGGAACTTAAGCTGGGGGATGAAACTCACTACACTCCATTGGGAACAGGTGAAAACAACAAGTCAGAGGTAACCCAAGTGGTTAATCAAACCTGCTAAAATACCCCAAAGGCAATTCAGAAGCAGCGCTCCTTTCCCCAGCACGATCAGGGAACAATCCTTACAACTGTTGGCCATAAACCAGCCCTAGCACCCCTGGCTCTTGATCAAGAAGCCAGATGAGAAAGAATCAGTGAAAACATGAAACATGAAACTGGAAACATGAAAAATCAGAGTGAATAGTCACTCCCAAAAGAAATAAATAGCTCCTCACCAACAGATACCAACTTAAATGAAATGGTTAAAATGATAGATGAAGAATTTTGAATATGGATTGTAAAAAATCTCAACGAAATTCAAGAGAAAATAGAAACCCAATACAAAGAAGCTACAAAAACAATCCAGGAAATGAAAGAAAAATTATCTAAATAAATAAAAGTGTTAAGGAAAAAACCAAACAGAAATTCTGGAAATGAAAAATGCATTCAAGGAATTACAAAACACAGTGGAAACCCTTAAGAATAGAGTGGATCACACAGAAGAAAGAATTTCAGAGCTTAAACAACACCGATTAGCTAAATAAATCAGACAAAGAGAAAGAACACAGAAGCAAGAGGCATGAACAAAACATACAAGAAATGTGAGATTATGTAAAGAGGCCAAACATAAGAATCATAGGCATCCCTAAAAGCAAAGAAGAAAATAAACAAGGAGTAGAAAATCTATTCAAGGGAATAATTGAGGATAATTTCCCTGGCCTAGCTAGAAATCTGGATATCCAGGTACAGAAGCACACAGGACTCCTGGGAGATTCAATGTGAAAAGGCAATCACTACATCACATATTTATCAGGCTGGCCAAAGTAAACACGAAAGAGGCACTCCTTCTAGCAGTAACGTAAAAATAGCAGGTAACATACAAAGGAAAAATAATCAGACTAACTTTCTTCAGACTTTCTCAACTGAAACCTTACAAGCCAAAAGGGACTGGGGACCTATCCTCAGTCTTCCAAAACAGAATAATGGCCAGCCTAGAATTCTGTATCCTGCAAAACTAAGCTACTTATATGAGGAAGAAATAATGACTTTTGTACACAAGCAATCACTAATGTAGTTTGCAAAAGCCAAAGCTGCCCTGCAGGAAGTACTCAGACCAGCTTTATACACTAACTAGTGCAATAGACACTCACCAGTGTATAATCACCCAAAAGCTAAAGTCCAGAACCCAGATTCCACAATGGCTCAAAAGGTAAAAGAAAACAATAGGAGTCTACCCAAAAAGGATGAATAGACATTTGCCCCAAATATCCATTGTCTCAATAAACATGAATGGCTTGAATTGACCACTGAAGAGATACAGGCTGTTTGAATGGATAAAAAAATACAAGCCAAGTATCTGCTATCTCCAGGAAATACATCTAACCTGCAAGGACTCATTCAGATTCAAGGTGAAGGGATGGAAAACGATATTCCAGTTATATGGAAATCAAAGGAAGGCTGGTGTAGCCATTCTTAGATAACATAAATTTTAAAGCAACAGAAGTAAAGAAAGATGAAGACAATTACTATACAGTGGTTCAGGGAAAAATTAAACAAGAAGTCTTAACAATCCTAAATATTTATACACCCAACACAGAGTGCACAGATACATAAATCAAATCTTGTTTGATCTATACAAAATGATAAACAGCAACACCATATAGCCGGGGACTTCA
>NW_012148463.1:2219599-2222536 GCF_000956105.1 Propithecus coquereli
TCCACAACTATTCAACATAATGCCGGAAGTCCCTGCCAGAGAAATCAGAAAAGAAGAGGAAATCAAAGATATCCAAATGGGACAAAAGAATTCAAACTATCACTCTTTGCTGAGGACATGATCTTATATCTAGAAAACTCCAAAGATTCAACCAAGAAACTCCTGGAATTTATAAATGAGTTCAGCTAGTCTCAGGCTACAAAATCAATGCAAACAAATCAGTAGGTTTCATATACTCCAATAAGAGGCCAAGAATCAAATTGATGCAAATCCTTCACAATAACATCAAAGAAAATAAAATATTTAGGAATATATTTAATTAAGCATGTAAGAGACCTATGAAACACTGAGAAAAGAAATTGAAGAGGATATAAACAGATGAAAACCCACACTGTGCTCCTGGATCAGCATAATCAATATTGTTAACATGACTGTGATACCCAAAGTGATCTAGAGATTCAATGCAATCCCTATTAAAATAGCAACATCATTTTTCAGAGAGCCAGAAAAAATAATTCTACTAGAGAAGACCCTGTATAGCCAAAGCAATTTTAAGGAAAAATATCAAATTGGGAGGCATCAATACACCAGACTTCAAGCTATACTACAAGACTACAGTACCAAAACAGCATGGTACTGACACAAGAACAGAGACATAGACCAATGGCACAGGACTCAGACCCAGACATAAAGCCATCCTCATATTCTTATGTGATCTTTGACAAAACAGACAAAAACATACACTGAGGAAAAGAATCTCTATTCAATAAATGGTGCTGTAAACATTGGATAGCCGTTGAAGACTGAAACTGGATCTGCACCTCTCACCTCTCACAAAAATCAACTCATGATGGATAACAGACTTAAACCTAAGGCATGAAACCATAAAAATTCTAGAAGAAAATGTTGGAAAAATTCTTATAGACATTGACTTAGGCAAAGAATTTATGAAGAAATCCCCAAAAGCAATCACCGCCACAACTAAAATAAATAAATGGGAACTGATCAAATTAAAAATTTTTTGCACAGCCAAAGAAATTATCATTAGAGCAAGCAGACATCCTACAGAGTAGAAGAAAATATTTGCATGCTATCCAAATACACATCCAATAAAGGCCTGGTAACTAGAGTATATACAGAACTCAGGAAAATCAATACAAAAAATTCAAACACCCCCTTAAAAAGTGGGCAAAGTGCAAAGTACATGAACAGAAACTTTTCAAAAGAAGACAGATTAATGGTCAAGAAACATTTGATTCACAGAATCAATATTGTTAAAATCTCCATACTGCCAAAATGATCTACAGAATTAATGCAATCCCTATCTAAATACCATCATCATTTTTTATAGATCTAGAAAAAAATAATTCTATGCTTTGTATGAAACCAGAGACGACCTCATATAACCAAAGCAATGTTAAGCAAAAAGAACAAATTGGGAGGCATCAGTCTACCAGACTTCAAACTTTACTACAATGCTGTAGTAACCAAAACAGCATGGTAGTGGCACAAATACAGAGATATACACCTTTGGAAAAGGACTGAGAACCAAGATAAAACCACCCTCATATTGTCATCTAATCTTCAACAAAGCAGACAAAAATATACGTTGGGGAAAAGAATATTCAATAAATGGTGATGGACAAACTGGATAACTACATATAAAGGATTGAAACTGGATCCCCACCTCTCACTTTTCACAAAGATCAATTCACAATGAATAAGAGACTTAAGCCTAAAGTGTGAAACATTAAGAATTATAGAATAAAATGTTGGGAAAACTCTTATAGACATAGGCCTAGACAAAGAATTTATAAAGAAGACCCCCAAAACAATCACAGCAGCAACAAAAATAAATAAATGGGACCTGATCAAATAAAAAGCTTCTGTACAGCCAAGAAAGTTCTTTGAACTAAATGATAATGGGCAGCAGAAGTTATAAAAATCTGTGGGATACAGCAAAAGCAGTCCTAAGAGGAAAACTTATAGCTTTTAATGCCCACATCCAAAAGACAGAAAGATCACAAATCAATCAGCTGATAAATGGGCTCAAGGAATTGGAAAAGGAAGAGAAAATCAATTCTAAACCCAGAAGAAGAAAATAAATAACCAAGATCAGGGCAGAACTTAATGAAATTGAGAACAAAAGAGCTATAAAGAACATTAATGAAAAAAAAAAGTTGGTTCTTTGAAAAGGTAAACAAAATTAACATGCCTCTTGCTAGATTGACCAGAAGCAGGCTAGAAAATCCTTAAAGGAAAAAACCTTCAATAGGCTCAATTAAAAATGAAAAAAAAGAAGTCACAGCTTGATTTCATGAAAATATAAAACATCATCTTTGAATACTATAAACACCTCTATGCCTAAAAACTTGAAAATGTGGAGGAAATAGACCAATTTTTAGAAACACACAAGTTCCCTAGGCTCAATCAGGAAGAAACAGAATTCATGAACAGACCAATATCAAGCACCAAAATTGAAGCAGCAGGAAAAAAATCTTCAAATAAAAAAAAAAGGCCTGGACCAGACAGGTTCCCACCCAAATTTTACCAAACCTATAAAGAAGAACCGAAACCTATACTGCAGAAATTATTCCACAACATTGAGAAGGATGGAATCCTCCCCAACTCATTATGCAAAGCCAGTATCAGATTGATACCAAAGCCAGGAAAGGACACAACAAAAAAGAAAACTACACACCAATAGCCCTTATGAATATAGATGCAAAAATTCTCCACAAAATCTTAGCAAACCAAATTCAACTACACAACAAAAAAATAATTCATCACAACCAGGTGGGCTTCATCCCAGAGATGCAAGGATGGTTCAACATGTAGAAATCTATAAATCTAATTTACCATTATAAACACAGCAAAAACAAAGACTATATGATCCTATCAATAGATGCAGAAAAGGCATTTGACAAAATTCACCCT
>NW_012148463.1:2223027-2223350 GCF_000956105.1 Propithecus coquereli
TCCTTCAGTGCCAGGACATGTAGTTGAGGTGGCATGGTGTAATTGACAGGGAATTCTTTGATAATGTCTCAAATTACACAATGTTGATGAAAATTATAAAAGACTAAGCTCTATTAATATTTAGGATTTTCTGGAGAAAATAGTCACAGTCCACGTTTTTTGTTTTCTATTGCTTTAAGAAGTTTGTAACCAGGACCAAATTAAACAAAATCTAGTGCCTCACTGATTCCCCTGTCCTGTGTCTGTTTCCTCCTATGTGCCATCCATGCTCCCCATGTGTTCTTCAGAGTTCTAATGAGCCCCTAGGCTATTTTTCTATACCC
>NW_012148463.1:2223664-2225493 GCF_000956105.1 Propithecus coquereli
CTGGATAACTACATATAAAGGATTGAAACTGGATCCCCACCTCTCACTTTTCACAAAGATCAATTCACAATGAATAAGAGACTTAACCTAAGAGTTTGAAACATTAAGAATCTAGAAGTAAAATGTTGAAAAAACTTTTACAGACATAGGCCTAGATAAAGAATTTATAAAGAAGACCCCCAAAACAATCACAGCAGCAACAAAAATAAATAAATGGGACCTGATCAAATAAAAAGCTTCTGTACAGCCAAGGAAACTATCATTAGAGAGAATAGACAACCTACAGAATGGGAGAAAATATTTGCTTTCTATACATCTGATAAAGGGCTGATAATAACAATCTATGTAGAATTTAATAAAATCAACAAGAGAAAATTGAGCAACCCCATCAAAAGATGGGTAAAGAATATGAACAGAAACTTTTTAAAAGAAGACAGATTAATGGCCAGCACATATAAAAAAGTGCTCGACATCTCTACTCATTAGGGAAATGCAAATCAAAACTACAATGAGATATCACCTAACTCCAGTGAGAATGGCCTTTATCAAAAAGTTCCAAAACAACAAATGCTGACATGGATGTGGAGAGATTGGAACACTCTTACACTGCTGGTGAGGCTACCAATTAATACAACCCCTGTGGAAAGTAATTTGGAGGTATCTCAAAGATCTAATCATAGAACTACCAGTTGATCCAGCAATCCCACTTCTAGGCATCTACCCAAAGGAAAAAAAGATATTCTAACAAACACATCTGCCCTCGAATGTTTGACAGCACAATTCACAATTACAAAGATACAGAAACAACCCAATTGCCCATCAATGCATGAGTGGATTAATAAAATATGGTACATGTGGTACGTGTATATCATGGAATACTATTCAACTAAAAAAAAAACGATGATCTGGCACCTCTTATATTATCCTGGGTGGAGCTTGAGCTCATCCTTTGAAATGAGGAATAACAAAAATGGAAAAACAAGCACCACGTGTACTCGCCATTAAATTGGTACTAATTGATCTACTCTTATGTACACGTATGAAAGTAACATTCGTCAGGTGTCAGGCAGATGGGAGGGGGGAAGATGGGTTGGGTACTTTCATACCTAATGAGTGTAGGATGTACTGTCTGGGGGATGGGTATACTTGCAGCTCTGTCTCAGGTGATGCAAAGGCAACATATGTAACCAAAGTATTTTAGCCCCATAATATTCTGAAATAAAAAAATAAAAAGACCTTAATGTTAGGTGACATGCTTCAGTATTTTAACTGCCATGTGAATTGTATTTAACTCATGCTAGTTTGAGCCCAGGGCTTTGTTAAGCATATGTAACTTGCACGTCTCTTCATCTTGGGAGTCGCGTCAACTCTTTTTCAAGTTGCATGTAACATGTATAAAAAACAATAAAAAATAAGAAATTTTTCATTAAATTAGAAAGGATTGTTTTGTTTTCAAAGTTTTTAGTCTATTTCCATAACAAAATACTGTGACTCCAAGGATAAAAGCAATTTTTTCTAGCGTGGCAGTCAATGTGCTAGAAATATTAACAATTTTTATCAAGTTAATATCTCTTTAACATAGGAATATTCTTTTTCGCTTTAAAGACGATAATCCAGAAACTCAGGGGAAACAAATTCTTTAGTGAGGATAACAGGAAGTGGTAGAACTTGTAATTAAAGCTTACTCTAAAAATATGCTGTTTATATTATTAAATTGAGACCATCTAAGACCTTTTACTCTCAGTGTTTTACTCTCATTGTCAAGGTCCATTTGTTTCAGTTAGAAACCATAGCTCAGTGGATACTTTTTTTCTTTATTCTTGGTAAAA
>NW_012148463.1:2228326-2230220 GCF_000956105.1 Propithecus coquereli
CTGTCTTCACTCTCCTCGCCACTGCCCACAGCACATCACTGTCCTGCTTTAAGTCACGGTGGGCTGTGCCTGTGGAATACTTTCTTTGCCTGCTTCTTCAAGCTGTGATATGCATCTCGGCATTGTTGAAACCAGGGAAGTGCCCACAGCCCAGATCAGTGTTCCAATGTGAACTTGATAATTCTTCCTGCAGGGCCCTTTTAGGTACATCTCATAGCAAAGACATCTATAGGCCCTGAGATAATCAAATGTTTTGGTGTTGTATATACATAATCTTTCCTCCAGGAAATGCGGATACCACCAAAGTGACTGGATTATAAAGTTTCAATAATAACTGATAGGCTTTACTCAAAACTATTTCTCACCTCCAATGATCAGGACCCATTTTCTACATAAACCAGATAAAAACACATCTGCCCTGGGTAAAGAGAGATTGGAGAAATCTAGCCATGAGCAACCCCCCAATCCTGATCCCTGTAGTGGCATCCAAGGCACAAGCAAAACACAGGTAATAAACCACTAGTTTATAATACCAATTAACTAAAGTTTTTTAATGTCTTATATCTCTATATGCAATTAAGTGATAGTCTAGTAGAATTAAGGATCATGCCTTATAACCTCATCACATGAAGCTCTGGATGTATAAAGGCACAATATATAGCTGATTATTTAAATGTATGATTAGTATGCTTCTGAAATAACTCCCTGTGTGTAGTTCCCGCACATACACAAAACTTAAATTTTAAAATGCCTAGTTTTTTGTGAATAAGAAAATTTTTGAAAATATAAACATCTAGTTAAACAATGTAAAATATTTCTACACTTTCCTAATGATACTGATATATTTATAGTAAGGCCATTTTAAAATTAGGTGCTGCTATTTCAAAAATGGCATGTTATAACCAATGTTCATTTCACAGTTGAATTAAAGACCAAAAATAACCAACCTATGGCCCATGGCCAGGCACCCACAGGAGAGATGAATAGTTCTGCCATCTGGCATCTCGGTGAATAGCACTGGACTGTCAGACTTTAACTGAGCTTAAAGAGGAACAGCATGACAAAAACAGGGGACCATACTGGGGGAATGGGCATGGAGGTGAGGTGGAAAGGCATACTAAATAACTTTTCTTTTAAATTCTTAGGCAGAAAGTAAGCGCACACATTATTCATGTTCTGAGAACAGGGCTCAGTCTATTTCAGGAGGAAAACAAGCCCTGATCTAAAATTTTTGTACTTGGCTCTGATACTAGTCATCCACGCAAAATGAGAAACATATCAATTCCCCAGATTTTATCTATTGTTAAATACACAAATGTGTATGCACATGTGCTTGCTACCCTGAGGTCTGCTCCAGGTATATTGTTCTCTGATGATAAATAAAAGCCCCCTTTCCTAGCAGATATTTCCCCAACATTTTGCCTGCCCAATTTATATTATTTTTCTCTTGTTTGCTCCATATCATGTGTCTGCCCTGGTATGCTTATGTCTCATTAAAAGGTGGTATTGCTTAATGGAATAGAAAAACTGTAGTTAAAAATTACTGTAATCCTTGTATAATTTTATTCTATTGAATGTGATGTGGCAAAATCATTAGTTAAATAAGACCATCAGGTGAACAAGCAATGTCATTGCAAATCTAGGCAGATTTAAATTTAGTTCAGTACTAGCAAGCAGTATTGCTCATTAGAAGGACCTTCTAGGTATGCTGTATGTTTTATGAATGATAAGTCCTGAAGTAAAAGGTATAATTTAATGCTCAGGAGCTCAGGTACATCACAGAGAACTTATTATACAAGTCTTTGTTGCTGGATTTGAGAAGGAAAAAATATATTTATGTGGAGAGTGAACATTCAGATATAGCCTGTTACTTTCAACACCACAAGTCAGCTTA
>NW_012148463.1:2234180-2235625 GCF_000956105.1 Propithecus coquereli
AATATTGAAAGAGGGGAGAGATCACCATTGGCTAAAATGATTAAGAAGGACACTCTGGAAAAGCAGAGTATGTGTGCAACCTGGAAAATTAATTTATAGGTTGAATATTCCTTATCCAAAATGTTTGGGAACAGAAGTATTTCAGATTTCAGTGTTTTTGTTTTGTTTTGTTTTTGAATTTTGGAATATTTGCATATACATAATGAGATATCTTGGGGATGGGACCCATGTGCAAACACAAAATTCACTTGTTTTATATACACCTTATACATAGCCTGAAAATAATTTTATACAACAGTTTTAGTAATTTTGTGCATAAAACAGTTTTCACTGAGTCTTGACGATAACTCATCACATGAGGTGAGATATGGAATTTTCCACTTGTGGCATATTGTTTGCGATTAGTTTTAGATTTTGGAGCATTTTAGATTTTCAGAGTAGGGATGTTCAATCTGTGATTTGGGTGGGTGAGGAGTATGAAGTGTGTGTGTGGCAGAGTGTATATACCATTATTGAGCATGAGTACCACAATTGCATTGTGAAAAAAGAGACGGAGACTGGTTTGGTTTATTCATAGAATTATAGGGGTATTCATGTAGAAAAATAGAAGAAAGGCAGTTGTTTCCATAGTTGAGAGGGACTTGAAGACCATCTGGGTAAATAAATCATTTTCCAAAGTTTTTATTTATTGCCCCCCCCCCAGTTTCTTCATATGTGTAACGAAGTATAAACGTGTCATCTATAACATATGTTGTTGCCTCTTATTGTATAAAGCCATGATTAAGTTCTAGAGGAATTTAATAACACAGTACATAGTTGGTGCTATGCCCGAGTCATCTTGGGGATTGTAAATACAAGTCACTGGAAATCTCTCTATCTTGAACACCCAGCTTTAAAAATCTTTTTTATTCACAGGATAAAAATACATACTACAACACACACTCCCCCCGCTCTAATTTTGCCTCTGGGAAAAAAATTCTAATAATTTTCTAGTTAACAAATCAAATAAAAGACAATGACTAACTCTTAATGTTTTTTTAAATGATTGCCCACAACTCTAATGAGTAATTATACCATTTGCTGTAATGGCATTCATAAAATTAATTATGGATTTTGAGGAAAAAATATATATGATGTTACTGTGAAGAAAAAAGAGATAGCAGTGCTGGGCTAATGATGGGGAATTGTACATATTTTGTATAATTACACTTCAATGCAGCTCACAAGCATGTATCTTTTACATTTATTGCCTCTATTTTAACTTTTTAAATCACCATTCTCAACATATTTTATTGAATCTGGTTGCTATAAAAACTCCATTGCAACTAATACAGGTGAGAAAATCAGCTCTTATTAAACTGAAGGGACTTACCTTAGGACACAAAATTAATGAATCAGTGGTAAAAGACCACCATGTGATTTGATTTCTGTTAATTTTTTTTTTT
>NW_012148464.1:0-302 GCF_000956105.1 Propithecus coquereli
TTTTACCTTCATGTTCACAATTTTCTATATTGAGGGTTTTTTTTTTTAAAGCAAATGAAAAGCATACAATTTTTTAGAAATCTATAAATCTTGGTGCCCCCCACCCCTTTTCTTAAGTGTTTAAGAATTAGAACACAGTATAATCTTGGAGTTAAACAATAAAAGCAGGAGAGGAAGACCACCCTGGCTGAGTATAGCTGGATTTCAAATTTCAGAGCTGCATAACCAGGAACACGTTGTAAAAGTTGAGCACTATCCCAGGCTTGAGATCAAATAATTAGGCTAGAGAAGCCAGTCCTGTT
>NW_012148464.1:10957-12020 GCF_000956105.1 Propithecus coquereli
ATTTTATTTCATGGTTATTACTGAAAACAATTTTTTCATATAGAAGAGGAAAGTATTAAAAAATTATTTGCACCAGGTAAATATACTAGGTGTGCCAGTGTAGAATAAAAAATTATACAATCAGTGTGGAAGTATTAAAAAAATAAGAACAGTTAGAGTTACAGTTACTTGCTGGAGACTGAATGTTGGTATTCCCTACCCCCCAAATTCATAGGCTGAAATATAACCCCAATGTGACAATATGTGGATATGGGGCTTTTGGCAGGTGATTAGATCATGAGGGTAAAGACTGCATAAATGGGATTAGTGCCTTATAAAAGACACCCCAGTGAGCTCCCTTGCCCCTTCTGCCATGTGAGCACACAGTGAAAAGACGGCCATCTATGAACCAGGAAGTGAGTCCTTACCAGGCATCAAATCTGTTGTTGCCATGATCTTGGACTTCCTAGCCGCCAGAACCCTGAGAAATAAATGTTTGTTGTTTGAGCCACCAAGTCTATGGTATTTTTGTTACAGCAGCCCTAAGGGACAAAGACAGTTACATAATAGCAAACAGAAACACTGGGAGGCTAAACTAGAAATTAATAAAAATGGTTACCTACAGTGAGGGTGGTAAAAGGACTGAGGTAGAAAGTAGAGATAGAAAACAGAAGTGAAACTTCTCTACTATAATTTTTAATATAGTTTGACTTCTAAACAATGGATTTTTTATACATTGAAGAGAATAAAATGAAATAAAAGACTATCTAAATAAGCAAAGCTTAACTGAAAACAACCAGAAACAAATAAACTTAATTGCCTACCAAACTGGTAATACAACCACATGAAGACAAAAAAAACTTCAAGTCTCTTTTGAACATAGCACTCTGACTTACATTCTCACTGGGATATATTCTAAGAACAGTGAATAATACAAAGAAATCTCTAACTTCATATAATGTTTATAGGGTTAATATTTGGTTTTGTAATTTTGAGCCTTTTTTTATACTGTAGGATAAAGCAAATAATTATGTAAATGTTATTAGAAATCAAGATGTTCAGAGTAAAGATAAAAGATAAAAGA
>NW_012148464.1:15384-15690 GCF_000956105.1 Propithecus coquereli
ATGAACAAAAGATACACATGTATCAATGCAGGAATTTAAAGCAGAGAGGAGGAAGAGTCAGTAAAGTTCCAGGTCTGGAGCCCAGGTTCTAGCATTCTTTTGTGGACCCGCAGGCATGACAGAAGACTCTGATACCAGGTTAGAAGGTAGATTAGAACAACCATCTTAGACCAATAAAGACTAGAAGACAAATGCCAAGCTTGTTATGTTAAGGTAGTCAAGAAAGAGAAATAAAAACATGAAAGAAAGCAAAATTGACTGATAACTTGGTTATTTCAGGAGTTGAGGTAGGAATAAAATGGCAGA
>NW_012148464.1:18306-18592 GCF_000956105.1 Propithecus coquereli
TAAACTCTAAGAAACATCAAAACACAGGAAACCAGTCAATTTGAATACAGTAAATAAAAACTATAGCCATAAATCTAAAACTGCATTCACTTATTCAGTCAAGATAAATGAACCACCATGGGGACAGAAAGATACAGTCTTTCCACTCTAGGAGCTCACAATAGAGTACAAGGCGAGACAGGTCAGCAATGTCAGTGGTATGTTATTTGTGTTATAATAGAAGCCAGTAAGACAGACTTGGGGATTCAAAAGAGGAAGTGGTCAATTTTAGAGATTCTAAAGGATA
>NW_012148464.1:18642-19577 GCF_000956105.1 Propithecus coquereli
GGAAAGCCATCGCTTAAATAAAAATATTGGGGTCTTACTATTGAATTTATAAAAGCTAAACTCTAAGAAACATCAAAACACAGGAAACCAGTCAAGTTGAATACAGTAAATAAAAACTATAGCCATATATCTAAAACTGCATTCACTTATTCAGTCAAGATAAATGAACCATCATGGGGACAGAAAGAAACAGTCTTTCCACTCTAGGAGCTCACAATAGAGTATAAGGCGAGACAGGTCAGCAATATCAGTGGTATGTTATTTGTGTTATAATAGAAGCCAGTAAGACAGACTTGGGGATTCAAAAGAGGAAGTGGTCAATTTTAGAGATTCTAAAGGATATGCCCATGAAATTTTTTCCCAGGCAATAAGGAACCATTAAATAATAAGAAAAAGGGCATTAGGAGGTTTCTTATTCCAGGCAATAAAGAACCATTAAAGGATTAAGAGGAACAGCATTAGGAGGATCAAATTTCTGTTTTAGACCCACCGATGTGGAAGCTACACTGGGAGGAAACGGGTGTAACAATCCAGGCCTTATAGCAGAGGGATTCTAGGATGACTCCCACATACCTGGCTGGTGGAACCAGACAGAGAATGCAGGGAACATCAGATTTTGTGACTGAATTAACACTTAGTGAGTTTGACATGCTACGGGACATACGAGTAGCCAGACATATAAGCATCATGTTCACTAAGATCAGCCTAAAGATTTTGAATTAGTAGTGCCAACATATAGATGATCGGTGAAGCTATAGGCAGGCAGGGATGAGGTAATCCAAGGCAGCTACTAGAAGGAGAAGAAAAGTATAAAGTACAGACTCCTAAAGGACACTAAAATTTTAAGGGGGGGGAATGGGACAGAGATTAGAAAAAGTAAGCAAATATGTACTTGGTACCTGCTAGGTATCTAGGCATTTCCACTAATGTCGTTT
>NW_012148464.1:21653-22198 GCF_000956105.1 Propithecus coquereli
TAAAAATATATTTCCTAGTCTTAATTCTCCCTTTCTTTTTAGTCAAAATCATACATCAAACCATGCTACTACTTACTTTACAAGTCAGATTCCAACACATCATATGTCAAATCACAAAAACTGAGTAGTCCCAAACATTACTCATATGAGTCAAATATCATAACAAAATAACAAACATCAATGGCCTTTGAGAGTTTGTTGCAATGATATCACATTTTTTCAAACCATTTTTACTCAAGATACGGTTTTCTCCTTCCTACACTTTCATGTTGCCACTGTGAGATTCAACAGAAGAGAAATCTTTATTTAGAGACCAAAATCAACATCTATTTGAAAAGCTATATTGTATCCACATTGGATTTACTTATAAAGACGCACAATACATGCTAAAAAAATATCAGGTAAAGGCTGGTATTAGAGTACTGACCTTGAACTACTAGATGTCCGAACTTATGAAAGTAAAATTTCTCTTACTTGTTCAAGTTTTATATCTAATATTATTCTTTGCCATCTTTCATATCCTGGAGTTATGTTCTATGTTTGGA
>NW_012148465.1:0-369 GCF_000956105.1 Propithecus coquereli
CTTAAGTAATTGATCCATTATAAATAAAACAGCTATAAATATTCTTACACACATCATTTTGTCTGCATATGTTTTCCTTTCTCACGGATAAATAACCAGGAGTGGAATAGCCAGGTCATAGAGTAGGTATATGTTTAATTATATTGAGAAAATGCCAAACAATTCTCCAAAGGTAGTTGTACTACTTATATTCTCATCAGCAATTGATCAAAATTCTAATATCTTCACATCCTCACCAATATTCGCTGTTGTCAGTCTTTGTGGTTTTAGATAGTCTAGTGGGCATGAAGTGATATATCATTATGGGTTTAATTTTCATTAACCCAATGAATGATTTTGAACATATATTCATATAAAGTGACTGTTCAA
>NW_012148465.1:2930-3295 GCF_000956105.1 Propithecus coquereli
TTAAAATTTATGTGGTTTCTTTGACTTTCTTTTATTGAATTGAATTTTGAATTGCAAAATTTTGAAACAGCTATCAGATTTGGAATTATTTTCTTACATGACCATTGCAAAGATTTTCTAAAGTGAGCAATAGTGAAATATAAAGACATTGTTTTAAATATCATTTTAAATTTCAACTAATGGACGCTTTTCACTTTGACTAGCAAACAGTTTCTAATATTCTGTGTCTGTTTACAATATTAATCCAACTTCTGCCAAATATTTGAATGTGCTCTTAAATCTATTAAATTAAAACTAAGATACCTTAAGATACAAATTCATTCACTTTATGCCAGGTACAAGATATTTGTTTTCAGAATTCCATT
>NW_012148465.1:5481-6482 GCF_000956105.1 Propithecus coquereli
TGAATTTGCAACCTCAACTTTGTAATAGATCAAAGTAGTCATTTGACCATAGTCACATTTGCCCCTTTGACCATCCATGCCAGTTTTCTTTCCCACTAGAATACAATGACTTTCCCCCTCAGAATATCCAAATTTTTGTCTTCCTTGATCTTTTCACCAACTCTTCAACTCTAAGATAGTGAAAAACAAAACCCCACATGTTAACGGCTGGGTGTGTGAGTTCATTGAATGTCTTCTAAATCATTGAGTTAGTCTTGTGCTCTCTTGAAGGCACAATTTAAAGCATTTCCCTAACATGGAAGCATTCAATTATAAATCTAAATAAAATAGAAATAAAACCAAATTTTGAAGATGTGATTTAGTATGGTGTTTATCTAAAAAAAGAGAAATGCTTGGAAGTGAAAGGTTTGGGTTCAACTTTATTTTAACTAACTTATTGCCATTTTCCCTGTTTGAAGCCAATATTCATTTTAAGTTCATCCCAGTAGTTTAGATTATCATGAGCATTTGACAATTTGTAATTGAATGCTTACAGGCTAAAGGGGTTTTGCTCTTTCATTTGATGGATTGTGTCATGCCAGACTCTGGCAGTGCATTTTATTTGACCTTTATCCTTAACTCCATTCATCTTAAACCTTTTGTCACTTTGAGTGACAGGCCATCATGATGTGATGGAAGACAAAACTTCAAAAGGATGTATCACCTTGTCAGATAAATGCATATCAAAAATCCTCTTTAAAAATATTTAGTGAGTTAAAGGACAGTTTAGACTAAATTAAGTTGTAATATTGAAAAGTAGAAGACAGGTAAACTTTACAGATCAAAGATCATTTTTGGAATAACTCTAGTAACATTTTTGAATGAAAATCGCAATGATTTTCATGATCTTTCCCATAAAATTAGAAAAGTGACAAGACAGAACTTGCTTTTAAAAAGTCACAGTAAAAGAGACAGTTTAGGGGTGAGTGTGTGTGTACACTAGTTATGTGCATACACACGGA
>NW_012148465.1:8442-8807 GCF_000956105.1 Propithecus coquereli
CATATATATTCACTAGTATCTTCCTCTTTATAAATAATACATTTATGTTTCTAATGCATTTTGTGAGTAGCCATAATTAATTCATTTATGTTGCTATTGCTATGACATGTACATCACAATTCATTTACTGATTTTAGTGTTGAGGAACTTTTGAGTTGTTTTCAGCATTTGCTCATGCAAAGCTGCCACAAACACTGTTGTCCAAATCTTCTGGTCCACAGAGCAGATTTTCTTAGGGAACTAATTTAGGAGTGGAAAATCTAGTCAAAGATTAAATGTATCTTCAAATTTCTAGTACTATCTCCCTGTTTTCCAAAGACATTATACCAATTTCAGTGTCATGAGGGTTTCTTGTTCCTCTTCTT
>NW_012148465.1:20734-21428 GCF_000956105.1 Propithecus coquereli
AAAAATCCTGGAAAAAAAAAAAAAGGCAAGAAAATTAAATGCAGCAAGATGGTGGACTAGAAGCACCTTGTGCCATGCCACTCTTGAGGAGAGGATCAAAAGTTGCAGGAGGATGCCTACCTACAGATAGCTTTTCTCAGAAAGAGCATTGAAAAATTCCAGAGAAGTGACAGGGGACATTCAGAGCAAAGGAGACAGTGACAGAGCAATTCATTCGGCAAGATAAAAGGGAACATTGGGGAGACATCCACAAAGGGGGTTGGGGGAAGGATAGGAGGAGAGAGCCCTGGGGCTCCTGAAGACCCCACAAAACTGTGGCCTGAGCTGTGAGGAATGCCCCACCCCTATCAACCATCAGAGACATCTGGACTCATTGGGGAGCTGCTTGGAGTCTGTCAAGAGACATTACACTGTAAAGTGGGTGCAAAAGGGACCTGCTGGCTACTGATTCCAATTACTGCAACTGATGCCATTTTGAGCTCTCAGGTACAGGCTGCCAGGTCTGCATGGTGCTCAGCTTTACAACAGCCACCTTCACATTACCCCCACAGGGCCAGGGAGGAAGCAGGTAGAACGAATGCTCTCCTGTGCAGTGCCTTGTGAATAGGAGATGAATGTCCCTCTCCTCCAATGCAGGACACAAGGCTCCAGCCCAGTGGCTCCAGTGCTCCCACTGGGCATATGACTCCACCCG
>NW_012148465.1:23268-24409 GCF_000956105.1 Propithecus coquereli
TCAGAAACTACTGAATATACATTCTTCTCATCAGCACATGGTACATTGTTCAAAATTGATCATATCTTAGGCCAAAAAACATGTCCCAAAAAATTCAAAAAAAAAGAAAATCATACTATGTGTCTTCTCAGACCACAGTGGAATAAAACTAGAAATCAATTCCAAGGCAAGCACTCAAATCTACACAAAGTCATGGACATTAACAACCTGCTCCTGAGCATTCCTTGGTTCAACAATGAAATTAAGATGGAAACGAAAATATTCCTTGAACTGAATCACAAAGGGGACATAAGCTTTCAAAATCTATGGAATACGACAATATCAGTCCTAAGGGAAAAATTCATAACCTTAAATGGCCACATCAAAAAGACAAAATGATCACAAATAAACAACCTAAAGTCACATCTCAAGGAACTATAAAAGGGAGAGCAAGTCAAACCCAAAGTCAGCAGAAGAAAACAAATAAAAAGCCCTAAGCAGATGAAGCAAAATGGAAATCAAAAAAATCAATACAAAGGATCAACAAAACAAAAAGTCAGTTATTTGAAAAGATAAACTAAATGGATAGACTTCTTGCTAGATTAACCAGAAATAGAAGAGAAAGGACCAAAAAAAGCTCAATCAGAAATGAAAAAGGAAATATTATAACTGATACCACAGAAATACAAAATATCATCTGTGAATACTATGAAAATCTCTATGCACGTAAACTAGAAAATGTAGAGGAAATGGACAAATTTCGCAAACACACAATCTCCCAAGATTCAGTCAAGAAGAACTAGAACTTCTGAACAGAGCAATAATGAGCAGTGATATTGAAGCAGTAATAAAAATCTCCCCAGGAAAAAACACAAAAAGCCCTAGGCTAGGTGGATTCACAATTGAATTTTACCAGACCTAAGGAAAAAAAATAACTTTTTACTCATTCTCCAGAAATTATTCCATAACATCAAGAAAGAATGAATCCTCCCTAACTCATTCAATGAAGCGAGTATCACTTTCATACCAAATCCAGATGGACAACATGATGACTATTGTTAATAATATAGTGTATTTTTTAAAAAATACACTAGAGATATAAAGTGTTCCCAGCATAAAAATGATAACTATGTGAAGAATGCATATGTTATGTATATATATT
>NW_012148466.1:0-318 GCF_000956105.1 Propithecus coquereli
GTTTGGTATTTCATGAACAAATGCATTTTCAATGGCCTTTATTAAAGGTTTTTTTTAACAAATCATGTCTTTTCTTTGATAAGGGTCCTACCGTGTAAAAAAACACCTCATTCCTATTCTTCCGGGAAACCAGAAGGTTTCCCCTAGCTCTTCCCTCATCTTTGTAGAAATTCTCCTCCTTATTTTCTTCCTTCTCAACTTCTTTTATTCATTCTCATAATCTAGTAAGAGAATTATGGGCTGAGTATTTGATGCTATAGAATAATTTCTTCACTTAAGATGTTCTTTCCAAAAATAAGTAAATAAAAAATAAAATGC
>NW_012148466.1:13618-15044 GCF_000956105.1 Propithecus coquereli
GGAAAGGCTGACCAAGTTCTCAATCAGTGAAATATACTTTTCCCAGCTTCCCCTAGACTAGATCCTAGTTCAGCATAGTATTGAGTATAGAGCCAGAAACTAAAAAAAAAAAAAAATTGTCACATTCATTGATGAGCACAAAAATGTTCTAAATCCATTTATGATCATTTTCAAGTCATCTGCCATTTTGTATTTACCGTTGTGTATTATGTAGAAAATCAAGAACTAATTGCTTCTTTTTTCAACTCTAAAGAGATATCTGCACCTTTATGAAAGATATAGCTTAATTTAAAATTATTCTAGATCCTATATCAAAATGTGTTTTCTATAATTACTAATAGGTCAGTGTAAAAATATTCTCCTGAACATTAATTATTGTAGAAGAAAAAGGAAATCATTTAGTTTAATTGCCTATACAGTCTGTGTGACTTCCAGTAAATTTCTCTGGTCTCTCAACATTCAGGTTGATCATCTATGTAAAGGGAATAATGTCTAACTGTAGGGGTACTTTGAAGTTTTACCTATGTAAACCTTGGATATATATATAGTGCTTACCAGATTTATCAAACACTGACATTTCTTTTTCTTTCCAACTCCTAAATATGGATATTTTCCCAAGGATTTGTCCTTAACCATCTTTTTTACATTTATTCTCTCTTCATTAGCAACTTGACTATGGCTTCACTGAAACCTTGAAACCGATGACACGTCCAGGCCACCATCTCCCGGTTCTCATCCCGCACTCTCCTCTGTGTGTGGCACGTCTCCACGGGTGAAGGTCTTTCACGGCTAACATTTCCCTCGTGAGCTCTTTTTATCCCACCTAACCCTAGTCCTCTTCCTGTGGTTTCCGTTTCTGATAATGACATCACAAGCTTTCCATTGACTCAGTTTTAAAATATTGGCCTCTGGGGGGGCTCCTCTTTCCTTGCTTACTTCTAAAATCTGTCTGCTTCTTTCCAGCTCTTCCTCCCTGCAGATTCTCTCATTTCCCTGGTATTTGCCCAACTGGGCCACACACAGGACTCACATCAAACCAGGATACATGGGAAGGAACTGTCACTGGCTTAAGAACAGCATCTAACAAAATTACGATTACATATTAAAGAATGTAGTGCCAATTGAATTCCTTCTGGCAGGTAAAGGTCACTAAAACATGTCTCTGTTGGGGAGGAGAAAAGAAGAAATAGAGGGACATAAATAAAGATGGTAATAAAATTATCAATAGAAGAACAAACAGGCCTGTGTGTGCGTTATTTCCTTTAATCTTTGCGACAACCCCGTGAGGTAGGAATGGTAAAATTAAGGCTCAGGGAATTTGAGTGATCTGCTGAAGGTCACGAGGCTAAGTGTCAAAGTGGGGATTGAAAGGACAGGTTCTATTGCTCGGTACAGAAACATCTATGCTGAATGCAAACCCGTGTGT
>NW_012148466.1:28099-29131 GCF_000956105.1 Propithecus coquereli
TTCCATAATACAGTCTGTGTGTATAATAAAGTTCGATTTAGAAACAACTTAATATATGTTAAAGGCTTAACACGTTTTTAGGCACAGGATATGTGCTCAAAGCTTACTACCGTTACTGTTAGCATTCTGGTATGATCTTTATTAAATACCTGTCTTTCAACCATAATCCCAACCTTTTAAGCTTTGTTACATCTGCATCATGATTTTTCAGGAAGATACAAAATTATCTGATTGTTTTTTGATATTTATGATATCATGGACATTTTTATCTTTCAACAAATATTTAATAATGTAGCTATTTGTGATGGGTGGATAATAGGTCATTGAAGAATATGCTCTAATTCAGCATTAGTGCTGTGGAGCCTGTTAACTGTCTCCTAATTCCTGTAGCAGAAGCCTACCAGTTTTAGCTGAGTTTTAGAAGTGCCCAGCTACAGACCACACACAGACACACACACACACTGATACTCACATACACAGATATACACACATAGATTCACACAGACATAAATGCACAGACACACACACAGATACACACACATAGTAAACAGGACCAGAAGAACCTAAACCAAGAATTTTGCAGTGGTTATCTCTTGGTAAAGAGGTATTGAAACCTTTTTATTTATTATTTTCTTTTATTTTGCTTACTTATATTTGATATTTCTTTGAAAGCTAAATTTAGGAGTGCAAGAAAAAGTATTATATCTTAAATACATTACTAATGCACATTTTAAGTCGCCAATGGGAAAATGTCACTATTTTCTATTTTAATTTCCATCAGTGTAATGAAAATAATTGATGGAGTCAGATAGGGAAAATAGATGATTAATTAATGCAGTAAATTGCAATTCTTACATAATATTTGTGTAGAGTTGGTCTAAGAGGGTGTTGGGGGATAATAAGGAAAACATGGCAATATTCTAATGAAACCTCATGACTCAAGGAAAGTCTTCTTGTCATATGCCATTCACTTCTGCTGTAAGTGATGCATGTGGCACCTTTGACGCTTCCTAAATCTGGTTTTAAAAGGTA
>NW_012148466.1:30546-31019 GCF_000956105.1 Propithecus coquereli
CATTGTAATATATAATGAAATAATTATACAACTCACCATGATGCAGAATCAGTGAGAGCCCTGAGCTTGTTTTCCTACATCTAGACAGTCCCATCTGGGAGTGATAGGAGACGGTGACACCCAAAGTGTGTTGCTTATGTCCAGTCTACTCTGTAATCTCATTTTGGCTGCTGTCACTGCAGAAAACTCTGCTACACAAAGATATAAAATGTTGGAAATGCAAGTAGCCTTTTCAGTTGTTTTGTGGCAATCTCAGGATATTCCACTTTGACTTCAATCCAGAATGTATGGAGATTTGAAGTTGTCTCAGACATACTTTTAAGGCCACCATCATTTGCAATCTCAAGCAGTTGATCCTCTTCTAGCATGGACAAAGTTGATTCACCTGGCTTATTCACACATGGGTCATGGATCCATTCCTTCCCAGTTTGGGGGTCTTTTGTGGTTGGGAAGTAATGCTCAAACTCTTATGA
>NW_012148466.1:34007-36735 GCF_000956105.1 Propithecus coquereli
CCCCTTTCTTCTATCCTTTTTTCCTAGAACGCTCATTATTCCTATACGTTGGTAGGCTTGTACTTGTTCTACAAGTCTCTGTTCATTTCTCTTTAATCTTTTTCCTCTCTGATTTTTAATTTGGATAATTTCTAGTGTTCTATCTTTACTTCACAGATTCTTGCTTATGTAATAGATTTTTTATTTCCGTTACTATATTTTTCAACTTCGGAATTTTCATTTGGTTCTTTTTTATGATTTCTATTGTTATTGTGACCCCTATCTGTTGATTCACCACCATCCTATTTTCCTTTAATTCTTTGAAGGTGCATATATATGACAGCTTCTTTGAAGACCTTGTCTGCTAAAGCCAACATCTTCGCCCACTCACAGTTTCTACTGACTACTTTTTTTCTGTGTGTGTCATATTTTTCTATTGTTTGCATGTTCTACAAGTTTTGACTAAAAATATTGAAATTTTAGATTATTGCAGCAATTCCAGATTCTTACTATTTTCTCTTAAGGATTGCTATTGTTTCTGTTTTGTTTTCATTTTTAGTCATTTCTCTGCACTATATCTATATGTCTGTTTTCCCTCCACTGAGTGTGGCTACTGTGTCTCTGTTCAGGCTTTTGTTTTCATTTTTATTCTTATTTTTATTTCTTAGCCTGACATCCTAAGGATCACACTTTAGTCTGCATAGCTTAGTGGTTAGGCAATCATTTGGCCAGAGCTTCTGCTCAACACCTCATGCCAGTAAGACTTCCGTCCTCTCCCAGCATGTCTGAGTGTAGTTGGGGCCTGCATTTAAATGTCATGCAGGTTTCATATCTGTGCTAGCATTTACTTCTGCTGGGCCATCCTAGAACTTCTCTGACAGTCTCCTTGTCAGCCAGGCATGTGTAGAGTGTCTACTAAGTTCGTCTATGGCTCTCTCATTTCCAGGATCTCCTGTTTAAATTTCTGGCTAGTCCACCATTCCATTGCTCATCTAAGCAGGACTCCACTATCATGTTTTCCTTTTCTGTTTCCTTCTGAATTTGCTGTTTTCTTTGACAATGCCCCTGGGTGTAGGATTTTGCCCTGTGCCAAATAAAATTAGCCCCCTCCAGCAACAAAGCCGCTCATTTCTGCAGCCAACCCTGTCTTAAGAGTGCAACCATCTCAACCGAATTGAGGGAAGGGGAAAACAGAACATCCTACAGGAAAGAAAGCAATAGATTCCACTGTTTTTACTTTGAGGCCAAGAGTTTTTCATGAATAGATACTTCTCTATTTGTTGTTTACTTGTGGTTATTTTCCACAGCTGCAAAGTGGTAATTTTTGACAATTTTGTCCAGTTTCAGAGTTGTTTTGGGTGGAAGGGAATTGCTGACATTAAATTTCTCTATCTTGGTATAGAGAGTATATTGTCACAATCATACTTGCTTGTTAAACATTCAGTGTGAAGCCCACCCCACACCTCACTTTCTACTCTGTCTCTGCTTGCAATCGAATGATAGGATGTCATGTCACATATTTTGCCTGACCAATAACTAAGTGCCAATTTGAGTGAAAGCCTTCTGCTACTCCAAGGAACATAAAATAACTCCCTACCCACCACAGTGGTTAGAGTGACAGCGGTCTGGATATTGTATAGACACGTAAGTCAGCTAACCATTAATTTAAAAAATGACTTCTTAGCTTTTTGCATTTTTTACTCTTTTTGGTGAAACATATTGGGATAGTACCATCTACCCAGCGATGACAAGAAAAGGACGATATGTCTCAGCACACTGGAAGTTGACTGGTAAAGGTCTTTATCATGATTGGAATCCATCTTTTCAAACTCCTATAGTGTTCCTGCTGTGAAAATATTCTTCTGATTGAAGGTAATGGGTCTCCACATAGGTAATGGCAGATGATAAGAACTACTATTTCAGAACCTGTAAGGTATGGAAAGAGGGAACTATCTCAAACACTAAGGTCTGAATTCCATTTCTTAGCAGTCCTGTCAGAGTGTGAACAGGCTTGTTCTTGTAAAAGAGGATGTAAATAGACAGAAGAAAGAATTGACCAAGTTTGGTGAAATGATTGCATACCACAGGCCTAATAAGAGCAGAGGTCGTTGCAGGAGGATTTGGAGATATTATCCTTTGGCTTTATGGTAAGTAGGGGTTGGGCCTGCGAGAACCAGAAGTTCTCTGTAAAAGGCCCAATGACAAGGGAACTGGTGTCCTCTGAATTCCTTTAAGACAGAGGAGGGAGTATTATGTGGAGAAACAGAAGGACAGAGGTGCTTGCTGACAGATGGAGACTCCAGAGGACGTTGTTGGACATGATAGAGCAGGGGGAAATTGGCAGAAAAATCAGATGAGGGGTGAGAATTCTGCAAACAAAAATATAACCTGAGGGCCTGCCATTTGGGAATGAAGGCAAAAGCAAAAAATTTTTTTCTGTCCAAAATGGGCATACAATCACAAGAAAAAAAAAAAAAAAACAGTGTTCTCTTAAATATTTTATGCACCTTAAAGGGAATCGGTGGATAACCACAAATTAGTAACTAACCTTGCCATCGTTATCAATATCGTCAGATCCTTATTATATTAATATCAAGTAAATCAATGTTTGGGACTATTAAAATACTCAGTGTGACTAATAAAGTTTCTTTCACAGTTTAATGTATATTGTTAATGTGAAAACCCAAATGTATACCTGGAGAGGCTTCCTTCTCAGGTGATGTCTCTCTACCACCTGTCTAACAATTCA
>NW_012148466.1:45825-46092 GCF_000956105.1 Propithecus coquereli
AAACAAACAACAACAACAACAAAAACAATGCAAGTCACCTGTATTTTTTCTTTTCTTCCTTCAAGATCCTTCTTGTTAAAATAATAAAAGCATAAATGGGACCTTAAAACTCTGCTGAATTTTGAGTAAGTCATTGTCAGTCAAAATCTGGGAAATCTTAAATAAACCAGAGGCTAAAAATAGAAATACCATTCGATCCAGCAATAGCACTATTAGGCATCTACCCAAAAGAGCACAAAACATTCTACGATAAGGACATCTGCACCC
>NW_012148467.1:0-321 GCF_000956105.1 Propithecus coquereli
AGACATTATTGCATTCCTTTTTATGGCTGAGTAGTACTCCATGGTATATATGTACCACATTTTCTTTATCCATTCATTTGTTGATGGGCACTTACATTGATTCCATATCTTTGCAATTGTGATAAACATTCGAGTGCAGTTTTTTTTTTTAATATAATGACTTCTTTTCCTTTGGGTATATACCTAGTAGTGGGGGGATTGCTACATCAAATTGTAGGTCTATGTTTAGTTATTTGAGGAATCTCCCTACTGTTCTACATAGAGATTGTATTAATCTACATTCCCACCAACAGTGTATAAGCATTCCCTTTCACTGCATTC
>NW_012148467.1:13115-15183 GCF_000956105.1 Propithecus coquereli
ATTAATCCAATTATATTAATAATCACTTTAAATGCCAACGTCCTAAATTAGAAGACAGAAACTGACAGAATGAATAAAAAACAAGACCAAACCACATGCTATCTATGAGACACCCACTTTAAATTTAGACACAGAGATTTAAAGTAAATGGATGGAGAAAGATATACCATGCTAACACAAATCAAAAGAAAGCTAGAGTAGCAAATACTATATGAGTCCACTCTAATGAGATCTCTAAAGTAATCAAATTCATAGAAAGTAGAAGGGTTGTTGCCAGGTGCTGGGGGAGGGGGAAATGAGGAGTTATTTAATGGATACGGAATTTTAGTTTTGCAAGATGAAAAAATTTGGAGATTGGTTGCATAACAATGTGATTATACTTAACACTCCTGAACTGTACACTTAAAAATGGTTGAGATGGTAAATATTATGTTACAGGTTTTTACCACAATTTTAAAAACACTGTAGTTTCCTCTCCAAGCCATGCTTTTGTGGAGCTGTCTCCACCCAGAGGACTTCCTTTGTCTAATTTTTTTCGTATAAGGTAGCAGTGACCCCTTCTCTGTCTCAGCATGGCATGCTGGACACATTCTGAGGCATAAGTTGAGGTTATAATATGGAGAAACCTGGAGAAAATTGATGTGTGTCCCAAAGGGAATCAGATCCAAATGTTCAAAGCACAAATGAGGAAAATCACAGTTTCTGAAAAGAAGACCACTCAGTCCTCACTCAGCAGTGGAACGAAGACTCACGTTTGGGCAGGACGAACAAAACAGTCCAGAGATGCTGGAAACACAAACAAACAGGGGCCAAGTCTCCGGGTTCCCGGCCGTGACGTGCAGCCGCGGTGATTTCGAGACGCTCTGAGTGTTTGCAGTTGCCCACCTTGACCACCAAACCTCCCAAACATTCGCTCAGAAAATGATTGATTCTGAGCAATGCCATTTCCTAATGAAACTTCCAAGATAAATTAGTTGCAAAAATGTACCTTCTGGTGACTAAATGAGTTGACCCGCAGAGCACAAGTGTCAGATCCAAGCCGACTGCATGCTGGCAGGCAGCTCATTTGGAGTTTAGAGAAGTTGCTCTTAATTCATTCCTTTGTATTGAAATAAGATGCAAGGTCCACTGGTCTGTTTGACTCACTTCAAATTTATGACTATTAGTGAGAAAATAGTTTCAGTTTATATAGCAAGGGCTTAGGTAAGATTTAAGGAGAAGGGAGAACGCACAGAGCGCTGTATGAAGTATTACCTCATTGGTAGTGTGCCTGCGGAGCACAGTCACGTCAGGGACAGTGAAGGACAGAGTTGTGTACAAGGGTCAGTGATCTGGGACTTGCTATTCAGTGCTTCAGCAATCTATGCTCAAGGCTCGGGAGGAGCCCTGTGTGTGGTCAACAGCTGCACGGAGGCTGATTGATGCTGGTAGAGTTTCTGCCACAGAATGGAAGCTGGAGATTTGTTCGTTTCATCCATCCATCCATCCCTCTATCCCTCCAACCATCCATCCCTCCATCCCTCCATCCATCCATCCCTCCGTCTATCCATCCATCCCTCCATCCTTCTATCGATCCCTCCATCCCTCCATCTATCCATCCATCCCTCCATCCATCCATCCTTCCCTCCATCCCTCCATCCCTCCATCCATCCATCCCTCCCTCCATCCCTCCATCCCTCCATCCCTCCATCCATCCCTCCATCCCTCCATCCATCCCTCCATCCCTCCATCCCTCCATCCATCCATCCCTCCATCCCTCCATCCATCCATCCCTCCATCCCTCCAACCATACATCCCTCCACCCATCCCTCCATCCATCCATCCATCCATCCCTCCATCTATCCATCCATCCCTCCATCCTTCCATCCATCCCTCCATCCCTCCATCCACCCATCCCTTCATCCATCCCTCCATCCATCCCTCCATCCCTCCATCCCTCCATCCCTCCATCCCTCCATCCATCCATCCCTCCATCCCTCCATCCATCCATCCCTCCATCCCTCCAACCATCCATCCCCCCATCCATCCATCCATCCATCCCTCCATCTATCCATCCATCCCTCCATCC
>NW_012148467.1:26110-27605 GCF_000956105.1 Propithecus coquereli
AATACAGTATGTAATATATATAACATACAAAATATGTGTTAATTGACTGTTTATGTTTTTGGTAAGACTTAGGTTCAACAGTAGGCTATTAATAGTTAAAATTTTGGGGAGTCAAAAGTTATTAGTGGATTTTGACTGCATAGGGGATTGGTGCCCCTAATCCTCATGCTGCTCAAGGGTTAACTGTAACTGCTTCTTGACTAAAATAAAGACATTTGAGGGAGATGTACTGAAAGAAATTGGAACTGGCTTGGCTTGAAAGAGTTTAAAAGAGTTACAGCCATCGATCTAGTACTTGCTTTAACATACAATTGAAACCAAGAGGTACGTGCATCTAGTGATGGTGAAGATGGTCTGGAATTGTAGAAATAGGATGAGGTTTACCAAAGGCATCCCAGTAAATGAACATTCTGGAACGAAAGAGTGGAGAGAGGAGGCACATTCTCACAGTCAGGCACCGTGGGTGTCCTTTCTGCATCTGCGTGGTGTTGTACAATATGTTCACAAACTCTTTGACACTCTTCAAAATGTAGAGCCTAACTGTCTTCTTAAATGAAAGCAGGACTCTGTGACTCACCTTCAGCAAACAGATTTGGGCAGAAGTGATGCTGTGTGACTTTTAAAACTAGGTCATCTGCCTCTTCTCTCTCTGACCCTGGAATGGCTTGCTCTGGGGGACCGGCTGCCGTGTTGGGAAGACATTCACAAGCAGCCCTGCAGAGCAGCCCAGAGGATGAGGCGCTGAGGCCTCCTGCCAGAAGCCATGTGAACGCACCGTCTGGAAAGCACATCCTCCCGCCTCAGTCGGGCCTCGAGGTGATGGCAGCCTGGGCCAACATCTCAACTGCAGCTTCCTAAGAGACTCTGATGCTGGGACCACCCAGCTAAGCTGCTTTTGGAGTCCTGATGCTCAGATCTGTGAAAGATAACAAATGTTATTGTTTTAAGCTGCTGAACTTTGTAGTGATTTGCTATGCAGCATTGAAAAATTAATACAGACAACAAAAATAGCTATTAAAATGTATTGAGTGTTAATATGTGCCAAGGATTCTTCTAAGCGTATGATGTAACTATTATTTTTAGTTTAAAGATTGAGGAAACTGAAGTGCAGGCAAGGGTACATACGTTGCCCCAGGCCAATACATTAAGTGGTCCATATATAGCTAAAGTCTCCTTCTAGATGCACTTTCTCTCATCTGTGTTTCACTGGCATAATATTTGCCTTATTAGATCACAAATTCCACAATGGAGGGGACGATTTTCTGCCTATCTCGTTGAAATCTCACAGAGTGCTTAGAACACAGTAAGCCTGAGATAAATATTTAGATAAATAGATGGATGATGAAGAAGTAAATTAAAAATTTATTACACACAACTCTTTGCCCACGAGGCTTGAGCTTTTGGCCTAACGCAGAGCCGTGTATGGGAACCTCACTGCTGGTGACAATAGTCTCCTTTCATCCGAATCTGAAAAATTGGACTTCATTTTGTTGCC
>NW_012148467.1:38700-41600 GCF_000956105.1 Propithecus coquereli
CTCATCTATGTGTATGCCAGGTCTGTCTGGAAAGTATCCAGCCATGTAGTAGGAAGAACAGAGACATTATTGAAGATGAAACGAGATACAAGAACACTGTACATAGGACAATGACGCCTCAGTCCCCTTCAAAGTAGGCACCTGGGGACCTCACACGGTCCTCCCAGCGTCTCTTAACCTGACCCGTCCACCTTTGACATTCTCAGGTGTTCTGCCTGTTGCAGGTCTTCCAGAACATGGGTCACTTTCAACAGATTCTCCACCATCTTTGAAGCGTTTGTGCCGCACTTTTATTCGCACTGCACTCGTGGCGCCGTCCCCGACAGCCTTCTGAATCGTCCAAATAGTTTCCACTGCAGAATGTTCAAGCTTAATGCAAAATTTGATGCAGACTCGTTGCTCTACTGGCTCAGTCATTTTGAAAGCGACATCCACACAGTGCACACGCTCACTCAACGGCGTCCACGCCCCGCCGACCAGCACAGTGAAGGCATCATTGTTCACGCGTGCGCATCCCAGTCCACCCGCCTTGGCTGCCAGGGTGCACTGATGTTGCGCAAACCATTCTCATTATATTGACAATGGCTGGATACTTTATGGACAGACATCATTTGTCCCACTGGTGTTTCTGTTTTTCTAGAGAATGTTGACTTATATAGCACTGTGATAAAATTTAAAGCATCGTCTTCTTTCTTCTCCACAAAAAGAAACTTCATACCCATTAACAGTTACTCTCCATCCTCAGCCCTCCCCCACCCTGAGCAACCACTTTTTGTGCTTTCTGTCTTTTTAGATTCCAGGATTGTGAACACTCTGTATAAATGGAATTATATAATGGCATTTCGTGAATGGTTTTTCCACTTAGCATAATGTTTTCTACTTTCATCCATGTTGCCGCACGAAACTGACAAAGTACGTCATTGCTTTTTACTGCCAAGTAATATTCCATGGAATGGCTGTATCAAATTTTATGTATCCATTCATTAATTGATGCACATTTGAGTTGTTTCTACATTTTGGCTATTATGAATAATGCTGCCAAGAAAACTCTTGTACAAATTGTTGTATAGACATGTTTTTATTTTTCTTGATTATACTTCTAGGAGTGGAATTGCTGGGTCATGTGATAACTCTGTGTTTAACCATTTGAGGAAGTGCCAGACTGTTTTTCAAAGTGTCTGCACCATTTTACATTCCTACCAGCAGTGTATGAAGGTAAAAATTCTCCACATCTTTGCCAACACTTATTTTCTGACTTTTTAATTACAGCCATCTTAATAGGCGTAGCAGCATCTCACTGTGGTTTTGATTTGCATTTCCCTGATTACTAATGATGTTTATCATCCTTCCATAAGCTTGTTGGCTATTTGTATATCTTCTTTGAAGAAATGTCTATTAACATTCTTTGCCCATTTTTAATTGGGTTATTTGTCTTTTTATTACTGAGTTGTAAGAGTTCTTTATATATTCTAAATACAAATAAGCTATCATGTATATATAATTTGCAGATATTTTCTCCTATTCTGTGGGTTGCATTTTTACTTTTTTATGTTACCCTTTGAAGCAAAAATGCTTTTAGTTTTGTTAGAGTTCAATTTTCTCATTTTCTTTTATTGCTTTTGCTTTTTGTATCTTAGCTAAGAAACCATTTCCTAATCCAAAACCAGAAAGATTTATGCCTATGTTTTCTTCTAAAATTTTATAGGATTTTGCTTTTCATTTAGGTCTTTGATCCGTTTTGAGTTAATTTTTTGCATATTGTGTGAGATAGGGTTCCGAATTCATTCTTTTGCATGTGGATATCCAGTTGTCCCAGCACCACTTGTTGAAAAGACTGTTCTTTCTCCAATAAATTGCTTTAGCACCCTTGTGGAAAATCATTTCTGGTCTCTCAATTCTTTCCTGTTGATTTATATGTCTATCCTTACGTTAGTACACTATCTTGATTATTCTAGCTTTGCAGGAAGTTTCGAAATTGGGAAGTGTGAGTCCTTCACCTGTTTTCACCTTTTTCAAAATTGTTTTGGGTACCCTGTATCCCATGCATTTTGATGTGAATTTCATAATGAGCTTATCAATTTCTGCAAAACAGGCAACTGGAAGTTTGAAAAGATTTCTATTGAATCTACAGATTAATTTTGGTAGTATTTTCATCTTAACAATAGTAAATCTTGCAATCCGCAAACATAGGATGTCTTTCCATTTATTAAGGTCTTCTTTAATTTCTTTCAACAATGTGTATTGTTTTCAGAGTATAAGTTTACATTTGTTTTGTTAAATTTATTCCTAAGTATTTTATTCTATTTGATAACACCAGTAGGACAACACAAAAACATACTGGTGTAATAAAATTCAATAATGTAAATAAAATTCTTCTTAATCTCATTTTCTGATTGTTCATTGCAAGTGTATAGATATACAATTGACTTCTGTATACTGATGTTGTTATGTTGTTTCCTGCAATCTTGCTGACTCATTTTTCAGTTCAAATTTTTTAATAAGATTTTTTCTTTTTAGAGAAATTTTAGGTTCACAGCAAAATTAAGAGGCAGGTACAGAGATTTCTCATATACCTCTTGCTTCTACATGTGTAGGCTGCCCCATTATCAGAATCCTCCACCAGAACGGTACATTTGTCACGATTAAAGAACCTACATTGACACATCATAATCCCTCAAAGTCTATAGTTTACGTAAGGATTCATCCTTGGTGTTGTACATTCAGTGGGTTTGAACCAATATATCGTGACATGTACCTGTCACTATAGTATCATACATAGTATTTTCACTGCCCTAAAAGTCTTCTGTTCTCTGTCTATTCGCCCCTCTCCTGCAACCCCTAACCCCTAGCAACCACTGATCTTTTTTCTGTCTCCATAGTTTTGCCTGTGCCAGAATGTC
>NW_012148467.1:45935-46239 GCF_000956105.1 Propithecus coquereli
CCACGCTTTTGTTGACTTTATCTTTCATAATATTACCAGATTCTATGATAAAGGGCCAAAAAAGATCCCCTCCTGCTCTGACAGAGGGGTGGAAGGGTAATCATTTAGAAGTATGCCCAAAGAGTTCTCCAAGACAAAGGCCTTCCTCAGGGTAAAAGACTTTACCAGAGCCTTATCCCTCCTCGGGAAAGGACTTTCTCCAACTCCAATCACCCCCCAACAGCTTTCCTGTCTCACTTACGGGTAGGGGGGAAGCTAAGAAACACTTGAGAAGGACACATGCCTACAAAAGACTGAGATTTAA
>NW_012148467.1:48571-48999 GCF_000956105.1 Propithecus coquereli
TGCTAGTTTCTTTAATTCAGTCGATCATTTTGGAACACAAAGAGCTATGTACCTTTATATGCTCACTCGTCATCTGCTGTGGCAACGAGATGTGTATCTTCTTGACCCTTGTTAGATTGCAGGCAGCCAGGAAGCAGGCGTGGGTCCTGCCCATGCTGACCCGAAGGGGCGTCCTCATTATTGGGCACCTGTTGCTCTTAAGATGACTTGCGAAGGGACACCCACAGTCAGGAACATCACCATGTGGAGGACTTTCGAATTCTAATTCTGAGTAGTGTGGCTAAGGAATCTTTTGGGTTAGCTGACTGGGTTAAATCACGAACATGAGATACTTGTGACTCTGGGTGGTTGGAGCCGAAGCTCTTCTTTTGGCCACAGAATACTTGCAGCATTGGTTAGTAGTAAGCATAAAATAAAAACTACAGCCT
>NW_012148468.1:0-370 GCF_000956105.1 Propithecus coquereli
CCCAAATACAATTCTTAACCTGACCTGTATTTGGGATGTAGTTATATTAGGATGGAATTAATATGTTAAGATACATAGTTGCGAAATCATATGCCAACTTAGAGCTGTGTTTAGGAGCTTGGCCTCACAAAAATTTGTTAAAGTGGTCTGTTACTAGGCTTTCATTGAAATACAGAACTGAGCCCAAATCAAAAGAATAGTTACTTGTGAATACTTTGTCTATGACTAACCAAGCCACTTATTTTTGTTTGAACAAATCTGGTACAGTGAAATACTACTATAGTATGATTAAATCTATGGAAATATGTTTATTGGCCATTTGTTTATCTTCTTTTGAAAAGCTTCTGTTCATGTCTTTTGCCCACTTTTT
>NW_012148468.1:3526-3960 GCF_000956105.1 Propithecus coquereli
CCCTGCCTTTGCTGTGAAAGGAAACTTTCTAGGGGAGACTTTTAGTCAGGAGTATGTAATACGGGTTTTCCTTGGGTAGGCCTCAATTTTTCCACTGTATATTGTGAGCAAGTTAAGTAATCCAAATGAGAGGTGTGAGACTATGCTGTTGATTATATTGTTTAGTCATATATATTGGTTGAGTAAATTTTAGCGGATTCTTTGCCTGTTGAATTTTTTCTAAATGTGATTAATAGTCTCTGAGAAATACTGTCTGCCTTTTGGAAGAGTGTGCTCAAACAGTGTTGTAAGCCTGGCCCATCCAGGATGACGAAATAGCCTTCTTTTCCCTTTACTTTGACAGGATTAAAGACTACCCATAGGAACTTGACTAGGTAGGATATAGAGCTACAACAACTTGACTGACAGTGTCCCTTGAATGGGACATCTAGCCA
>NW_012148468.1:13725-14140 GCF_000956105.1 Propithecus coquereli
AATTGTGTGTTTATTACAGCACTATTCACAATAGCAAAGATATGGAATCAACCTAAGTATCCATCAACAGATGAATAGATCAAAAAATGAGGTATGTACACACAATGGAATACTATTCCACCATAAAAAGAATGAAATCATGTCTTTGCAACAATATGGATAGAACTGGAGATCATTACCTTAAATGAAACAAGGCAGAGATGGAAAGTCAAATATTGCATGTTCTCACTTACAAGTGGGTGCTAAAAAATGTGTACGCGTACAGAGTGGAATGATAAACAATGGGACTTGGAAGGGTGAGGGGCTGGGAAGGCTAGATGATGACAAGTTAATTAATATTCAGTGATGGATACCCCAAAAGCCCTGACTCAACCACTATGCAATCTATGCATGTAACAAAATTGCACATGTACCC
>NW_012148468.1:16420-17917 GCF_000956105.1 Propithecus coquereli
CCCTTTTCACATTAACACATTGACTGCCACACAAGAAAAACAGAAACTTTTCCTTGGGGCCACAATGTTTTATTATTAAAACAGAATAAAAACTTCAAGTGTAATTTAAAGGTAAACATATATAGAAAAATGAAATTTATTGACTTCTATTCATTTAATCCACACTTTTAGAATTAAATTGTCAATATTAATTGTAGTAATAAGAACATCAACCAGTAAGATTTTATATATGCTTCACGTGGCCCCAGGGTCAAATCTAGAGTGAGTTAAATACAACTCTCATGGCAGTCAATGTGTTAAACATTCTACTGTTATTAACCAACTTGTTTTTTAAATTTCACTAATTAAAAATAATGCACTATGTCAAGCAGAATTCTAAAGGTGGCCCTAATTCTCCTTGCCCAAATTGTTGGAACTTGTGAAGATGATGAGATATCATTCTCAGGATTTTGCTTTGTCTGTAGCACAGCTGACCTTAAAATAGGGAGATTACCCAGGTGGGCCTATTCTAATCTCGTGAGCCTCTTTAGGAATAGGGAGCTTTCTCTGGCTGCTGGTAGAAAGGGAAATTACAGAAATTCAAAACACAAGAAGGATTCTATGTACTCTTGCTAGCTTTAAAGATAGAGGGGGCTCCTAGAAGCTGACTTGTTCCAGGGGCAGCCAGCAAAGAAAAGGGACCACAGCTCTAAAGCTGAAAGGAACTGAATTGTGCCAACAACATGACTGAGCTTGGAAGCAGATTCTTCCTCGAGGCCTCCAGAAAGGAGTACAGTCTTGGGGACTCCATGATTTCAATCTTGGGCACAGAATCTAGTCACATCCTGCCATGCCTCTGACCTACAGATCGGTGAGCTATTAAATAGGAATTACAAAGATGCTAAATTTGTGGTAATTTGTTAATCAGCAAAAAATTATGGTAAAAGAGCTTCTGTAAATAGCTTGATATACAATTGTGCCTGAATTTATAATTGACTTAATGGATTAGAAATGCAAGTAATTAATTATAAGCACATAAATAAGTAAAAGATTACTATCTAGTTATTTTACCCCAAAATATCTGACAATAACAACCTTCTTAGTGTATGAGAGATCAAATGCTACTTTAGCCTTTCCAATATTAGGTAATAGTACTTACATAAAACTTCGTTAATTTGATAAATGAAAATGATTTATCTCAATTTACTTCTCTTTTATTGTTAGAGAATGAAAAATTTTAATTTTTATTAAACATTTATTCTATTAAGGATTTAGTGATTGGGTATGTGTTGTATGGACTCTTCATAACAAAAATAGTAAATTTTGCCTAACATATTTGGGGAAAATGGTATGTTAAAATTTATTACTTGAATGGGTAGAAAAGATTAAAAAATTATGTAGTCAAATCTATAGAATTTTTTCCTGTGTTTTCTTTCAACACCTTTATGCTTAGAAAGTCTATTTCCACTCTTAAATCAGATATTAAATCATAATATATTATTATTTAGGAAGTTTGAA
>NW_012148468.1:21482-21816 GCF_000956105.1 Propithecus coquereli
TGAATGATCAGGGTTGTGGTTACTGAAGATGGGGTGCTGTGGCAATTTCTTAAAATAAGACACCAATGAAGTTTGCCACATCAATTGATTCTTCCATTTAAAAATTTTTTTTCTGTAGCATACTATGCTGTTTGATAACATTTTACCCATAGTATAAATTCTTTCAATCTTGCAATCAATCCTCCTGCCAATGATTTGTCAACTAACTGTATGTAATATTCCAGGTCATTTGTTATCGTTTTAACAATGTTCACAGCATCTTCACCAGGAGTAGATTCCATATCAAGAAACCACTTTCTTTGCTCATCCATAAGAAGCAACTCCTCATCCATTT
>NW_012148468.1:21901-22459 GCF_000956105.1 Propithecus coquereli
CTGCTAATTCTAGTTCTTTCACTATTTCTACCACATCTACAGTGACTTCCTCTACTGAAGTTTTGAGCCCCTCAAAGTCATTCATGAGGGTTGGAATTAACTTCTTCCAATCGCTGTTAATGTTGAGCTTTTAACCTCCTCCCATGAGTCACATATGTTCTTAATGGCATCTTGAATGGCAAATCCTTTCCAGAAGGTTTCAATTGACTTTGCCCAGATCCACAAGAGGAATTACTATCTGTGGGAGCTAAAGCCTTACAATATATATGTTTTTTAAATAATAAGACCTGAAAGTCAGAAATATTTCTTGATTTATAGGCTGTGGAATGGATGGTATATTAATAGAAATGAAAACAACATTAATATCCTAGTACATCTCCATTAGATCTCTTGGGTGACTAGGTGAATTGTCAATAAGCATTAATATTTTGACAGACATTTTTTTTTCTGGGCAGTAATTCTCAACAGTGGGCTTAAAATATTCAGTAAACCATACTATGAACATATATGCTGCCATCCAGGCTTTGTTTTTTTTATTTATAGAGCATAGGTAGAGTA
>NW_012148469.1:0-313 GCF_000956105.1 Propithecus coquereli
ATCATTCACTTATGAGGCTAATACATATTTTTAAAATTATATTTTAGATATTATCCCTTTGCCTAACATATTTTCATGTTGATTTTGTTTGCTTCTGAGTCATTAACAAATAGAATTCTATGTTTATGTACCTGTAAAAGACGTAGAAAAGTAAAATGAGCATAAAGAATTGCTAACTTAATGAGGTTTTGCTGGGTTAAGGGCAGAAGTTAAAGTAACTTAAGTGTTGATATTTGGCAGAAGCTTATAAAAAGGAAAAATCTAATTTAGAAGCATGTCATTGTGTCAGAATATTTCTATGGTTTGTTGGTTT
>NW_012148469.1:2508-2854 GCF_000956105.1 Propithecus coquereli
CAAGGCTTAACTCTTATCATCACTTTCTCCCCCACTAATATTGCATCTAAAATATCCACCAAATAGGGGAGGAGATCTGCAAACCATTAGGGAAAAGTATATATCTTAATGAAGATTTTGGAAAGAAGATTAAAGAGGTGATATCTGTAGCTTGGCTGTCAGCATTTCACTCCAACATTTTTGAGTAGACTTTTGTCTCAAGCTTGTCCTTTGCACTGCGGGCCACAAATCTCTTTCTCTCTAAAACTTTATCCATTTAGTTGAGCATTAAATTTTGTTCTATGAGTTATGACAGCTATGACAACAAAGGAAGCATACTGAACTTCATTTATGTCCTTATTAGTCA
>NW_012148469.1:5744-6834 GCF_000956105.1 Propithecus coquereli
GATTATTTTCTAAGCATCTTGCTTCAAAATGTGTAATATACTCAATTGCTTATGTCTTTTCTTCTGGTTTTAATTATTTGGAGTAATTGTGCAAATTAATTATTGATTGAAACAAGAGTTTTAGCCAGATGCTCTTTTTCGTAGGATTTCCCCCCATGCTTATTTAAGTAGGCTTTTTATGTAAAGCTTCCGAATACTTAGTATATTTCATTTTCATTGTTACCTAGTATGATGTGTATTTAAATAAAAAAGAAAATGTGGCATTCTTTATTTAAGGTAACACCTGGAATTGTCCTCATTGTAATTTGATCAGTAATAGATTAAGGCATATTGCACATCCGAAACCAATTACTTCTCAGAAGTGATCATGATCATGAGATTTGACAGTTTTATATGTCATATTGTGCATTTTTTTCCCAAAATAGGCACTACAAAAATTGTATTAATGTATATTTGGTATATACCAGATTTAAATGGAAAAGTAAGTAATTTAATTCTTCTTTTGACACTTGTAAACAGCAATGTAGTCACCTGTTAGGGAGTGGCCAGCTGCCAGCTAGCATCAGAGTTTGTGTAATTAATGATTGTGCTGTCTTGATCCTCACAAATAAATATGACTTTTGAAAAGTTAATTTATAAATTTTGAACAATTACCCAAATCTCAAATCAATATTGCCTTATATACTTATTGTGGTTCAATCAGCATGTTAGGCAGAATAAAAGACACCAGTAAGTAGTGAAGTTGAAGTAAAACAGTACTAAATATTAATCCTTGCATTGAGTAAATAAGAAATGGTTTTATAAGCCATATGTAAGTCTATTAATTGAAATGATTTTGAGAATAATCCATTGCCAAAAAGTACAGACTTATACTGTCCTTATATGAGAAATGGAGTAGATGAAATATTCTGAATATATTCCACAAACACTCAGAGAGCAACTTTTATGAATAAGATACACAGAAAGTCTAATACTTACTGAATGTTTTCTAAGTGCCAGACACTGCTCTAAATCTTCTATCTATATTAACTCATTTAATTGATTTATGATATATTAAATATTCTGAACATATTCCGCAAACACTTAGAGA